>NC_135627.1:42571250-42888500 GCF_053574225.1 Canis aureus
TTGAGATTGCTACTGGGCATCCAAAGAGAACTGTCAATAGGTAGTTAGACATACTTATCAGAAGTGCAGAGGAGTTCAGAGGGTTGAAGTCACAGCACTTTGATAGAGTTTAAAACCAGGAGGCTGTATAGTGAGTGAGGACAGAAAAATTTTCACAGAGCTGATTGCTAGGGTGATGCAAACATTTACAGTTGGGAGAAATGAAGATGAAACAGAAGGGTCACTAAAATGAAGTCATAAATGTAGGCAGAAAATGAGCTGCCCAGGAAGTCAAAGAAATACATTATTCACAAAGGAAAACTAATTGGTTATCCCAAATGCTTACAGATAGTTCAAAAAGCATAATAGCAGAGTAGAATTATCATTCCTTTTAACAAAGTGGAGGTAATTGGTGACCTTGATCAGAGCGGTTTGTTAGTATGTTGAGGATGAAATATATTTTAATGAATTAAAGACTAGTTTAGACAAATCTTTCAAGTAGGAATTACAGAAATAAATGGATAGTTGGAGGGGAGGCAGAGAAAAGAAATTGTCTTTGTGCACTGAAAAAGAGGATTCCATATAGAAAGAAAAAAATAATTAAATATTTTTTTTAAAACGGGGCATTTCTGGGGATAAGGCAAGAGGACAGAGAATCTAGTAAACAATTGCAGATGTTGGTCCCGTTTAAAATCTCAGAGCTGTAATCTACAATAGCAAACAGGACTTGCAATCAAATTTATAATCACAGATGCAGATAAATATTTCCAACAAATTAATTTTTCTGTAAATTAGAGAGCAAGGTTGTCAACTAAAATTGAAAATGTTAGGAGGGGGGCACCTGTTTGCCTCAGTGGTTGAACATCTGCCTTCCACTCAGGTCATGATCCTTGGGTCCTGGGATGGAGTCCCACATTGGGCTCCCCATGAAGAGCCTGCTTCTCTCTTTGCCTATGCTTCTGCCCCTGTCTCTGTGTCTCTCATGAATAATTAAAATCTTAAAAAACAAAGAAAAAGAAAATGTTAGGAGGGATTTCAAAATTTGAAGAAATAAGTGGCAATATTTAAGCAATGAGCTAATGGACTGAGAAAATAGAGTATTGGGCAGCATTACAGATCCACTTAAGATGACTGATCATAAATTTAAAGTGAAAACTGCTTATGTAATTGTGTGTATGCTTTGATGTTTCAGAAGTTTTTGTTTCTTGGTTTTGATTTTATTTATTATTAATACTATTTTTTTATAACTTCATTTTTTTAAAGATTTATTTATTTATGATAGACATAGAGAGAGAGAGAGAGGCAGAGACACAGGAGGAGGGAGAAGCAGGCTCCATGCTGGGAGCCTGACGCAGGACTCCATCCCAGGACTCCGGGATCAGGCACTGGGCCAAAGGCAGGCGCTAAACCACTGAGCCACCCAGGGATCCCCCTATTACTTTCTTTTTTTCTTTTTTTTTTTTTTTTTTTTTTTGCGAACCACATACATCTATGTAGGGCCAGGCCCGGGATTGGAAGAGAGTTGAATTTAATCAGGATTGTGTTTTATCTAATGAGCACAATTACAGATAATCTTTTTGTGTATGTGTGTGTTTTCTTTTTTTTCTTTTTAAATAGATTTTGTATCTGGATGTTATAGACTGAATTTCATTCCACCCATCCTACCCACCCTAATTCATGTACTGAAGGCCTCTCAGTATGTCTATATTTTTAGAGATAAAGCCTTTAAGGAGAAACTGAAGTTAAATGAGGTCATAAGGGGGAAAGAGCACTAATCCAATAGGACTGGTATACTTTTAAGCATATGAAGAGACAGAGAAGTCTTTCTCTCCACACGCATGTAAAGGAAAGGCTATGTGAGAATCTGGGAAAAGATGGTTATCTCTAAGCCAAAAAGAGAGGCCTCACCTGAAAACTACCCTGAGATACTTTGATCTTGGACTTCTGACATCCAGAACTGTGAGAAAATTAATTTCTGTTATTTAAGCCATCCAGGCTGTGGTATTTTGTTATGAATACAAAACAGCATACTAATACACTATGAAGAGCATACTAATATATTGTACACCTTATCTCATATTTGTATTTAGAGAGACTTAGCTGCAGTAAGAATTTGCATGCACACTCAGGTGCAAGTGCTTGTACACTGAAGCACTACAAATGAACATCTATTTTTTGAATTCATTCGAAGGTCTGTATCATTACTGCTGACACATTGACTTTAACTTTGGGCAACTTCTGACTCAGCAGCCACAGCCATATATTATCTTTACTTTAGTGGCCTCAGCCTCGATGTTGTGATAGCTTCCTTTCCTCTTCTCTCCCAAAGGAGAGTAAATAGCAACTAAGGAGAGTGAACAACAGTCTATCAGGAGGCAGATTTCAGTTCTACCTCTCCCTGCTTAGCTTCTTAAACATGTATGAACAACAGGACAGCGGAAGATACTCACTCGGCCCTTCTCCCTCCCTACACATCACTGATAACATTCACTATGTGATTCTGGGAAGTCTTCTCATATCTATATTCTTTGTCCTTTCTTTTCTAGGAAGCTGTGTCTAGGTCAGCAGCTCATCACTGCAACCAAAACTGTCAAGAACTGTGCAGGATCTGAGATTTTATTTTTTGTTTTTTTTATTTTTTCCAAAAGCTAACTTATTCCTCTTTCATGGATGTTGAAATAAGACACGGGACTCTTGGGTTAGGGACAAACACTTTATTATTCACGGCAAAAGCAATAGCCTGAGTTCACGTTGATTAATGTCCATTCCCCATAATCCTTAAAGAACCATGCAAGACGCCCATTGTGAATGTCTGCACACACCATAGATTTCTATTACATAAGAGAACACTTAGCTTCTGGAACCACTTGTATAGCAAGTTTAAGCAAGCCAGCTCTTTATCTGGGCATACACATAACCTTATCCCTCAAGGCAGGACCTTGCATTTTTGGCTTTTAAACAGTAAGAATGTGCAAGAACACTCAAGGATTCTAGCAATTTATCTCTCCTAACAAGGAGATGGGCAAAAAAAAAAAAAAAAAAGCCAAAACATAATAATTAAAGGAATCGAATGGGTCAGTGTTGGGCAGTTAGAGCTAGGAAAAGAAAAATAATGCTAAACACATATAACTTAGGTAGAAGTCTGAAGGCCTTATTTTGATACCTAAGGCATAAGCATTCATCTTCAGAGTTAAAAGAAGAGCTGCAGAGTCCAAAGACACTGATATAGTGAAAATAAATAAATATATATATTTATATATATTTATGAATATATATATATTTATCAGGGGACAGCAAATTATGGCCCACAGGCCAGTTTCCTGTTTTTGTATATACAGTTATACTGTAACACAGGCCCATTCATGTACTTACATATTGTCAATGGCTGCTTTGTTTTTTAAGTAAGTATAGAGTTACCTAGCTATAACAGAGACTGCATAGCTTCATATTTATAGATATTCATTATTTGGTCTTGTAAATAAAACGTTTGCCAATTTCTGATGTATAGTCAAATGATACAATGTAGAACGAAAAATAAAAAAAATACTATATAGTTCATTATATTCCTCTAAATGACTTTCAAAGGTCTAAAACCAGATGATACAATAAAAGCTCTAGGTTCTTTTTTTTCTCTGCTTTACTTAGGGATAATTGACAATGAAAGTTGTATTTAGTTGAAGTATGCAACATAGTTTAAATATACACTGTAAAATGATTACCACAATCAAGATAATTAATACAAACATCACCTCACCTAGTTGCCTTTATTTATTTATTTATGTAGTTTTTTGGAGCGTGAGAACACTTAAGATCTACTGTATTAGCAAATTTCAAGTCAATTACAAAGTGTATGTTATTAACTATGTTGTTAACTGTATTGCTATAACTATAATAATAACTATATTATTAACAATATTATACTATAAAGTTTACTTTATTTAATATACTGTCAGGTAACCTGATTATTAACTCTATTGTTATAATTTTATTTTCAACTATATTATGTATATACATATATATGAAAATACATATATATATATACACACATATATTCTCACATATACATATATATATATACACACATATGTTCTCACATATTCTTTATCAATTCATTCACCAGCAGACACTTAGGATATTTATATATCTTGCCTGTTACTACTAATGCTGAAATAAACATGGAAGGTACGGATATCTCTTCAAGGTCCTGATTTCATTTCCTTTGGCTATATGCTGGCAAGTGGGATTCCCAGATCACATGGTAGCTCTTTTTTAGATTTTTTGTGGAATCTCCATATTGTTTTCCATAATGGCTGTATTAATTTACATTCCTACCAACAGTGTACAAGAGTTTTATTTTCTCCCCATCAGCATTTGTCATCTTTTTGATAACAGCCATCCAAACAGGGTTAGAGCCATCCAAACGGGTGAGGTGATACGTCATTGGGGTTTCTCTTTGCCTTTCCCTGATGATTAGTGATGTTCAGCACCTTTTCATATACCTGTTGAACAGCCCTATGTTCTTAAATGAATTCATGAACGTATTTGTCTTAAATATGTAAACTCTGCGACATTTAAGATGACTCATCAGTGTTGTGATCAGTACATGGTTAGACAGAAGATAAAGCTGATCAACATTTAGGCAGTTTGGTCACTTATATCTTTCAAAACTACAGAGAATAGCATCTCTGAAATATAGAGAATAGCATCTCTGAAAGAAATGATATGCAACAATGAACTGATTTGAGTTGCACAGCCTCTTAATGCAAAAAGCTTGAAAGATGCCTGAGGCTAGCCTAAGGTGAAAGCCACTAATGTGAACTAAAATCATCAATAAATGAGATTTTTTATGATATTTTAATTAAGCTCCTTCAGTCACAATATGAATTGTAAATTTGACCTTTAGAATCAAACCAACTTATAATGTGCATTTGGCACTGTCTCCATATAAATTTTAAAATAAAAATTTTAAATTGTATTCCTTGTGCTTTTCAAAAATGAAGTCCTAACTTAGATTGGTAATTTTGATTTTTATGTCATTTTTTAAAGAAGTAATACTGGAATACACACTAGGTTCTTATTCTAAAGTATGATTCAGAATATGTCCACTATTAGAAATAACCCAGTAACTCCTCTTAATATTTGATTATAGATAGATATATAGATATAGATATACAGATATATGTTTTTTTAGCATAGAAATACCATTTAAGTTTCTTCAGTGTTCTAGGGAACTTTTTGTTTGTTTCCTACCTTCCAAAATCACAGACTTAACTCTTCTCTAAAAAATTTAGAAAGAACAACTATTTGGAATTCTTACTAAGGGAAAACTTTATATGTTTTGTTAATGACTAAGAAACCCCAAAGGATTGTATTTTCTGACCTACCATATAGTTTCTTGATGAGACAAATAAATCTTGTTACATAGTGAAGCTAGACTTCCTATGTAGGAAATCCCCATCTGTTACTGAATCCTCAATGTGATGTTGCAGCCAGTTTTAAAATTAACAACCACAGAAAATAATCACACGGCTGATGACACTATTAAAACCTGTTCATTTTCCAACTGTTTTTTCCATACTTATTATTTTTCATATAATACCTTTGAAAGAAAATATCATATTTATTGATATTTTGTGAAAAATTGATAAATTAATCAATCAAAATGATGAAATCGTTTATGTGACTGAATGATCAATCCATATTCCTCTGTATTTACTCAGTTTACTTAGTCATATTCTTGTCCATATCCTACATAGTTTATGAAAAAAATGAGCCCAGTGCACAGCCTAACAGAGATTCCTAGAACTCTATCACTGTTAGTTTGTATTTATTTTTACTATATCAAGAACATTCTTCTTAATAAAGTTCTCAAACCATGCAGATATTATTTGCCTGTTACTGCTCTTTATTAGTGTTCCTTTTCCAATGCACACTTTCAAAGAACTTAGAAATATCAAGCTAACTAATGGAATCTGAAGAAACAATAATCCATCATGTCATAATAATTTACATGCTTTCTGAAACAATTCTATATCCAGGTAAAGTATATCCGAAATTTGGTATAAGCATGATTATGAAAGCATAGCTGAATCCTGTTTTGCTCCATCGTCTCTTTCTTCCAATTTTCTCCAACAGATTACTGAAACTAAATTCATGAAGCCTCACAAAAATGTTTTTTGGTGGCAGTTCAATGCGTATTTTTCAATTGCTCATCTGTTACCCTCATAGCTTTTCGTAAAGGCTCTCTTTATCTAAATTTGCACTTCTCTCTACCATAATCTTTCCCTGTACTTTTCAGACTGCTCTAGTACACTGAGAAACTTATTGTATAGTATTAACTCTTTTGAAAATATTGCCACCTTTACTTCTCAATGGAAATCTTGCTGTCTGTTAGTTATTACACCCCAAGACCTTGGCTCTCCTTATGTCTCTCCAATGGGGAGGGGCATATTTATAGTTTTATTAATGTGATTCAAAACTCCTTAGTGTGAGGTATTTCTCTTTTTTATTAGCTCCTGATTCTACAAAAATTTAATTCATTGAGGCTCAGGTCATTTGGCTATAAACTCTTTAACAACTGGTTCCAATGATTTTCTTTGATTTCAGTTATTTTCATCCACCTGGATAATTACCTAAGTAAATGGCCCATCCTACATACAAGACTCACAGTTCTTGGTCTCCTGTGTGACTTCCATTCACTTTTTTTTTTTAAAAAGATTTTATTTTTAAGTAATTTCTACCTCCAATGTGGTGTAGAAACTCACAACGCTGAGATTAAGAGTCACATTTTCTCTCAGGCCATCCAGGTGCTAACCAGGCATTCCATGATTTCCACTCACTTCTTTTTTTTTTTAATATTTTATTTATTTATTCATGAGAGACACACAGAGAGAGAGAGAGAGAGAGAGAGAGAGGCAGAGACACAGGCAGAGGGAAAAGAAAGCTCCATGCAGGGAGCCTGATGTGGGACTTAATCCCGGGTCTCCAGGATCACACAGTAGGCCGAGAGCAGGCACTAAACGGCTGAGCCACCCAGGGATCCCCTCTATTGACTTCTAATGTAACAATCCACTGCTGGAATGACTTAAAAATGTGTCATAACTCAAAAATCCACTACTTCAAACTCCTACTCTGGCGACTCCCTCCAATCCTTCTAACTTATTTACTTGTACATCTTTTAACTTCATTAGTGCCTTCTTCTGATTCTTATACCTTCTCCTTATTTATCATAAGCATTTATCATTCGTTTCATATTAACCCAACAGTAACTATCTAATAGTTACTGCCATTAATTTCTGATGTATTTGGTGATGATATAAAAATAGAAATGATTAATGTTCTGCACCAATGAAAGTACAGTGGGGATATGAGCACTACGAGTTAAGCTCAATGACATAAAATATAAATTTCAGTTATTACAGGAAAATAATCATCTAAAAACCACAAAAAATTGGATGCCTGGGTGGCTCAGTGGTTGAGGGTCTGCCTTTGGCTCAGGGCATGCTCCTGGGGTACCGGGATTGAGTCCTGCATTAGGCTCCCTGCATTGAGCCTGGTTCTACCTCTGCCTGTGTCTCTGCCTCTCTCTCTGTGTCTCTTATGAATAAACAAAATCTCTAAAAAACCTTAATATAATGGAAACTTCTGAGATAAGAAGTTTGGTATAACAATAAACTGTATTTATAAATAAAGAAAAAAACTCCAATATATGTACTAGAGGATGGAATAATGTTTAACTTTGGGGAGAAGGAGGTAGTGTTAGAAAAGTATAAAGGCACTTTTAAAATTTTTCTGGTGTTCAACTTGATTCCTTTTTATGGCCAAAATTCTATTCTATAGCTATACCACATTTATCCATTCATCTGTTATGGACACTTAGATTGTTTTCTCCTTTTAGGTATTATGAATAATGCTTCAATAAATATTTACATAAGTGTTTGTTTGAACACACCTTTCTGTTTCTCTTTGGCATATAACTATTGTACATCAGTTTAGGGCATACTGCCATCTTAACAATATTAAATATTCTTACCCATTACCATTTACTTAGGTCTTCTTTAATTTCTTTCTACAATGCTTTGTAGTTTTTGTACTGCATTTATTAAATGTATTGCTAAATATTTGAATTTTTTAGATGTTATTTTAAATGGAATGGTTTTCTTAATTTCATTTCTGAACTGTTCATTGCTGATAGACATACAAGTTACTTCACATACTGGTTATTTATCTTCAATCCTTCTGAAATAATTCACTAGTTCTAATTTTCTTTTAGTGTGTTCTTTCAGAAAATCATGTCATTGGTGAATAAAGATTTTTTTTTTACTTCTTCCTTTGTGATGTAGGCATCTTTAGTTTTTTTTTTTTCCTAATCTGCCTGATTAGAATTTCTAATATAATGTTGAGAAGAAGTGGTGAGAAAATACATCCTCATTTTCCTGACCTTAGAAGGAAAACATCCAGTCTTTCACCATTAAATATAACATTAGCCGTGTGTTTTTCACACGTGCCCCTCGTCAGACAGAGAAAACTCTTTTCTAGTCCTAATTTGTTGTTTTGTTGTTGTTTGTTTTTTCCCCCAACTAGAAAAGGCTTTGGCTTTTGTCAAATGCTTTTTCTGCATCTATTGAAGTGGTCATGCTATTTTTTTTTTTATTCTATTGGTTTATCATATTGATTGATTTTTTTTTTAAATGAACCACTCATGCATCCTTGGATAAATTCCACTTTGTCACAGAGTATAATTCTTTTTAGATCTTGCTAGATTTGGCTTCATTGATTTTGTTGTTGATGCTTTGTGTCCATATTTATTAGACATATTGATTTTATAGGTTTTTTTCCTTGGATTCTTTGGCTTTGTATGAGGGTAATACTTGCCTCATAAAGTGAAGTGGTAAGCTTTACTTGTATTTTTTGGAAGAGTCTGCAAAGGATTTGAATTAATACTTCTTTAAATGTAGTAGAGTTTAGAAGCCATTAGGCCTGGGGGCTTTCCCATTGTGGATAGATTTTGATTTCTAATTTAATCTTCATTTGTTACAGATGTCTTCAGATTGTCTCTTTCTTCTTCAGTCTATACAGTTTTTGTCTATTTAGGAGTTTGTCCATTTCATCTAAGCTATATAATTTGTTGTTGTATGATTCTATCATTTCTTAATTTTTTTTGTATTTCTTTTTAAGATTTTATTTATCTATTCATAGAGACACACAGAGAGAGAGAGGCAGAGACACAGGCAGAGGGATAAGTGAGCCCCACACTGGGAGCCCGACACGGGACTCGATCCCAGGCCTCCAGGATCAGGCCCAGGGGCTGCAGACGGCGCTAAACCGCTGCGCCACTGGGGCTGCCCTTCTTTGTATTTCTTAAAGTTAGTAGTTATGTCCCTTCTTTCATATCTTATTCTAGTAACTTTTCTTCGTTAATATAAAGTTCCTGTTGAGATATCAGTTGTTACTCTTATTGGTTTACTTTATAAGTGATGAATTATTTTATTTGCTACCTCAAGATTTTCTCTTTGTCTTTGACTTCTGGCATTTTTCCTATATGACCTATGTGGATCAATTTGTATTTCTCCTACTTTCTATTCATTGAGCCTCCTGGATGTGTAAGTTCTTGTTTTTCAATAGATGAGAAAGTTTTCTGCCATTATTTCTTTAAATATTTTTGTTCCTTTCTCTCTCTCCTCTCCTGGTTTTTGTCATTATATACTGGTATTCTTGACGGTTTCCCACATTTCTCTGAGGCCCTCCTCATTTTTCTTAATTCTTCTTAAATTCTGTTCTTCAAATTGTGTGATTTATATTGCCTTATCCTAATGTTTCCTTTTTTCCCTTCACAATTTAAAAGTATTATTAGCCCCCTCGGGGGAATTTGTTCTTAATTAATAAACTTTATTATTTGTTACCAATCTTTCAGTTTATAAACCAATTGTGTGGCAAGTACCAAGAGTTCCTTTAATACCCTCTTATACCCCAACCCTCACTTTACCCTACTATTAAATAACTTTTACATTTATTACAATTTAGCAGTAAATATTGCTATATTATTTTTAAATAAACTCTATAGTTTATAATATTGTATATTCCATGCATTCTGCCAAATATATAAAATTTATCTACATTAAGATACCATACAGAGTATTTCACTGCCCTTAAAACTTCTGTGATCTACCTACTCATTCCTCCCTTTTTTTTTTTTTTTTTAAGATCTTATTTTATTTACTCATGAGAGATACAGAGCAAGAGAGAGAGGCAGAGACACAGAGAGGGAAGCAGGCTCCATGCAGGGAGCCCAATGTGGGACTCGATCCCAGGTCTCCAGGCAGGGCTAAACCGCTGCGCCACCAAGGCTGCCCTATTCCTCCCTTTCTTTTAACAAACCAGTGACAACCGCTGACTTTCTACTGTCTCTATAGTTTTGTCTTCCTCAGCATGTTCTATAGTTGAATCCTACAATATGTAGCCTTTTCATATTGGCTTATTTTATTTAGCAGTATGCATTTAAGATTCCTTCATGCATTTTCATGGCTAATTTATTTTTTGTCACTGAATATTAATTTGTTCTATGCATGTAAACTTTGTTTATCCATTCACCTACTGAAGGACACTTTGGTTGCTTTCAAGTTTTGTCAATTATGAATAAAGTTACCATAAAATCATTATGCAGGTTTTTGTGTTGACACAAGTTTTAAATGCATTTAAGTAAATACAAAGCACAATTGCTAGATCATATGATAAAATTATCATTAGTTTGTAAGAAACTGACAATCTTTCTTGCATAGTGGTTGTTTTACCTTGCATTACCATCAGCAATGAATAAGAGTTACTATTGTTCCACATCCTTGCCAGCATTTCATGCTGTCACTATTTTGGATATTAGCAAATATAATACATATATAGTGGTTTCTTTTTTGCTCTTTTTAAAGATTTTATGTATTTATTAGAGAGAGAGAGAGAGAGAGAGCACATGAGAGAGAGACACAGAGAGAGGGAGAGACAGAGAGTGGGCGCGTGCCTGTGCAGGGGCCGAGGGAAAAGGAGAAATAGACTCTGCTGAACAGAGAGCCCAATTCTAGGCTGACCCAGGACTCCAGGATCAAGACCTGAGCCAAAGACAGACATTTTAACCTACTGAGCCACCCAGGTGCCTCTCTTTGATCTCTTAATTTGCAATTTCCTAAGGATATATGATGTTGAGCATCTTTTCTTTTTTTTTTTAAGATGTTATTTATTTATTCATAGAGACACACACAGAGAGAGGCAGAGACACAGGCAGAGGGAGAAGCAGGCTCCATGTAGGGAGCCCCACGTGGGACCCGATCCCAGGTCTCCAGGATCACGCCCTGGGCTGAAAGCAGGCACTAAACCGCTGAGCCCCCTGGGCCGCCCTTGAGCATCTTTTTATATGCTTATTTACCAACTGCATATCATTTTGGTGAGGTGTGTGTTCAGATCTCTTTGCACATTTTTTATCTCTATCCAATTAAGGTCTTTTTAATATAAGAAAAATTAATATTTCTCTATGAGAATATTACTCAAAACAATTACATTTAATTGACACTGTGATTTGAAAAAGATGGAAAATAATTTAGTTTGCATAACTATTTTAGATTAACTACTATAAAGTATATTTTACTCTAATATACTTATTATCTTGCCACACTTTATCACATCCTTCTATTCTTTATTTAAAAAAATTAATGTGTTTGTGATTCTAATTTGGTTGTAAACAAAATCATTTTTAATGATATATTCTTTTATTTTATTTTTATTTTTTTTAATTGGTGTTCAATTTACTAACATACAGAATAACCCCCAGTGCCCGTCACCCATTCACTCCCACCCCCCACCCTCCTCCCCTTCCAACACCCCTAGTTCGTTTCCCAGAGTTAGCAGTCTTTACGTTCTGTCTCCCTTTCTGATATTTCCCACACATTTCTTCCCCCTTCCCTTATATTCCCTTTCACTATTATTTATATTCCCCAAATGAATGAGAACATATAATGTTTGTCCTTCTCCGACTGGCTTACTTCACTCAGCATAATACCCTCCAGTTCCATCCACGTTGAAGCAAATGGTGGGTATTTGTCATTTCTAATAGCTGAGTAATATTCCATTGTACACATAAACCACATCTTCTTTATCCATTCATCTTTCGTTGGACACCGAGGCTCCTTCCACAGTTTGGCTATCGTGGCCATTGCTGCTATAAACATTGGGGTGCAGGTGTCCCGGCGTTTCACTGCATCTGTATCTTTGGGGTAAATCCCCAGCAGTGCAATTGCTGGGTCGTAGGGCAGGTATATTTTTAACTGTTTGAGGAACCTCCACACAGTTTTCCAGAGTGGCTGCACCAGTTCACATTCCCACCAACAGTGTATGAGGGTTCCCTTTTCTCCACATCCTCTCCAACATTTGTTGTTTCCTGCCTTGTTAATTTTCCCCATTCTCACTGGTGTGAGGTGGTATCTCATTGTGGTTTTGATTTGTATTTCCCTGATGGCAAGTGATGCATGTTCAAAAAAAAGTGACCCACTCTGGGAGGAACCTTTATAAAATCATTTAAGGGGTGATCTTTCCTTCTGACATCAAAAGTTAACAGAAAGTATCTTTCACAAAGTCTTTGCTGGTATATTGCTACCTAACGTCTGAAATAGTAATGTCAACGATGACTTCACTAATTACATTGATATTAATAAAACATAAAACCAAGGCCATAATAGGGAGGTATTATCCCATAGTGATGGGTTCTGATGCTCCACTGTCTAAATCTGAATCCTGGTCATATTTCTTAACATGTTTTTAACTCTGTGGAAATTACTTAATGTCTCTGCAATGCAGTTTTCCCATCTGTAATATAAGAATGAACAATAATATTGAAGGAATTTAGTGCAGAGGCAGCACAGCTTAAAATTATTTTTTAAAAATTTTTAATTTTTGTATATTTTTATTGGAGTTCGATTTGCCAACATATAGTATAACACTCAGTGCTTATCCTGTTAAGTGCTCCCCTCAGTGCCCACCACCCAGTCACCCCATCCCCCCTCCCACCTCCCCTTCCACTACCCCTTGCTCATTTCCCAGAGTTAGAAGTCTCTTATGTTCTGTCCACAACTTAAAGTTAAAGCCCTAAGTGACATAAATAGTTCTACATAGTTGATTAAAGATAACCATGTATGTCAGATGCACTATGATTTGTAACTGAAGAACTTCGCAATATTCTTAATTTTGAGATTAAAAAATGTTAGAAGAAGCACTGCCAGAAAGCAGCATTCTTAATGTGAAAACTATCTTTCTTAATGTGAAAACTATCTAAAGGCTATGTGCACTCCAAAATAAAAGGAAATGCTGCTGAAAAGTCAAACTTTGAATGCACAGCTTATGAGAAAATAATTATATCCCTGGCATTGAGAGAAGAGTTGATTTAAGTATCTGGGGGATTAAAGTTATTGCTGACTGTGATTTCCCCCCATGCAGTAATAGTGGCTTATCAAATAGAAAACATGGGTTCTTACTCTAACTTCAACTGACTCTATTAAGCATTAGTGCTTTTTGTGGGTACTTCACTGGCATGTAACACTGGAGTCAGAAATACAGAAAAGGCTCTGTAGCAGCAGTAGCCAATTCCACTTTTAAAACTGCTCAACAGTTCTCTCATCATGGTCTCCAGGAAAACCAAATATGCAGAACAAATAATCCACCCGATTAGAATTCATTATTAAAGAATCTCAAGCAGCACTTCTGCTGAGATGGCACAGAGCCACCTGCCCTAGTGCCTCATCATGATTTTGGAGAGTTTCTTACTAGCTGTGATGTGGGTCTGTGAAAAGAGGAGAGAATAGTGTACCCTGCAGTGTTATGTCATAAAGACTGCCTGCTATAATGAAGTTTGGAAAAAAAAAATCGTAGTCTATTGTTTTACTGTGCTAAGTATACCACAAAACACTGAAAAATACAAGAGTGAGTACTTGGAAATATCTCAAATACCTCTTCCCCAAACAGACTGGGAGTGACTGGGAGTGAGACAAGTCATATTAGAGTTATCTATCCAACACCTGTGAAATTGCAATGTATACTGACAGAGTCGATGTACAAAATCTATTACAGCCAGCAATTTTCTTTAGAAGTACTAAAATGTCACTATTGCTTTTATTCTCCTAGCCTTAAGGAGTTCAGCCTCTTCTTTTCTAAAGCACAACTATGTGAAGTCCACACTTCTTTTGTGTCACATTTAGGGGGAAAAAAGTTTTCTTCAAGAGGACTTATTGTAATCAAAACCTTTCAGATTTACTGTTACAAGATCCATTATGGTGTATTACCTGACTTTCATTTAGGTCTAAAGTTGGCCAGAATCCTAAGTATTTCTTTTTATATATCTACAGCTGAAGGTAGAAAGTATTTTAGAATACATTCCCAGATAGATCTTTTAGCATTCAAGTGGTACTTTTATATAAAATAAGTCACCTTTATCCCACTTGCCCACTTAGGTTCCCCAACAGGTCTCATGTCAAGATATTCTATCCAATCTGTAGAATAGATATGTTCATAACGTGGAGTTTCTATGCTCATAGATTTGTCTTCACATCACACTTTGGCAGTAGTATTATGTAGCCCACAGAGTACACCAGTAATTGCTTTTCTTTGTGATACTTTAAAAGGGACCATTTTTGCAGCTGCTACAATCTTTTATACACAATTCTGGAGAAAAAACAAAACACAGGGGACTCAGAAGATATAACTATGGGAATTCGTAGAAGAAACAAGGATGGATCCTTTTCTTGTTTGGGAATGCTTGCTGCCAAACATAACTGTGATATGAAGCAACCTACAGCAATTACAGTGGATAAAATTTCTCATATGTGAATATTTATCTCTAAATGCACATTCTTATTCCAACACAATTATTTTTTATCTGATATTAAAATTATTCATATTTTCTCATTTTTTCTATACTCTTCTGAGATCTGAATTCTCTGATTATAGTGGTAACCTCAATCACAGAAAAACAAATACTCTTAGAAGAAATCATAATTTAGATTTAGGATGAAGTGACTCTTTAGAGATCATGGAGACTCTTTAGATTGAAGATATTTAATTACTGCATTTCCTACATAAGGAAGAACTAAGTAATTTTTCATTGTAATGTGTATCAAAAACTGATAATCAAACCTAAAATGTCTATCCTCTCAAAACAGTGAGATATTTAAATATGTGAAAGCATATGTACATTTATTTTTCTTAAAGTGAAATATATTGCAAAACAGATTATAAAACTTTTTGTAGTACATATAATATTTTCAGAGAGGTGTATAAAAAGACAAGGACAATTTCATAAATATAAAGTAAACTGGGTAAATAGAGCCCAGTTCAAGAAACAGAATGATGCTAACCCTTAAGATTTGCCAACATAGAGTATAACATCCAGTGCTCTGCCAAATAGAGTAAAATATCCAGTGCTCATCCCGTCAAGTGCCCCCCGCAGTGCCCGTTACCCAGTCATCCCAGCCCCCACCCACCTCCCCTTCCTTACTACTCCCTTTTCTTTACTAGTGTTCCATCATGGTTAGTACCCTCTTCATCCCTCCCAGAGAAAACTACTATCCTGAGGTGGTTTTTTTTTTTCTATTTATAATTTATCTACTTAAAATTTTAATTAACTAAAATCATACTAGATGCATTATTTCTGCCTAGTTATATATGTGTGTACATTATATTTTGCACATTTATTTACTTATTGTAAATAAGAGTTTACTCTGTTCTGAAGCTTTTAATATTTCACTGTGTTAACAAAATTTATCCCTTCTATTGTTAGACATCTGAGCCACTTCTAGTCTGAGGCTGTAACAAACCATGCTGCAAAGTATATTTTTCCACCTAGTCAGATACCTCATATGGAGACCTGCTAAGTCATCAGGAATGAATGTTTTCAACTTTTCTTACTAATCCAAAGTGTTTTCCAAAGTGTTATAGCATTTTAGAGTTTTAATGTGCATGAGATAAGCACTGATCCAAAATATGATCAATACAAATTGTATACAGGTTCTCCAGAGAAAAAGAACCAAAAAAGTAAATATGTGTGTGCACACATGTGTCTGTGTTTTTATGTATCTTTCTCAATAGAAATAGAGATATATAAATATGTAGATTTTGACACATATGTATATGCTTGTCTATGAATATAAATATACAGATCTGTGTTTCTTTGCATACTAAAGAAATACATATAGAATTATTTATATCTATGAATATCTACCTCTAAGTGCACAGAATTGAAAATTAAACGGATTTAATTTCTTCTAATGACAAAGAGTGAATTTCACACCATTATAATCTCAAGCTCTATCCTGGTCCCTGAAAAAGTGGAGACATAAAAGCTTGACAATTTTTTACTTTATATCAATTTTCTACATTAAAAAGCTTATCTAGATATCTATTTTCTTTCAGTTGCTAAAAATCAGTTTTTACACTCCAACATTCCTTTTTCTACAATTTCTATGGTCAAATATCACATTTTTTGTTAAATTAGTAGTTACATGTTTATATCATTATGGATTATGTAAATATTGCTCATTACTATGATTATTATGCAGTATTTTCCTTTTATCATTTATTATTTTTTATCTGCACAGATTTTATACAGCTATAACTATTTTATTTCCACTTATTCAAAAAACACAGTAATTCTCAATATGTGGCCCCTGACCAGAAACATCAGCATAACCTTAGGCTATTTAATACAAAAAAGAAAATATGATTGTGAAATATAGATGACAAATTGCTACATTACAGAAATTAATGTTTTCTCACACAAAGACATTGATATAGAATAATGCTTAACTAAGGCCAATTTTTTAATGTCTTTTTCAAACCACTGTTTTGATTTAAATTATAAATATTTATATATTCATCTCTGTCACATGATCCTATTTACTTTATTAATCATATTTTCTTTATTTTATTAATTAACCTACTGAGACATAACTAAAAGTTAGTAATAAAAGAAAAAAAGGCAGCACTTGATAGACTGGATGTGAAAGTAAAATATTTCCTTTATTACCCAGGTCACATGTTTTATCTACCAAATTCAATCTTTAACAGGTCTTTATGAATGCAGAAAAGGAAGAAGAAAAAAGTAATAGCAGTTTCTGAACCTGAGCACAGAGTAAAAGGAATTTAAAGAATAAAAGTAGAGAGTAAAAATCAACAATATGATTCCATTTCCTTTTTTTTAAAGATCTTATTTATTTATTCATGAGAGAGACACACACAGAGAGAGGCAGAGACATAGGCAAAGGGAGAAGCAGGCTCCATGCAGGGAGCCCGACATGGGACTTGATCCCGGGTCTCCAGGATCATGCCCCGGGCCGAAGGTGGCACTAAAGTGCTGAGCCACCAGGGCTGCTCTATGACTCCGTTTCTAACAAAATTTTTAAGCCTTTTAAAGCTCTTGCTTGATTATGTATTAACAGCTCCTTCTGACATTTTCTTACTTTCTAATATATTGGGTTTAATTTTCTCGTATGTCACGTTATGTTCATTTTAACACAAAATCCTGCATATATGTAGCTGTATCTACACACACACACACACACACACACATATACTAATGGATTCAAATATCTATCCCTATTTTACAAATGACCCTAAAACTAGTGCTTTAAAATATGGACTGTTTCCCATAATCAGTGGGTTGGTGCATGCTTCTCTGGTGATCTTGCCTGGACTCCTTCTTCTAGGGGTAGTCAGCTCGCAGCTTGACTGGAGTTAGACATCTAAGATGGTTTCACTCATGGTCAGGTGTCTGGAGCCTCAGCTAGAATGACCCCACCTCTTTTTCCATGTCCTCCTTCATTCTGGGCTTCATCACAGCATAATATTCTCAGACTTTCAAAAGAACACCAGGGAAAGCTGAAAGTCTCCTTGACACTAGAAATCACCCAGTGTCATTTCATTGCATTCATCAGAGGAACAGATCAGATCCAAGGGAAGGGAAATGTATTCTATCACCGATGGAAGAATCAGCAAAGAATTTGTGGCTTGCTATTTATTTATTTATTTATTTATTTATTTATTTATTTATTCCTACACATGTGTGTGGTTGGGGAGGTTGGTTAGGAGTGGGAAGGGCAGAGGGAGAGAGAGAGAATCAGAGAATCCCAAGCAGGATCCATGTCCAGCACAGAGCTCGAATGGGTGCTAAATCACACAACTCTGAAATCATGACTTGAGCCAAAATCAAAAGTAGGAGGATTAACTACTGACCCACCAAGGTGCCCCAAATTTGTGGCCATTTTTAAGACACTCTAATATCTAATTTTTATCATTTATTATCTTTTTAAACAAACACCTAATCAAAGTGACAATAATCCAAGTTCACATTTTGTTTTTATATATAACACTTCCACATCAATACTAATTCAGTGTTATGCCAAAAATTCCTGTCAGGAAATCACTATCACATATGGGCTTCATGTAAACTATGCTTATTTAAGATTATTCTGTTCAATATTAGGTCAGTTGATTCTGGAAGAGAATCACTAGGTATACTTAAGTCATATGTTGTTTACTGAACCCATGAACATTATCTAGGTAGGGATATTGGATTCCTATTTAATCAGGGTTATCTATATACACAAAGTCTTAATGAATAAGTATCTATGTGAATGTGACTTAAAAAGGTATAGTACATGCACCCTGATAATTGACTTGTAATCAAAGCCAAAAGCAAAATCTAATTTTGAAAAAGATAATTTAAAAATTGAGAGCTTCTTTTATTTCAGTCTTTTTTCTTTCAAGTATTATATATGGTGTCTGCTTAGCTAGTAAAGACAAAATTAGCACAAATTTAAATATGTTAAATATATATAGGGTGATGAAATGAACCTGGAATACAGAAAATGGCCTCTGTAAAAGACTGGTAAAATTAACTTATTCAAAATTAGGTACTAAATTTAATTTTTCATGCCCAGTCATTAAATAAATTATGTCAATAAATGCAGATTTTTCAAATGGTGGCTTTTTAGATGATGAATTAATAAAAAACACAGGTCTCTATTTTGTGGACAATAACAAGGTTACTCCTTGGATGTAAATAAATGAATTCTGTTTCATACTGATGCATTATGTTTATTCCATGATTAAGTTTTAGGGATTGGCAGTAATAAAATTAGATTGGATGAAGCAACTGTCAGGTTAATTTGATCAGTGAAGGAATTAAAGTAAGCATCTGAAGTTAATAGTCACTTTATTTATATACCATAAATACAAAAAGAGTGTATCTTAGAAGTTTACTTTTTCAGGTATTATCCAAAGATCTAATGATATATTAAAGACTAAATATATGTGTGGCAGATGTGGCAGATTAGATCCAAAGATCTAATGATATATTAAAGACTTAATATATGTGTGGCAGATATATTTAAAGACTAAATATATGTGTGGTAGATATAGATATAGATGATATAGATATAGTGGGAATGACTTAACTATGGTAAAGAAACAAATTTAATCATTTTATGGATTTTTTGTGAATATTTTAGAATTTCCTTCCTGTGGTCCTTCTTCCATATTTCTTCACCCTTTCAAATTATTTTATCAATAAAAGTAGTCCTATCAAGAGACAGAGGATACTCCTTTTGAATAAATAATCATAAAATTGTTATTGCATTATTTGTACATGATCAAAGAGAAAAGAAAATATTTTTTTAAAATTCCGCTGGCTATTCGGGGTCTTTTCTGATTCCACACAAATCTTAAAATAATTTGTTCTCTCTGAAGAAAGTCCATGGTATTTTGATAGGGATTGCATTAAACGTGTATATTGCCCTGGGTAACATTGACATTTTCACAATATTAATTCTGCCAATCCATGAGCATGGAATATTTTTCCATCTCTTTGTGTCTTCCTCAATTTCTTTCAGAAGTGTTCTATAGTTTTGAGGGTATAGATCCTTTACCTCTTTGGTTAGGTTTATTCCTAGGTATCTTATGCTTTTGGGTGCAATTGTAAATGGGATTGAGTCCTTAATTTCTCTTTCTTCAGTCTCATTGTTAGTGTATAGAAATGCCACTGATTTCTGGGCATTGATTTTGTATCCTGCCATGCTACCGAATTGCTGTATGAGTTCTAGCAATCTTGGGGTGGAGACTTTTGGGTTTTCTACGTAGAGTATCATGTCATCGGCGAAGAGGCTGGCCAACATGCATATGAGAAAATGCTCTGCATCACTTGCCATCAGGGAAATCCAAATCAAAACCACAATGAAATACCACCTCACACCAGTGAGAATGGGGAAAATTAACAAGGCAGGAAACAACAAATGTTGGAGAGGATGCGGAGAAAAGGGAACCCTCTTACACTGTTGGTGGGAATGTGAACTGGTGCAGCCACTCTGGAAAACTGTGTGGAGGTTCCTCAAAGAGTTAAAAATAGACCTGCCCTACGACCCAGCAATTGCACTATTGGGGATTTACCCCAAAGATACAAATGCAATGAAACGCCGGGACACCTGCACCCCGATGTTTATAGCAGCAATGGCCACGATAGCCAAACTGTGGAAGGAGCCTCGGTGTCCAACGAAAGATGAGTGGATAAAGAAGATGTGGTTTATGTATACAATGGAATATTACTCAGCTATTAGAAATGACAAATACCCACCATTTGCTTCAACGTGGATGGAACTGGAGGGTATTATGCTGAGTGAAGTAAGTCAGTCGGAGAAGGACAAACATTATATGTTCTCATTCATTTGGGGAATATAAATAATAGTGAAAGGGAATATAAGGGAAGGGAGAAGAAATGTGTGGGAAATATCCGAAAGGGAGACAGAACGTAAAGACTGCTAACTCTGGGAAACGAACTAGGGGTGGTAGAAGGGGAGGAGGGCGGGGGGTGGGAGTGAATGGGTGACGGGCACTGGGGGTTATTCTGTATGTTAGTAAATTGAACACCAATAAAAAATAAATTAAAAAAAACAACAAAAAAAACCAAAATACACTGATGAATATTTTGAATTTTAATGGGAAAAAAAAGAAAATATAAACTTCTAAACAACTTAAATGACCATAAGTTTTGTACAGTTCCAATACTTTCCAGAAAAGGAACCTCACAGAGTACCAGAAATTTTCTTCAGGTGGCTAAATGAGTGATGGTTTAGAGCAAGCAAATTAGTTTGACCTGAGTGGTATTACAGACATCTATATCAGACTAAATAAGAAAAGAGACTTAAAATGTCTGCAGGCTTGATCACTGAATGCTTAAGCTGAAGGTTTCATTTGTGGATATTACTCTTAGTCTCTTGAGCAGCATTATAGTAATACCATGAATAATAATAATATAATAATAATTATAATTATAATATAATATATATTAATAATAATAATTATAATATAATAATAATAATAATAAATTAGAGTAAAACTATGGAGACAAGAGACTACATATATACAGAGATTTCGTTTCCAGAAATGGATTTTAAATTTAGTAAGTACAATGTTTGAGTCATGGCCTAACTACTAATTATCTCTGAGGTATTCAGATGATTTTGTTAAAATGGCTGGCTTCAATGTCTTCATTTGTAAAATGGTCATAGTTAAAGTTACAGTATACAAGTTTCAAATAATTAAACAGGACATGATATGATGTGTAAAGACAGAACACAGTTCCTAGAATACAGTACAAAGTGAATGTTATATATTATTAGTAGTAGTTGTAAGAATCTCACCCAGATATTCTCAGCATGGGTAATGGTTGGTTGGTTTACAGAAATAGCAAGTGTACCAGTTTCAAAAGCAATAACTTCACTCTAAAAATCCTGTGCAATTGTAACTCTGATAGAAATATAATGAATACAACTTAGACTGAATAAAATGAACAAATAAATGAAAGTCAGAATCCCCTTGATTTCTTTTGTGAACTCACTCAATACTAGAAAATTCATTTTTCTCACCTCCTAAGACACTAGTTCTCTCTGGGTTTTCTGTTCCTGAAAAAGAATGAACCTAACTGGAATTATGATGAGCCACAAATAAATTCATGTCCTGCTATCGCATCCAATCATGAATCATTTCCAGAAAATAATAAATATATAGAAACATTCCATACTACAGTCTATAGAATTATTTGAACTCAAGTGGTTTGATTCAATTGTTTTTTTTTTTCATTTTTAATTTAAATTCATGATGTTACAAACACCATAGACTTTCAAAGAGAGAGTATTCCTTTTTCTTTACACGTCAGTGTGACAGATCTATATATTCTGGATCAGAAAACAACAGAAAAGTAAGAAGCCAAGCCAGGAGGTTGATTTGGATGGGATGCATTGTTTACACTCCACTTCCTTCACAACCCCTTCTGTTTACACTGGAATGGAGAACAGTCTTTCTATGGATGATTGTGGATCTTTAATTAGAGGCAAGGCTAAAGTTGTAGGCTTTAAGCAGCATTATAAGTGTGCTTTAAACTTCCTCTTATCCAGTGATATAAATTTCATGAAAGTTATCATGGAAAAGAGTAAGAATGCATTCAAATGTATTTTTAAAAACACTATTCTCCTTTTTTAAAAATAAACAATTTTATAAGGCAATTCAGCTATTTCAACAGAATTCAAGAGAAAAGCATTTTAAAAGTTTGCAATGAATCATTCCTACTAAAAGAACAACTAATTTCATTTTTCATAGTTCTTTCTAGCTGTGCAACTAAAATTGCCTTGTGTAAATTAGTATGAGATTTTTGTTGGGAGAAGCACAGCTTGAGGTTGTAGAAAACCTCTAACACTTATGTCTTATCAGCAATATGCTTTTCTGTTTTGTGATCACAAGTTTTCCCTCTGACTCCTTTTTACTGAAAAGTCCTGCTGTTTCTTCCCCACACATAGCAAGTGTTATGTCCCCCTGGGCTATAATACTGAGCATACTGACACATACTTGTTTCTATTCCCTTGATGGTGATTTAGACTGAAGGGAGTTTATTGGATTTTTTTTTCCCCAAGCTTTCCCAGCATAATGTGTTGAGGTTTTTAACATAACAGTACAATTAACATGTATTTAAAAAATACTGAGTAATGTGAGAAACTTTTTTTTAATTTTTATAACAAATAATTTGTTGAAATTAAATGAGAATTCAACATCATTATATTTTTAGTAATGCTATTTTGTGATGATAGTTGAAATAAAATATTGTGGGTTTTTTTTCAGGATATATCCTCCAGTATCTTACAATTTTACAGGACTTTCCAATTAAATGTAGTATTGACATTGATTTTAAATTAAAAATATTTTTATGTATCTCCTAAAAATATAACTTAAAAATCTGAATATGACTACAAAAAAACTTTAATAAAATGAATTGTTCTTTTTTCCAGCAGAGGAAATTATTCCAACATATATCGATATTTAGTTTAGAATATTAAGAATCATATTAATTTTAGTAAATTTCAGACATCTATATACACACAAAATACTTTCTAAAATATTTTCTTGTTGTTACCAACTTTAATAATATTTACATACTTTATCATTTTATCTTATTTACTTTTTTCTAAAGATTTTATTTATTCATGAGAGACACAGAGAGAGAGAGAGGCAGAGACACAGGCAGAGGGAGAAGCAAGCTCCCCCCAAGGAAGCCCAATGTGGGACTCGATCCTGAACTCCAGGATCACACCCTGACCAGAAAGCAGAGCTTAACCGCTGAGGCATCCAGGTGTCCCTGCCTTATCATTTTAAATGTAAACTGATACAAACCAACCTTCACTTGAAGATGGAAAAATTATTTGCAAAGATAAAATGACTAGTTTATTTCTATTTTACAGGTAGATATGATTTATGATTACACTACTACATAAAACAAAAAAAGTATTGTATGATCTAGGTGTTAACCCTACAGAATCTAAACATCCAAAATCTTACAGGATTGCACTTAATAGAGTTAATAATTTAAGGTTCTGTGTCACTTATACATTTACAATGTTGATGAAATTAATTAAAAGCATCGTTTTGGTCAATAACTTTAAGTATACAATAACTATATATAATTTCAGATAAAGTGATCACTGTTTGGTGATAGGAGTTTTATTGACTGGTAATTCCTTCCATGTGAAAATAAACACTTCCACATACATAATAATTTATTTTTTTATTAAATGAAGCACTGGCATGAAGAGAGATTAAGTTATTCAACCTCAACATCTGTGGTTTTGAGATTAAAGTTTAACCAGCCTTACTTATAGAAGTTAAGAGGTCAATGGATCTAGTAAAGAGAGGATAGAGTGTAACAGTGAGTAAGATGACAAAGCTAGGGGTGACAAACTGGGTTCAGACCTCAGCTTCACAGCTGATTAGATGTGGGTCCCTGAAAATTTTACCTAACTTCCTACATATAAAATGTGCCTGCTGCAGGAAGATCTTACAAGATTTACATAAGTCTTTAAGACAAGTAAAATGTGTAATGCAAATGTTGACTATTATTAGTGAAATATTCCTTTTAGACCAAGTGAAAATTTTTTATTTGCTGTTTTGTTTAATATATATTGCCTTTTTAACAGATTTAAGTTATCTACCTAAGCTGGCAAATGACACCAGGGGCCAAATCAGGCTCACCATCTGTTTCTGAAGTAAAGTTTTATTAAAATATAGCTCTGCTCATTCATTTACGTATTTTCTATGACTACTTTTGCACTACAACAGAAGAAGTGAGAAACTGTAAGAGACTCCATTGCTTACAAAGTCTAAAATATTTACTTTCTGTCCTTTACAGAAAAAGTTTGCCAACTGTTATGTGAATCAAAACAGCTACAATATCAACAAAGGGTATTTATTATTTTCTAGGTGATTTTAGTTTCCTCTTTCCCTGTATATTTTTTCCCTGTATATTTTTAAAAGATATGTCATGCTTATATTTCATATTATATAAATCTTGTTTTATTTTTTTAGGCAAAGATATGTCATGCTTATATTTCATATTATATAAATCTTGTTTTATTTTTTTAGGCAACAGGTACTTAAATGGAAATGGTTTGGACTTTAGAATTTGTCACAATCCTTAGTAGATGTGTGACTTGGATAATCATTAGTCCTCTAAATTGTGCTTCCTAATCTGTAAAAGAATCTTTTTTTTTTTTTTTTTTTTATTTTTTTTTTTTTTTGTAAAAGAATCTAATAAGGTGCCAAGAATATAGTAGAGCTTATTAATGTTACTTCTGTCCCACATTTATTCTCACAACAAATTTATTCGTTAGGTAGAAAAATGTTACATGTTAGGTTTATAGATAACCAATGGCTAAATATCACATCAAATTGTTAGTTTAAGAAGGAAGAAAAAGAGGGATCCCTGGGTGGCGCAGTGGTTTGGCACCTGCCTTTGACCCAGGGCGCGATCCTGGAGACCCGGGATCGAATCCCTCGTCGGGCTCCCGGTGCATGGAGCCTGCTTCTCCCTCTGCCTATGTCTCTGCCTCTCTCTCTCTCTCTCTCTCTCTGTGACTATCATAAATAAATTTTTAAAAAAAGAAGGAAGAAAAAGAGATGAAAATTTGAAAGCTAGTGGTTAGAACATGGATTTTGGAGCCTAATCTATATATAGACTCATACCTGTCTCTATTGCTTATCAACTGTGTGACCTTGGCCTTTATCTGTTATGGTTTTCTTTATTTATAAAGTCCTACTTCAAAGTTGTTTTGAGAAAAAAAATAAGCTAATATATAAAAAAGCTCAAATGATTAGGCATAAATTAAGCATTATAAACTAGCATTTGCTATTAGTATTAACCATCCTCAATACATCAGAACATCTAGTATAGGATAAAGGATAATTAATTACTGTAACAATTTTAGATTTGATTATTCTCCCCAATAAAGGTATGTAGATATGTAGACAGATAAAAACATAGATGGATACAAACATAAAGAATCCATGGTACAGGTCATTTAAGCAACTTTTTTCAGTTTTCTACAGCACAACTGATAGATCTGGAATTCATGTCCAGCTCTGTCTATTCCACAGGGAAAATCTTTTCTCTCAAAGTATTCAGTATTGCTATTCCAGTATTCAAAGCCAATACTCTAGTACCTATTTTATATCTGAAGGGTATTCTATTATTATCATGCTATTCCAATTCTTTTACTTATTTTTAAAAATATTTATTTATTTATTTAACAGAGAAAGAGAGAGAGAGAGAGAGAGAGAGAGAGAATGCTAGCGGTGAGGAAAAGCACAGAGATAGGGAGAGGGAGAGAATGCCAAGCAAACTCCCTGTCAAGTGAGAGCTAGATGTGGTCCCCTCTGGGGTCCTGAGATCATTTCCTGAGCTGAAACCAAGAGTTGGATGCTCAACCAACTGAGCCACTTGGGTGCCTCTTATTTCACTTCTTTTAGGGTAGCTGTTAGTGGAGAGGTCATTGGGTGAGAGAAAAGGCATACTTAAGCACGTAAGATGCATGTTATATATATCTATTCTTACTTGAGCCTTATAATGTATCTTTGAAGTATATATTTACAGACAAGTTGAACGTGTTGACAAAGTCACACACTTAAAGTGTTTGGTTCCAGGTTTCATGAATCTGAATTGCATTTTCCTTCCAAAAATGTCCATATTTTCTTAAAGCTGACTATCTTTGAAAAAATCACCACCCTACATATTATATTATATATTATATGATATATATATGCATACATATATACTATGTAAGATATGTAATGTAAATGCTCATATACACTATATGTATTCATAGGTCTTATGTACTTACATACACATGTATATGTATATTTTTACTTCTATATATTATCAGAAAGTGGTGAAAAGAATAATAGCACCCCAAAGATGTCCATGTCCTAATCCCCAAAACCTGTGTATATGGAAGCCTGAATGACAAAAACAACTTTGCAGATGTGATAAGGAATCTTGACTTCAGAAGAGTACCCTGGTTAATACAAGTGGGGCCAATGTAATCATAAGAGTCCTTAAAAAAGGAAGGCATGATGGTCAGAATCAGATAGAAAAAGCTGAAGATACTACACTTGTCTTTGAAGATGAAAGAAAGGGTTAAGACCCAAGAAATGTAGATGGCATTTACAAGCTGAAAAAAACAAGGAAATAGATTCTCTCCTAGAGTCTCTAGGAAGAACACAGCCCTCTGGATCCATTTTGGACTCTTATCTCAGAACTGCTGAATATGTGTTGCTTAAAGTCAATTTGTGGTCATTTGTTAGAACAGCAACAAAGAACTAATAAAGCCTCAGATAATCAAAGAAGAAAAATACGTGCAGTTGCTGTTTACAAAATTTCAGTTTAAAAACTTAAAAGAAAACTTAACAAAAAATTTAATATAGTGAGTTAAGTGCTATGATCATTACTTTATCACATTTCTCCCTTTCCTACTTCATTTTTCTAGATAGTATGCATTACTATATCATAGATATGTATATCTATATCTGTTTTTCTCCCACTAGATGCTCCATGGATATGAAGTTTATTTTTGTTAAGTCTACATCTCTAATCCCATGTCTAGAACAGTATCTGATATGTGGTAGCTGCTCAAAGATTAGTTGTTAAATTTATGAATGAACAATACCCCAGAAGGCTATGTGATTACAGACAAGAAGTATTAAGTGCGGTAAAATCATGAAAAATAGGATTAGGATAATTTCTCATTTGTTAACAAAGTTTTCCCTTTCTGTAAGTGTGTTCATGCAGAATTTTGAATAAACTACTAAAAGTGGATGGACTAAGCAGTGATAACTCCAGTTTCATGGAGGAGTGAGACTAGCTCTAAACATTCACAGATGAGTAGCTTTAGTATTAGTTCACTCAGGCTGCTAAAACATATACCACAAATTAGGTGTCTTATAATCAAGAGAAATTTAATTCTCACAGTTCCAGAGGCTAGGAAGTCCAAATTCTAGGGACCAAATGACACCGTGTCTGGTGAGAGCTCACTCCCTACACAGGTTTCTTTTCATTGTAACCTTGACAAATGAGCTAACGAGCTCTTTAAAGTGTCTTTATAAAAGCACTAATCACATTCTTAAGGGCTCTACCTTCATGACCTAAGCACCATCCAAAGTCTCACCTTTTAATACTATCACACACACAGTATAAGGTTTCAAAATATGAATTTGAGGGCTGTTCGATCTACAGTAGTGTTGATATTAAAAAAGACACATGGCAGAAAGAAAAATAATTCAGGATGGATATGATGTGGTTATTAAATACTGAATCCAACAGAATCATTAGCTTAAGGTACATGTCTGGAAATAGTAAAAAAAAAAAAAAAAAAAAAGAAAGAAAAAAGAAAAAAAGAACTAGTAAGTATTCCTAGGCCACAGTAAAGTAATAAAAGGAAAAGATAACCTAGAATATGCATACTAAAATACTTATTTTGAATAAAATAGAAGTATGTTGTTTATAAACCATGTCATATAACTTGAGGTAGTATGATCTTTAGTCAAAGGTCTATTATGTCTGACTCCCTGAACTACTCACTACCAAAATATTTTAGTTTTTTAACCTCTACCTCATTATCCTTAGCTTATATGACTATTGTGAGAACAAATAATGTATGTAAAGCACCTAGGAGATATGATGTTGAATGTATGCAAAATGATAGTGTTTCCTATACAGTTTTATTTAAATTTTACATCTCATTTTAGACTCTGTAAACATTTGTTGTGCATTTGGAAGACAGAAAAATAAAGTTGTTTTCACAGGCATGAAGGTTATTACTTTGAATATATGTGAAGCAAAAAGGTCAATTAAGCAAAGTATATTTTTAACCCCTACCCATCCTTCTCTTTCCACCTCTAATAACCAGTCACCACCTCCTTTTCTTGCTCTTCCAGGTAACAATGGTCCTCAATTTTATAGCCACAACAGCCCACTCAGGCATACTGTTCCTAAGGATCAGATTATGTAGAACCATATTCCTCATCCCAGTGACCTTTATATAGATGATCAAAAACTAAAAGCACATGTGGAACACAAGTTATGAAAGACCATTTGCAAATTCAATATAGTAGAACAAATAATATAATATGAGACATTTATTGAGCTAAACCTCAGAAATGACAATATTATTTTTCATTTAAAATGCATTAAAATGTGCAAATAAGTTAACTTGTCCCCGAGTTTTTTGTAGTGTCTCCTTAGCCCAGTGAAATTACCCTTCCCTCGCAAGTGTCCTGTGACTGACATGCTAGAGCAGGATCTAACTGCTTGGCAGTTGATATTGAGTCTGATCCATTTAACACCCTTTTTTTTTGTGAGAAGTTTGCTTCTTCTGTAGATGAATCAAATCTGTTGCTGCCCTAACTAGTTCCCTTCACTGTATGAAAACACAGAGGAAACTGATGTCTTGTAAGCTTTACACAGCTCTCCAGTTTTCATGTCAAAACTGGGAAACCCATCTGCTACTTCTTTCTACTTCCCATATACCCACTAGAGGAACAAAAATGAAATAATCTGTTCGTGACACTTATTATGAAAAATGTCACAAGTAAATTTAAAAGGACACAAATATTGCTAAGAAATTTCTATTATTTCCTACATCCTTTTAACTACTGAATTCAATAAAAATACTTGTTGTGAGCCTATTCTGTGCAAGGCAGAATGTTGGGTAAGCAAGGGAAGGAGAGAATAGTTAAGATACAGCATGTTTTGAAAATTGTCCAAATTATCAGAAAAAAATATTTAAAACCCTTTTCATGGGCATTATGATTTTTGTCATCTCACTCCACTGCATAATTAGAAAAGGTGTAACATAGGGAGAAAAAGTAATATAATCCCTGTAACCAAGAGAATTACATACAATAATTGTCTTTATATTATATACCTTACATGTTAACAAAAGGATAAAGCACTGACAGTTGACAATTAAGTAGATATTAATGAAACATTTTAATATTATCATATTATCCCTTCTCCATTTGCTTAAAGGAAAGAATCAAACATTTTCTCAGGGTTCTTATTCATGAGAAACACAGAGAGGCTGAGACCTAGGCTGAGGGAGAATCAGGCTTCATGCAGGGAACCTGATGTGGGATTCATCCCGGGACTCCGGGATCATGCCCAGAGTCAAAGGCAAATGCTCAACCACTGAGCCACCCAGGCATCCCTTCTCAGGGTTCTTAAAGAATTTTTTAGATGTAATATATCAATTAGGTATATAAAACCAGACATTTGCATTGTTAAGTTTTATCTTATGAACATTCTACTTGACCCACACATTAGTATCCTTTCTGAGGGGCTCAAACCACAACAAGCTGTACTGGAAAATGTTGAGCAAGTTGTGACTAAATCTCTATTTTTGAGGCTGACAACCCAAATGACACTTTTGAGCTACCAACTCCAGTAACTGAGTTTTGGCCACTTCAAGCAGCTGGCAAAGAAGAAACCTTCTATCTGGAGTCACCTCTTAAGAATAGTAAATTTGTTGCTTTCCTGATACTGCTACTAGACACACTTCTTTGGAGTTGTGTACTTTCCCTTCTCCCAAAAAGAAGACTACGGATGACTGGAATTGGGTATTTCTCTTCCTCCAAGGCAGCCAAGGATCTGATAAAACCCCAGTGCATTTGGCTCTGGCTAGCTAGTTTCCCCTGAGGAAAGACTGAGTTAAAGACTGCTGTGACATTTTTCAAAATGGTTCCTTCACATTTATCCCCTCCGTTGCTGGAAGCAAGATGTAATTTTTTTTTCCCAAAATTTACTCTGAGAACCTGCTTCAGCTCCTGGAGGTAGATCTACTACAGAAAAAATATATGATCCAGCAATCCCACTTCTTGGTATACAAAGGAAATGAAATCACTATCTTAAAGAGATATTTGTATCTCTTTACAAATATGTGTGTTACAGATATGTGTGTTAAAGCATCATTCATCATAGCTAAGACATGGAAATTATGTGTCTATCGAGGGATGAACGGATAAAGACAATGTATACACATACAGTATGAAATATTATTTAGCCACTAAAATAAGGAAATTCTGCCAATTATGGATGACAATTCTGAAAATATGGATAGAATTATGCTAAGTGAAATAAGTCAAACCGAGAAAGACAAATACCATATGAACTTTCTTATAAGTGGAATCCAAAAATGGGCCAACTCATAGAAACAGAGTAGAATGGTAGGTTTGCTAGGAACTAGAGGAGGGAGGAACTGGGGAGATGTTGGACAAAAGGTACTAACTTCCAGTTTTAAGATGTGTATGTTCTGGAGATCTAATACTCAGCATGCTAACTATAGTTAACATTGTACTATATGCTTAAAAGTTGCTAAGACTGTAAATATTAAATATTCTCCTTATACAAAAAATATAATTTTGTGAGATGATATATTAACTAACCTAACTGTAGTAATGCTGTAATATATGTGTGTATCAAATCATTATGTTGCATTTCTTAAGCTTACACAACACCCTATGTCAAACATATTTGAAAAAATCTGGAAAAAATCCATTCAAAATGATTTTTACTCTCCCTCTCTCAACCTCTCAAACCTTTTTAAGACACTTTGGTCACCAAATGCATATATACTAGAAAGGGATCATATCCTTGCCTATCAACTTATTAATCTCTCTCCTTTGACTTTATCTCATCAAATTTCATTAATAGGATATGTGACCTATGAGCTGTCACAAAGCTTTAGCTACTTCAAATTGTGCATGAGTTGACAACTATCTGGATATCAAATTCTCATTATGTCGATTTTCCTCTCCTATCCCTTTCAATGAATCCCTTAGACATTATGTATGTAGCTCTCAAAAACTAGCTCTCTTGTTCAGCAGTTTTAAAATGTCTCATTTTTCAGAGTCACAAAATTTCAATCTTATCCAGCACTAGGGTTTACTAATGACTCGCAGAGTACACAAGAAAGGTGCAACCCCATATGCCACATTCAGAGGTCCTTAATCCATCAGAATCAGCAACCCAAGTCTCCCATTTCAATACTGGGATATGTTTTTGGCATGGAGAGACAAGTAAGAATTGAGTACAGATAAGAGTAAGCAAGGAGCTGTGGGATTTCCCAGTTTTATAACTAAGTATTATATTGTTGATGCAGCCCATAACTCTACAAATTTCAATTTATTTATATTAAATAATCTATCTGGCTATAAAAGCTTAGTTTAACATTAAGTGTATGTCAAACTTGCCAAACATTCTACATAGTAAATTTTATCCTAAATGGTTGTAAAATATGCTAATCGGAGTCAACACTGCCACAGGCATTGAGTGGAGGTTAAAGGTTATATGTAACTGTAAAAATTCATCAACTGATACAATTGATTAAATTTGGATTCTGTGTATATACCATACTTCAGTAAAAAGTAAGCACAAAGGTAGTGAGACAGGCAAGAAGGAAGTAAAGGATGAAGGGAGGTAAACATAGGTGATTGATGATCAATAGATCTCCCAACAAATGTCATTGTGAGAGAAGCAAAGAAAAAGAGAGAGAGAGAGAGAGAGAGAGAGAGAGAGAGAGAGAGATGGTAAGAGAATACAAGTATAAAGCAGGGAAAGAGAAATAGAAAATCAGACAGTAGGAGAATTTTTCAAAGTGAAGCTTTACAGAATCGTGATAAATTCCCTAAATCAGAGGGAGTTAACAGTAGCACTTCCCCCTTCTTCTCTGTCATTTCTTGTCCCTCTCCCTCTTATCCTGCTCCAAAAGTAGTCGACAGAGTATACAAACTTTGTGAGGACTCATATTCCTGATAACATACTCCTATTTTCCTCTCTATTTCAATTGTATTTTTACTAAAAATAAATCATTTAAAAAAATTTTTAATTCTATTCCATGAGCAAGCTGGGTGGAAAGACAGAGCAAGTACCCTAACTAAAAAGCTCCTCTATTCCACTCTGGCTCCCTAGTTTGCAGCCCCCCCGCCCTTTTAAAAAAAAAAAAAAAAAAAAAAGATCTATTTGGGAGAGAGAGAGAGAGAGTGCACAAGCAGGGTGGAGTGGCAGAGGGAGATAGAAAAGCATACTCCACACTGAGCAGGGATCACAATCTAAGCTGAAGGCAGACACTTAACTGACTGAGCCACCCGGGCGCCCTTCTTTTTTAAGATTTTATTTATTTATTTATTTGAGAGAAATTTGCAGCCCTTCTATCTCTAGAAAACTAATATGTTCTTTCTTAAGAATTCCTCAAAGTTTTACATTAGTTTCTCAGATTCTTCCACAACCCTTTACTTATAAGTTGTCTTCAGCTTGCAGTGCAGGAAAGGCAGGCAGCAATTCTCATTGTTTTGTTTTTGCCAGAAGTGGGAAAATGTTACTTAAGATATCTGAAATGCGTGTGGTACAATGTTAATATCAGTTTAGACCTAGAAATGTATATACAGGTATTTCATCTTTTTAATATTTTGCTTATATTTTAATTATTACACCATTTTAAATAAAAATATAAAAATAACCATGTTTGGTAAGAATGGCAAGTGTACGAATATCTGTATGTGACACAATGGGCAATGAATCAACAGAATATCTTACTGGCTACATATGGGGGACAAGAAATAAAGTACTTATATTTATAAGAGGAACTTATAAGGCTGCTGTCTGTGCAATTAATCAAATTAGATAATAAAACAAGACAAAGACTAAGAAATGAGAAAAAGAACTCCAATTTTGACATATTTAATATGTGATGCCTGTTGAATATTAAGAATATGACTTTTGATGGGCAATTAAAATGCTGAATGGAAGCTCTAAAATGGGTAAATGTCAGAGATACAGATTTCGTGGTTTTCTTCTCATAAGTTACAGTTAAACCTATCAAGGACAGGTTTTACAGCAAAAGACAAGTGCAAAACTTCTCAGTTCAAACTTGGAAGTATTTGAGTGAATAACTTTCCTTTTATGCTTCCCCTATTTTCAATATGTCCAGATTGGCAAAATAGCTCTCTCATGCCTACTTCCTTATTTAGATGTAATTTTAGCTGGGTAGGATGCTCAGCTCCTTCTTGAAAATTTCCTCGTTCGTTATTTATTGTCTATGGGAAATTCTCTCTTCACAATTTCTTCAGGATTCTATACATTTCGTAGAATAGGGGCAAAATTCCAGCTTGTATCATAATAGCAATTCTATTTGCTTTGTTCTGTGTGTGTGTGTGTGTGTGTATACAAACATATATTTATTTATTTATTTACTTACTTACTTACTTGAGGAATTTCAGGTGTATATTTGGCACAAGATAAATGAACATATTTCCTGATTCATGACAAAAATATACTCAAAACAGCCTCTAATATCATCACACTTCATAAGTTTAATAAATAACAATTGTATGCTAAGGATAATTTGTAAATATTTTGTTATTCAAATTAATGAAAGCAAGCAAACAGAATTATATTTATTAGTAAACAATCTTGCATCAATAGCTTTAATTTACACGAGCTAGTATTTTCAACTTTATTTTTTTTATTTTTTAAAGATTTTATTTATTTACTCATAATAGACAGAGACAGAGAGAGAGAGAGAGAGAGAGAGAGAGGCAGAGACATAGGCAGAGGGAGAAACAGACTCCATGCAGGGAGCATGATGTGGGACTCGATCCTGGGTCTCCAGGATCAGGCCCTGGGCTGAAGGCGGCACTAACTGTTAAGCCACCCAGGCTGCCCAGTATTTTTGACTTTAAAAGTGAAATACGTAGGGGTACCTTGATGACTCATTGAGTAAAGTGTCCAACTCTTGATTTCAGCTCAGGTCACGATAGGGTTGTGATATGGAGCCTCAAGTCCAACTCTACGCTGGGTGTGGAGCCTGCTTGAGATTCTCTCTCCCTCTGCCCTATCCCCCACCCTCCCTCTCTCCTTTCTTAAAAATACAATTAAAAGAAATAAAAAAATAATAGATAAAAATGTATTTCATATATTCAAAAGAAGACAGCAATAACTAATTTTCTCCAAGTCAAGAATATTGAGGATATTTAACCACAGATATAGAACTTTAATTTCCTCTTAATCTTTTTTGTGGTCATGAAACAATTATATAATGGAAACACTAGTATAGGGAAAGTCAGTTATCAGAAAATATTTTTAATGTCCACCCTAAAATATCATGAACATTTAATTTACTATATATAACCATACCCATCTAACTAGTCAATAAATTAAACTTGGTATCAACAGCATATATTTAACCGTCAGTTTTTACTATCTTATTATGATTTGAACACCAAAAAAGAGTACAAAATTTCTGGCATTTTATTTGCCACAGAATGATTTCATGCAGTAGAATACATTAATTCAAGATCCTCTGAAATGAGATGCAGATGACTAACAACACAGATATTCATGCTTTGATCCCCATGATCTTGTTACTATTTTCCCTATAATTTTTTTTCTTTCTTCTGTTTCAATGTATGAATTACAAATACTTATCGCCCGTTAACTATAACTCTAATAAGGCTTCTATCCTGAATATTCTTATTTGTATTTCCATGTACTTCTTGGTACAGGTCCAAAATCTAGACTTAATTTTCCTTGTAAATAAAATATATACTAGGGACAACTGTTGAGTTTCTATCTACTCTCCTTTAGGTGCCCCCACTTTCCTTCAGTGTTGGTACCTTTCAATAATTCTGTTGATTTCTGGGCTAATTGGATTCAGTCAACAAGTTTTTATTTGGTTAAGACCATAACAGGCGGTACACCTGGTGGCTCAGCAGTTGAGCGTCTGCCCTTCAGCCCAATATGATCCTGGGGTCCTGGGATTGAGTCCCACATTAGGCTCCCTGCATGAAGCCTGCTTCTCTCGCTGCCTATGTCTCTGCCTCTCTCTCTCTCTGTGTGTCTCTCATGAATAAATAAATAAAATCTGTTTTAAAAAAGACCACAATATGCCAGCAAACCAAAGTTCAAGAGCATCAATTATATAACTCCTAGAAATAGAGGGTCTTACCTTACTGAAACAATTCCTGAAGACAACATATAGTAGATTGACATTATAACTAATCCTTCACAGATGTTCGTTACAACTACATATAGGATGGTGTACACTTGAAAACTGCTTCAGTTTATTAAAACTATAAAGAAAGCTCATATTTTAAGCTCAACTGCAGACTTTTATTCCTTAAATCTACTTGTTGATTTCTCTAATATGTTATCTTCCAAGTGGAATAAATCTAAACTTATTAAATGATTCTAAAATCATAATATGGTTAGAAACACCATAATTTTTTAACCACTTTACTGATATGATTGATATACAAAAAGGCTATACATATTTAATGTATACAGCTTGATTAAATTGAAGGTAATATATATTAATGAAACCATCACCACAAATGATGCCATAATTATATTTATCACCTCTAAAAATTTCATCCATCTTATTATTCATTTAGTTAGTTAGTTAGTTAGTTAGTTAATTATTTGGTAAGAGCACAAAAGATTTATCCCCTTAACAAATTTTTAAACATCCAATAGAGCATTATTAACTATGAGCATTATTCTGTATAGCAGATCTCTAGTACTTATCCAACTTATATAACTGGAAATTTGTACCCTATGACTAGTAATTACCATTCTCTCCTTCTCCCAGATACTGGCAACCAACATTCTACTTTCAGTATGTTTTTTCTTTATAAAAAAAAAAGTTACACATAAAAAAAATTAATGAGGGACACATGGTTGGCTCAGTCCATTGAGCATCCGCCTTCCACTCAGGTCATGATCTCAGGGTGCTCGGATCAACCCACACATCAGGCTCCCTGCTTGTTAGGGAGTCTACTTCTCCCTCCCATCAACCTCTGCCCCTCCCCTGCTCATGCTCTATATCTCTCTAAAATAAATTAAATCTTAATGAAAAGTGAAATCTTGCTATTTGCAATAACCTGGATGGACATTGGGGGTATAATGCTATAAGTCAGGCAAAAAAAAAGCAATAATAACCAACACTACAGAAATACAAACAACTATAATGAGAGAGTATTAGGAAAAATTATATCCCAACAAATTGGACAACCTAGAAGAAATGGATGAGTTCCTAGAAACATATAACTTACCAAAACTGAAGCAGTAAGAAAGAGAAAATTTGAACAGACTAATGCCAGCAATAAATTGAATCAGTAATCAAAAACTCCCAACAAACAAGGCTCTGGACCAGATAGCTTCACAGTCAAATTCCATAATGCATTTAAAGAAGAGTTAATACTTATTTTTTCCTCAAATTATTCCCCAAAAAAAGAAGAAGCATAACTTCCAAATTCATTCTATGAGACTGGTATTACCCTGATACCAAAACCAGATAAAGACAACAACAACAACAAAGGAACTACAGGCCAATATCTCTGATGAATATAGATGCAAAAATTCTCAGTGAAATACTAGGAAACCAAATACAACAATACATTAAAAAAGATCATTATAATCAAGTGGGATTTTTCGCAGGCTGCAAGGGTGGCTCAGAATTTGCAAATTAAGCAATCAATACATGACACCAATAAGAGAAAGGATCAAACCATATGATCATTTCAACAGATGCAGAAAAGGCATTTGACAAAGTACAATATCGATTCATGATAAAAATTATCAACAAAGTAGGTATAGAGGGGACACACCTCACCATAATAAAGGCCATATATGAAAAACCCACAGCCAACATTATACTCAATTGAGAAAAACTGAGCTCTATTTCCCTAAGGTCAGGAACAAGACAAGGATCTCCACTCTCACCAATTTTACTCAACAGAATACTGCAAGTCATAAATACAGCAATCAGACAAAAAAAAAAAAGACATCCAAATTAGCTAGTTAAAATTAAAACTTCCATTAATTCTAGATGGCATGATACTATACATAGAGCACCCTAAAAACTCCACCAAAAATGATAAATGAATTAAGTTTCAGGATACAAAAATCAACATACAGAAATTAATTCCATTTTCATACACTACTGGATATTTACTCAAAAAATATAAAAACACAAATTCAGATGGATACATGCCCTCCACATATTGATTACAGCATTGTTTACAAACACCAACACATGTACACAGCCCAAGTGTCCGTTGATAGATGAGTGCATAAATATGTGGTGTGTGTAACCATGGAATATATTCAGATACCAAAAAAAAATGAAATCTTGCCATTTGCAACAACATAGATGAAGCTAGAAGAGTATAATATTAAGCTAAATAAGTCAGTCAGAAAAAGACAAATACCATATGATTTCATTCATATGCAGAATTTAAGAAACAAGTGAGCAAACAGAGAAAAAAATAAAACCACATACACAAAGAATCTAAAACAGTCAAACCCACAGTGTTTTGTGTATTTTTTTGGTCTAAACTTTTATCATTGGTTGTCCTACAGCTATATTCATTTTTGTGGTAGAAAAATCTATTGTATACTACCTAGAAACTAGATAAGGATGTTGTTTTCTTGGGAGTCTCATGCCTACCTTCAAGAAATTCCTCGCTATCACCTTGGTTTCCTCTCTTGAAAAAGGGATTTTTATAGAACTTAATTCCAAAAGGTGAAAAAGTGGGCAGTAATTTTAGATCAAAAGACTTAACAACTCATGCCATTTTCTGAATTGCTCTCTTCTATCCTCAAGTTTCTTTATATTCTTTGAGAGAACAGAAAGTTGTGGAATATATCTTACACAATATAGTTAATAAATCGACACAGAACTAAAGTTCACAGAACTGCTTGCCCAGTGATTTTATGAAATTAGTTTAAACACTACAGAATATTTCTTAACATATGCTTTATGTACTTTCAGTGCAAAAGAATCCTAAAGCTACATTATCTTTTGATCTTCTACTCATGGATTCTATTTTCTATGTTGAAATATTTAGTAGTGTCAATGACTTCTGAATAGAAAACAAGACACCTGCAAAGAATATCTAGAGAAAACAGATATTTCTGAAGAATTTTTTACTACTTTTAGACTGTGGCCACCTTGACAATACTTCAAATACCAGGAATACCTCAGGCTATTGAGCAATCACTTCTACAGTAAAGATGGAATATTAAAATGTAACAATTTATATTCAACTTATTTCAACTTGTAATTGTAACTTCCCAGAGCTACACTATGTCAATTCCAGTTAATTTAGAAACTTAAAGAAATAAGAGGCACTGAAGCCGACTTCAAAATAAGAAACTGAAATTTAATTTTCTCATTCTTTTATCAAATACATACTTTAGAAGTTACTGATGATATACTGATTATCTCTGAATATATTTAAAATGCCTAGAACTTTGTAAATAATTTTTAAAAACACATTTGAAGCATAATTTTAGAGTTCCAAAAATAATGTATGTTTGTTACAGATAATATACCTAAATAAAGAAATCAATATAAAAGAGAAGTCAACATTGATATTACATAAAGTAAATAAATACTGGTAATATTTTGGTCTATTTACTTCCATTTTTCTATAAGAACTGATCATTCTATTATTAAAATGTTACTATTTCATGCATAGGTATATCTTTTCTTAAAAATTTATATTGACATTATTGACATAGTATTTTATTAGTTTTATTTTTTTATTTTTTTATTTTTTTTAATTTTTATTTATTTAAGATAGTCACAGAGAGAGAGAGAGGCAGAGACATAGGCAGAGGGAGAAGCAGGCTCCATGCACCGGGAGCCCGATGTGGGATTTGATCCCGGGTCTCCAGGATCGCGCCCTGGGCCAAAGGCAGGCGCTAAACCGCTGCGCCACCCAGGGTTCCCAGTATTTTATTAGTTTTAGATGTACAATCTAATGGTTTAACATATGCATATATATTGTGAAATGAGCACTACAGTAAGTGGTGCTTACAATTTATAACTATAATTTATAACATAACACAGTTTAAATTATATACCTTATTTTTAATAACAAAATTATATACTATAAACATAGCATTGACTACAATTTGGGATAGATCATTACATATCATCATGTAATTATACCAGCACATTGATTCATATCTATAATGTGCATTATTTTAGTTATTACTTTTTCTAAAATAACAAATACTTATCTAAATATATATTGAAGAAATTAAGATATTTCAGGGTTCCTGGGTGGCTCAGCTGGTTAAGCATCTGCCTTTGATTCAGGTCAAGATTTCAGGGTCCTGGGACTGAATCCTGTCAGGCTTCTTGCTCAGCTGGCAGTGTGTTTCTCCCTTTCTCTCTGCTCTGCTCCCATGACCATGCATATGTGCATGCACTCTCTCTCAAATAAAATCTTATAAAAAAGAAATTAAGATATACCTTTTTATTTACTATGTTGGAATTGTGTGTTTTCATTCATTTTCCACATTAATTTTTTTAGTAAGTAGTTTTGTTCACGCAATAAATAAAAACTACCAATACATGCAACAATATGGATGAAACTTCAAAGTACTATACTAATTTAAAAAGTTATATAGAAAGTCTAAATATTTATGGGTCATTCTGCAAAAGGTAAAAACTTAAAAAAAAAAGAACAGAAATCAGTAGTAACTATGCGTTGGGGGTAGATGTGAACAACACTGAAAGCAAAGGGAACACAGGGGTGTCTGGGGAGTAACAAAAATATTCTATATCAGGGCACCTGCGTGGCTCAGTGGCTGAGACTCTGCCTCTGGCTCAGGTTGTGATCCTGGGATCCTGGAATCAAGTCCTGCATGAGGCTCCCCTTAGGGAACCTGCTTCTACCTCTGCCTATGTCTCTGCCTTTCCTCTTTCTCTGTGTCTCTCATGAATAAGTAAAATCTTAAAAAAAAAAAAAAAGTTCTATATCTTGGCTTTGGCTTTGGTTATATGACTCAACATGCCTTTCGAATTCATTGAATTCTACTCCAAAAATGCCATTTTTATTGTAAAAAAGACTTATAAATTAAATAAACTTATAAATTATAGTAATAAATATGACCTAAAATGTAAAGAAAATTTTAAAATATAATGAAACCAATTTTCAGAAAATACAGGTTATTAAGTCCCACTGAAGTTAAGAAGTTTTTTATGATTTATGCATTTTTTATATATTATTTTAACTGTTGGTATTTTTCCAAATACCTCTGATTTCCCAAGTCTTCCCCATATCAATAAAAGCATGGTTCTTCCGGAAATTCAGTATTAATCCTCAACAACTCATTCTCCCACCCACAAAAATTTAAGTGAATCTTGTTCAATTTCCTAAACTTATCTTTTCAGCACCTAAGCCATAGTCCCATATACTCTTTACCTACATACCACTTCTATACAACATAGTACTAGGAGTCCTAACCAGAGCAAATAGGGGCAAGGGAAGAAAAAGGAACTAAAAGATATCCAGACAAGAAAGAAAAAAGTAAGGAAGTATCTCTGTTTGCAGATAACATGATCTTATATATAGAAAACATTAAAGATCCAGGTGTTATACTGTATGTTGGCAAATCGAACTCCAATAAAAAATATACCAAAAAAAAAAAAAGAAAGAAAGAAAGAATGAGGCAAGTGCCAACAAAATATGGGAAGAAAAATAGTGTGAACCATGATAATAAAAGAAAGTCAAGTTAATAAAAAAAAAAAAAAAAAAAAAAAAGAAGATGATCCACCAAAGCAGGAAAAAAAGTTTTGTCGTGAATGTAAAACTCCTCTAAAAAAAAGGCTTTAAGAAATTTTACATGAAACCACTAAAGACCCCACATAACCAAAAATTTTGAGCAAGGACAAAGCTGAAGACACCACATTGCCTAAATCCAAAATATGTTACAAAGTTAGTCATCGTAACAGGATGATATTGGCATTAAAAAACAATGGAATAGAAAAGAGAGCCCACAGATACACTGTCAACAATGAAGTCATAATACACAATGGGAAAAGGACAGTTTCTTCAATATATAGTTTCGGAAAACTGAATGTCCCTATGCAAGAGAATGAAATTGAACTCTTTTATCATATGCAAAAATCAATTAAAAGTGGATTAAAGAATTAAATGTAAGACCTAAAACTATAAAACTCCTAGAAGAAAACATCATGACATTTCTTGAAATTGGTCTTGGCAATGATTTACAACAATTTATTGATTATAACACCAAGAGCACAGGAAGGAAAAACAAAATGGACAAATGGACAATGGGATTACATCAGAGTAAAAAGCTTCTGCAACAGCAAAGGAAATAATCAACAAAATGAAAATTCAATCTGTAGATATAGAGAAAATATTTGAACACTTTCTATTTACTTATTTGCTTCTAGTGTGTTTTTAATTATTCAATGTATTCTTATCTCATGCCTAACTTAAAATCATTTTCAGATCATTCTAACAACTCAGTTATCCTGATATTGGCATACCTTAACTGCATTTTTTAACAAATGATTTTCAACAAATGATTTTAACAAATGATTTCTTGGTACAATTGCAGGTTATGTTATGAACTTCTGATTTTATTAACTATTCTGTTTTCATTGGCTTTCTTTGACAGCACTCTGATAGGGGAAGAATGTTGTTGTCTCATTACTGTCAGGTGGAGGCAGAAGTTTTGTGTGGTACAGATTAATTTCTACTCCCTATGGATGTCTAAGCCCACGTTCTAAAATCTGAAATCTATACATATATTATGTTACATGGCAAGAGGCGATTAAAGTTACAGATAAGAGTGAGGTTGCTAAAAGACCATGAGAGGCAGAGATTATTTTGGATTATTTGTGTGGGCTCTTGTAACCGCAAGGGTCCTTATAAAGCAAAGGAAGAGACAAGAGTGTCAGAATCTGTGATCTGCAAGTGGTTTTCTGAATTTGAAGATGGATAAAAGGCCACAAGCCAAGAAATGTAGGCAGCCCCTAGAAGCTGGAAAAGGCAAGGAAACAGATTCTTCCACAGAGACTCCAGAAGGAATTCAGTCCTGACAAACCTTGATTTTAGCCCAGCAAGATCCATTTCACCCTCTGACCTTACAGAATTACAGCTAATAAATTTGTATGTTTTAAGATACTATGTTTGTAGTAATCTATTATATCAGCTATAAGTAACTAATGCACTTAAGTTCCCTACTTGGCCTCCACTAGAGCCTGAGGTGACCTTGATACCTCATTACCTCTGGGTGAGTTCCCCACATAATTTCTACTAACACTCTGTTGAGGTTGATCTCATTATTGTGAAAAAGTGATGTGAGTCTTGACTCTCTACTAGCCTTCTATGATACCATTATAATGTGGACAGAGCAGGATGCTTCACTATGGCCATTAGTGGATAGATTATCCATAAATATTTGTGGGTGGGACTCATTACTGGTAGCAGGAATGAAAATCCTACCTCCTTATCTGACCTTCTCTGACACTTGCCCAGCAGTGTGTTAGAGAATCTAGTCATAGCCTTGCAATGGTGGAAGCATGGGTTCTTCATCCATCTTTATTTGAATGGGGTACAGTTCTTCTGTGGCATTTAACTAAATTACAGTGGTATAATCTAAAAATTATATATCTTTCTAAGGCTGCCTTTTTTACTGGTCCTTTAGAGAGCGTGAGCTTATGCTGGATGTTTTCTCCCCCTGTGGATCAATGATATTCTGTTTGCTAGTTCATGTAATCCCAATTCTGGGGTATAGGAGGCAAAAAAGAAGATTCATAGGAGAAGGAGAAGAAGGAGGAGGAGGAGGAGGAGGGAGGAGGAGAAGGAGGAGGAGGAGAAGAAAGAGAAGAAGACGACAACGACTCACTGAACTAACTCTCCTTATGTCCTGATGTGTCCAGCCAAGCTTTAAGAATCTTCGTGTGCTTGTTTTATATATATCTAGAGTTTATAGTTGAAAACAGTGGGAATAACAGGGAAAGTAGATCTACTCAATCTTTCTAGAATCAGGAGCCAACCTATAATTAATTTTAACTACTAATATTTTACTACTTAGAGCTTAGATTTCAATCCTGACTGCCAATTCTTTCATAGTAATACTTTGTCATCTTTGGAATATAAATTTTGAATGTGAGAATGTCTTCAAGAAATCACTAAAGATAGAAAGGTAATGTACAAAAGAATATAAATGATAAAATACCAACAAGTGAGAATTCTAAATATAAAGAAACATAAAAATATGCTAAAAATATATAGGTTAAACATTAGTCAGGCAAAAACTAAAAGACACAGCAACATAAGGGGATATTTTAATACACTTCTCTTGATTAAAAAGATCAAGCATAAAAAAAAGATCAAGCATATAAATTCTAAGACAGAAAAACACTGAGCAACACATCTAATAAAATTTGACAGGTAAACTTATATAGAATTTTTTATCCAACTGAAAGAGAATATACCTATTTTTTAAGTACACATGTGACACTATAAAACTTGATCACAACAGTAGTCCATAGAATTATTAGTAAATTAAAAAATAATTATGCCAAACATATTAAATGAGCTCTAATTAAAATGTAATTTAATTAAAGTTAAAAAAGAAAAAAATATTTTTTAAACTCCCATCTACTCAGAAACTAGTAAGACAATTTTATATATCTATGGATTAAAAATAAAATAATAGAGATTTTTTAAATACTCAATACTGAATAAAGATTTTAAAAATTGCATATAAATCTTACAGGATGCAACAAAAATCAGTATTTGGAGGGAAGTTTATTGCCTTAAATATTTATATTAGAAAAAGAGCCTAAAAATCAATTGTTTAAATGTACAATTGAAAAAGGTTGAAAAAGAACACCACAAAAATTAGTAGATAATAGGGACAATGAGACAAAAAAATAAAAAATAATTTAAATATTTAATAAAATGTTACATACCAGAGAAACAAATGACAAAATATGTTTCTTTGAAGCACCTAACATTAGACATTGTAAAGAGAGGCAAGGAGAGAGAAAAAGAGAGAAAGACACATACTTTTTTTTTTTAAGATTTTATATATCTATTTGAGAGAGAGTATGCTTTCATGTCTGCATGAGCAAAGAGAGGGGTAGAGGAGGAGAGAAAAAGAAAGAGAATCTCTCAAGCAAACTCCATGCTGAGTGTGGAGCCGTGGCTTGATCTCAGGACGCTGAGATCATGACCTTAGCCGAAATCAAGAGTCAGCCACTTAACGGACTGTGCCACCCAGATTCCCCAAGACACATACACTCTTTTTTTTAAGTTTTTTTTTTTTTTTAATTTATTCATGAGAGACACAGAGAGAGAGGCAGAGACACAGGCAGAGCGAGAAGCAGGCTCTATGCAGGGAGCCTGATGTGAGACTCCATCCCGGGTCTCCAGGATCAGGCCCTGGTCTGAAGGCAGGTGCTAAACCACTGGGCCAACTGGGCTGCCCAGGACACATACATTCAGAATAGATAAGGGAATATGAAAGATCCAAGGAAGAGACTAAAAAGGGAGGGAATGAATGCTACTTATATTTTCATGTAAATAAACTCTAAAACATGATCTAATTAATAGAAAAAGTCCCAGAAGAGTGTAGCTTTCAGAAAGGACCAAAAGGTTATTGAATATTATTTTCTACTGCAAAATTTGAATTACTAAGCTAATTTAAATAATAATTAATATGCTTCTTGAAGAAATACTAAGTTCAAAATTTCTTTACAGGTGAATTCTGCCAAACATTCTATATTTCAAGCTCAAAATTCTAATCTTATTGAAAATCATTTGGGGAACATAAAATGGAGGAATACTCCAAAATGATGCTAGTATTATGTGTGCTACCAAATCCCAACAAAAAGAGAGAAAGAAAATTACAATCTCATTTGTGTATTAAATATAGATGAAAATTCCAAGTAAAATAACAGCAAAAATATGTTAAAAAAAACTCAAAAAAAAAACTCAAAAAAACTCTTTATGAAAAATTCGAGGTTAGTTCAGGAATACAAGGACAGTTTACTTACTCGGTAATCATAAAAAGTATTCACTTCATTTCAAAAGAGAGAGAGAAAGAAAAGACATGACCTATGCATACTTTTCCACCTGAAAAAAGTCTTCTCAGGCTGCTGATGAATGTTAAGATGATATTCCACCAATACTGTCATTCTTTATTCTCCTTTTAGTCCTCTGAATTATGTGCATCAACTATCCACAACCTTTGTTTTATAATATGTTATCATCATTTCTCCATGGAGAGACTTGTTTCATTCTCACACTTCTCCAAGAACAGCAATAAATGAAAATCTTGTTAGGAATTCTCTCTCTCTCTCTCTCTCTCTCTCTCTCTCTCTCTCACACACACACACACACACACACACACACACATCTACATGTACCATGTAGTTTTATCACATAAAGGATGTTCATTTTTCTCATTTCCAATTTTTTCCCCCTCTTTCTCTGGCTCTTGCCACCCACTAAACTTCATTGCCAGAAGAGCTCCCAGAACTGCACAGTTCTGGAAGAAAGAGGCCCTGAATCTTTACTGGGAAAGAATGCCCACCCACCTTCCTTCACTGCAGATGACAGACACACACCCAGTGTCAAGGCAAGATGGCAGTTTCAGCTGGTACTTCTTTTTCATTGCAAATGACATAAAACAACTCCCTCCCCCAGAGAGTGGTAGTCCAAAGTAAACTGGATTGCAGACTTTCAGGACACCATAAGGGAGATAAACAAGTCTGGCTAGATCTCTTCAGAGCTTCTCTTCTCTACATAACTATCCTCAGGGAATGTCAATGCTGGCAATAGGCACAGTGAATCCAGTCAGGACACTTAAGATGTTGTGGAATCGTTCTTGAATATCAATCACCCTTGAAGCTGAGGCCAAACATGGCATCTACCACAAGCTCATATAGCATTCTGTGCTTTGCCTTATTTTTTCACTAAATTTCAAATTACCATGAGACAATGCAAAATAACTGTTGTAAATTGTTCTTGGGATCTAATTACTGTAGCCTCATATTTAATGTTGACCACCTTCACTTTTCGCTGTGACTATGTAACTACTAAAAGTTTGAGAGAAATTTTGACATAGTTAACTAGCCAAGTGGCTTGTTAAATTGGAAATAATAATGGAATATTTGGAATGACACAGATTTTAAGGAAATTTGCATGAGTTTTTAAACACAAACCACTATTATGAGAACACAAAGGTTAGATGGCATGAACTCACTGAAATTACAGTTAGTACATTGCTAGACTTAATTCAGCATGTTTAGATAATCCTGGAAACAGTAGTACACTTACTATGCGATAAGAATGAATGCTCAAAATTGGTGTACAGAAAATTCTGAAAATAGAGATAGGGTACCATGATGGGGTACAAACATAAAGAAAAGACAGTGACACGAGAAGAATTATATCAATTAAGTTACGAAGTTAAAACGAACTGAAAAAAAGCAAAGGAGTTAGGTGCATCACGATAAAGAAACCATATGCAGATTTAGCTACTTTCTTTTAGAGTCAGATACTGAAGCCAATTAAATAGTGATTTGAAAATGAATTAGGAAGTTTAGGCAAAGAAAATGCAGATGATGAATGAATACTACAAGATAATGATGTGATCTGCATAAGAGGAATGTTTAATCATTCATTCACTTAAAAAAAACATAAATTGGACACCAACAATACACAATATACCAGATTTACAGGTGAATAAAACAGATGAGTCCTGCTTTCCTGATTAGAACACTAAGTGAGTAAAGCAACAAATACACATAAATGTAGTAATAAATAAGAATAGATATGTGAGATGTTGTAAAGGAAAGGATGTTTTTGTAAGAGTAGAAGAAGATGAAAGTTTCTGAAGAAGTCACATTTGAGCAGGGCAAAGATAATGAAAAGAAATCAATCAGAACAGCATTTCAGACAGAGGGTAAAAGCGTGTGCAAGGACCCTGAGTTCAGAAGAGCATAACCTGTTTAAAACTATTTTGTATGGAAGGTAATAAGAGAAGAGGGTTATACAAGATGAATTTGATGAGTTAGATTTCAGCTCATATCATGCTTTGTAGTTCACTTTCAGAGAACTGAATTTTGTCTCATGTACAGTGGAAACCTTGAGAGATCATAATCAGTAAATGGCATAAGCAGTTCAGCATGTTTGAGAGATACTCCCAGTTGCTGTGTAGAGCAAAAAGAAAAGAAAGATCCAAGTGAGGAGACCAATTAGGAAGTTGTTGCATTACTTTTTTCTTTAGCAAGATACAGTATTTGGATTGAGGTGATGATAAATGGCGGTATAGCAAAGTTGTGACTAAAATCAGGATATATGGGATCCCTGGGCGGCTCAGTGGTTTAGCGCTTGCCTTCAGCTCAGGGTGTGATCCTGGAGTCCCGGGATCGAGTCTCACATCGGGCTCCCTACATGGAGCCTGCTTCTCCCTCTGCCTGTGTCTCTGCCTCTCTCTCGCTGTGTCTCTCCTGAATAAATAAATTTAAAAAAAAAATCTTAAAAATAATAAAATAAAACAAAATAATAAAATAAAATAAAATAAAATAAAATAAAATAAAATAAATCAGGATATATTTGCAAATAAACACAATCTGCTTCTTGGTGAGGGTTTGGAGCATATGAAGATAAGATGATGTTAACAATGACCTGAAAGGCTACACTATAAGCAGTAGATGGGCTAAGAAGTGAAGAATGAGAAGGGCACAGGTACAATTGTGAAAATGTGTTTAAGATTCCTTTTTTTAAAAAGATTATTTATTTATTTATTCATGAGAGAGACACACAGAAAGATACAGAGACATAGGCAGAGGGAGAAGCAGCCTCCCTATAGGGAGCCTGATGCAGCCAGGACCCCGTGATCACCACCTGAGCCAAAGGCAGACACTCAACCACTGAGGCATCCTTGTGTTTAAGATTCCTAAAGATGGCTAAGTTCAGATTTCAAATAGGCAGTAATATATGCCTGAAGAGGTATCTACATTGAATTTTAATTCATTAGTAATCAGTATATTAAAGACATTTAAAAGCTTGATACTAATGGAGAAAATTCTTAGAAAACAAGATGATGTAATGATTCACTCCAGGAATCATTTTGATGGAACCAGAGAAGGATCCATAAATTAGGATAAACAGCAGCTAGAAAATAATACGGTGTCAAGAAAGTTAAGTTATTCAGCAAATGAAAGCAATATTGTGGGTCAAAGGTATAAATTAAACCAATCCTAAGTCAATTGAAGAGTAAATGTGAGCTGAGTTGGTGCTTAGGCACAACAGGTTATTATGCTAAGTGAGCTAAGTCAGACAGAGAACACAATATTGTTTGATACACTTATATGTGGAATTTTAAAAAGCTAAACTTGTGAAGACCAAGAGTAAAATGGTGGTACCAGAGGGACTGAGGGATGGGAGGATAGGAGAGATGTCGTTTAAGGGTATTAACTTACACTGAGCAGCAAATAAGTCCTAGAAGTCTAATGTACAGTATGGTTAATATAGACAACAATATTATGGTATCAAACTCACTGAGACTAGATTTTAATTATTCTAACCAGAAAAAAGAAATGATAATTGTATGACATGATAAAGGTACTAATTATCATTATTATGGTTAATAATATAGTAAATGCTTCATTCAACATGTTGTATACCTTATATTTACACAATATGGTTTGTCAGATATATTTCAATTTAAAAAATGATTTAGTGGGGTACCTGGGTGGCTTAACTGGTTAAGCAGGCGATTCTTGATTTTGGTTCAGGTCATGATATCAAGGTCCTGGGACTGAGCCCTGAGCCAGGCTCTGCCCCGGGTGTAGAGCCTGCTTGATTAAGATTCTCTCCCTCTCCCCCTCATGCTTGCTCTCTTTCCTTTCAGAAGCAAATTTTTTAAAAAATGATTTCATGTACTAGCTAGAAGAGGATGGAGTCTTTAACAAAAAACTTTAGGAGGATTTACTAGGCCATACTTACATGTTTGTGAAAATATTACACTAGGGACACCTAGGTGACTCATCAGTTGAGCTGAGGACTTGCTCATGTCCTTCATTAAAGCCCATACATTGTAAGAACTATCTCAAAAAAAATTTTTTTTTTCACTTCTAAGATCAATTTTAAAGTTAACAAATATTTGTATTACTATTCCTGAATTTTCTCGTCCCTTAGTCATATTTTTTTCTTCATACATAATGCTGTGTGTGATCCCAGGGTTCAGGGATTGAGCCCTGCATCAGATTCCCTCTAGGGAACCTGCTTCTCCCTCTGCTTATGTCTCTGTCTCTCTCTGTGTCTCTCTCATGAATAAATGAATAAAAAAACTTAAAAAAATACTATGCTAGAACAAGTAAAATTGAATATGCAGGAAAGAGAATGAGAGGTTACAGCAATGTAGTTTATGTTAGGGAAACAGTGAATGATGAGTTAGTAAGTGAAAATGAGAACAAGAAATATAGCATCTTTCTTTGCTCAGTACTGGAAAGAGTGTCAATTGTTAGAGAATACGTTAAAAATAGTCTTTGAGAAAAATTAACATTTTGATAAAAATTAGGAGGTGGAAGAGAATTTCAAGTAATATAAGAATTTCAAGAACTGTACTTGAAGTTGGATATCAAGGAGTAGAATAACAGTGTTCTAATATCAGTTGCTTTCATAAAATTACATTTTGTGTGCCTTACGACTAGTTTTTGACCATTCAATATAACAACTTTATTAAAATGATTAAAATATGTAAAAAATACAAGGTCTCCAATTCATGCCTAGAATTTAGAAAGCATGCATATATACATTTAATCTGAGACATGCTGATCTCAAAAGAACTAAATTTAGTATTCTGAAATTAATTATTTCCAAAAAAAATATGTAATGAGTTGCTCTCGAAGGATCTATTTTCTGAGTGAGAAATATAATAGCTTAATACTGATACAATTTCTGAAAGACAGATAAAATTTAGGAAATAGAGTATGAACTGCTACACAGATTTAATTAATTAATTAATTAATTTAAGATTTTATTTATTCTGGTAGGCAATGTTATAATAAATAGTCTGAGAACTGTATTTCTGTAACTAATCAATAGTTTATGCAGTGCTCAAATGTGAGACAGAGACATAAATTCAGAATGTTAAGGCTGAGAAGCATTACACATGAAGAAAAAATATGACTAAGGAACGAGAAATTTCAGGAATAATAACACAAATATTTGTTAACTTTAAAATTGATCTTAGAAGTGAAAATACCATAGCCTTTTTTTAGATAGTTCTTACAATGTATGAACTTTAATGAAGGACGTGAGCAAGTCTGTATAGACATAAATTTTCATCACTCTTGGGTTAAATATGGGAATGGAATGGCTGGGTTGTATGGTAGCTTGTATATGATTGTTTTTTTTTTTTTTCTTTAAATATGGAACGCTTCACGAATTTGCGTGTCATCCTTGCGCAGGGGCCATGCTAATCTTCTCTGTATCGTTCCAATTTTAGTATATGTGCTGCTGAAGCGAGCACTTTTTTTTTTTTAAAGAAAGAGTGCTTTTTATTTTTTTATTTTTATTTTTTTTAGTATTTTATTTTATTTTTATTTATTTATGATAGTCACACACACAGAGAGAGAGAGAGAGGCAGAGACACAGGCAGAGGGAGAAGCAGGCTCCATGCACCGGGAGCCCGACGTGGGACTCGATCCCGGGTCTACAGGATCGCGCCCTGGGCCAAAGGCAGGCGCTAAACCGCTGCGCCACCCAAGGATCCCTATGATTGTTGATAGTTTTATTCACAATAGCCTCAAACTGAAAACAACCCATATGCCCATCATTAAGTGAATAAATATCTAAAATGTAGTATATTCATAAATGACTATTGCAATACCATTTAGCAATGAAGAGCAATGACTATTGATATGTGCAACACCACAGATGAATTTAAAAGTCATTTGAGTAAAAGAAGCCAGACATAAAAGAATATTACATATTGAATAACTGCATTTATATAAAATTCTGGAAATGCAAACTACTAGTGAAGTGACAAAAATCAGATTGGTGGTTGCCTGGAGCTGGGGGCAGAGGCAGAGATGTCCATCAAAGGCATAAAGGAATGTTTTGGGGATGATGAGAATGTTCTGTATTTTTATTGTGTTGGTGGTTTCCCAGATGTACACAACTGCCAAATGCATTGAATACTAAATGGATGCAGTTTATTGTATGCAAATTCTATCAATAAAGTCCATTCTACAATAAAAGAAGGAAGGACGTGAGGCAGACTGTTGGTTCCTATTGTATATTATTCTGGTTAGCTAAGATTAAGTTGAGGCTTAGAAACAAAATAGCAACAACAAAAAACCACATGGCACTACCTATTGTGACAAGGGTTTATTTCTCAACTATGCAAAGCAGGCTATGACCCCAAACAACTTTCCAAGGCAACTCAAAGACAAAGGCTTATCATTCCACCTTATTAAGAGGCAATTTACATGATTATTCCAGGACAAAAAAAAAGTTTCACATAGGAACTTAGATGCTTTGGCCTGGAAGTCATTTATACTCATAACTGTGTCATGCAGCTCCACTCCCACTGCAAAAGGGCTAAGAAATATGATTTCCTATGTACCCCAAAAGGAAAGAAAATTAGATATTGTAAAAAACAAAAATTTTATTACCTACCTAAACTATATGGATATGGAAGTTCGCTTTGTATATTCATTTCCCCTGTATCATACACATATATATTGCTTAGTTTATTTAACTAATCCCCTTTTTTGGAGTAGAAGTTTTATTTAGAAGAGTTTCCTATTATAAACACTGCTCTGCTGATCATCTATCTAGATGGCTGGTTGCTAGAAATATTGCAGTATTAGTTATCTATAACATGATGCATTTTTTTCCTGTCAATAATATCCAAATAAAATTAACTGAAGTTCCCATTCACTATACTGCAGAAAGTCTAGTGCTTTTGCCAGAGTCAAGTCACTTTTGGACCAAAGTTCTCTCACCTATGAATTCACTACAAATATTTCCTCAATTGTTCCACCATCTTATTCACATGCTGACTCCACCCTAAAGAAATCAAGAATTCAGGTCTGTCATGTATAATAGATTTTAAAGTTTTGTGATCATTTTGCATCATTTTACTGCCTGTCACAGTCAAAGGTGAAATTGCATATTTGTCATTCCTATCATTGAGAGGCTTTTTTTTTTGGACACCCTGATATTCACTGAACACATTACTCTTTTTACAGCTTGATGTTCTTACTATAATTCTAAGTTTCCTTTCTGATTTCTTCCCATCCATCCATCTCTCCTTTATCCACTTTCAAATTTCTTTTCTTTCAAACTGTGTCCTAGAATCACATTTGTATATGCAAAATCATTGCTACCTAGGTGAGGATTGTTCCGAAACAGCTTTTTTTTCTTCCCTTTAAAAAAATCACTTGCCTTCCTTAGCAGTCAATTCTAGTTTAAAACTATGATTTTGATTGTAGGCAACACTATGTTACAGTGTTGGGGAGGTTTAAATTTGCTCCTAAATAAAATTGTTCTTTAAGCAGACCCTGGCATAAAACTATATACTTGATCTTAGCCAAAAGAACAAGAAGCAATGGCATAAAAATATTCAATTCGTGTTAGTTATTTCTTATAACAAAGGACATTTCTCCCACACTTCTATACTATATGCTTTTTCTCTTATTCAATCCTTTACCATCTATAAAATCTTGTCAAAATGCAATGGTATTTTTTTCTCAGATTTTATTGAGATTTTTATAATAGCTTATTTTTTAAGAAATTTCAACAACTTCTTGTTTCATAATTACATTAGCACCACATATTTAGATTTTCTGTAAATGTTACTGTAGTCAATGATATCCTATGTTTATTTCACAAATCTTTCCCCTATTGCTGCCAATTCATATCCTGTGGTCTTTAATTTTTTCCTAAAAGGATTATAGAAATAGCAACTCTGACTCCTTGCATGTCAACCAATGCCCTTCTCTTGTCTTCTTGTGTAAAAGACAGCCTGACGGGTTATGTCACAAAGGGCATGCAAACTTTTTTCACATAATGCTGATAATGAGCCCTTGTCTTCTGACATTTAGTGATGCAGAACAGCCTAACGTCAACCTCATTATTTCTCCATTTTTGTCTGCCTGACTGTAGGTTTCCTTAATTTTTTGTTTATTTAAAACATCAATGCCTATCTTCATCAATGTTACCTATTATTATTAACTTATTTCATCTCTGCACTAAAATCTTTCTTCAGATAGAGAAATTTTCTTTTTAAATTTATTTACCCATCTCTCTTTTTTTTTTTTTTTTTTTTTTTTTTTTGTGCGCTGGTTACCTCTCCTAACACTCTCTTTACCTCTCCACCTCTATCAGGGCTTTTGGTTTTGTTCCTCAGACACTGCAAACCCATCCTTACCTACAGGTTATACATTTACTCTTGCTTTGGTCTGTAACACTCCTCTATTTGGTAGTCACATGCCCAATCTTTGCTCCAGGCTGCTAACCAGTTTGCACCAATGCAGCTTTCATAGATAACACATTAACAAGCACATGATATCCACTTGTATGGAAACCCACACCGCCGATGCACTTTGCAACTTTGCCTTTCTTAACTCCATAGTACTTCTACCTATGGACCATGTTTATACATTTTAGTGTGTATTTATCCTCAGATTATTCCTGCCATTGCATATCCCAAATGAGCTCCTTAAGAGATTTTTTTTTTCTCAAATTTACCACTCTACCTTCAACTCTGAGAAAGGTTCTGGAATTATATAAATACTTTTTGGATCATAAATGAATAGATGAATGAATGGATATATTCATGTGTGGATAAATTATTTCCTCACTTTACTTATGGAATAACTATTATATGATTGTAAGATCACCTATCTTTATTCTTCATGTTTGCTCATTTTACTGTCATTTTAAAAATCTATTTTTTCTTTGTGTTTTAGAATAGCTCTACCTGGTCTTTCTCATTAATTTTTATTCTCCAATTTGCTAATTTATACAAATGCATCTTCATATTTGTCTCTATGTTTTTATCTACAGGAAATATTTCCATAATTCAAGTTATTGATTATGTAGCCTTATACTTTCACTGTTAATGTAATGTCTCCTTGAAAAAAATTGAAAATATGGATTAAAGGGAGATTAAAAGTGAGATTTATTCGAGATAAAGTCAGACCTAAATAAAATGGATCAATCATTGCTAATTTCTGCCTTTCTGTCTATGTTCTTTTAGAGGCAACCACAGCTAATTTACTAAACCTTTAATTCATAAGAATATCCTTACAATGAATTTATATGAACTCCAGCACTAGAAGCAGTTTTAGAAAATTTTGATTCATGGTTTCAAATCTGTTAGTTTTTCTTTTTAAGATTTCATTTTTTTATTCATGAGAGACACAGAGAGAGAGAGGCAGAGACACAGGCAGAGGGAGAAGCAGGCTCATGCAGGGAGCCTGATGTGGGACTCAATCCCAAGACTCCGGGATCATGCCATGAGCTAAAGGCAGACACTCAACCACTGAGCCACCCAGGTGCCCCAGACTGTTAGTTCTTAATTTGACTATTAAGAACTGTCTCACAGGATACACTAGTCTCCAACCACGATTTCTTAAATTCAGTAATTTTGATGAGATTCTATCAAGGAGCTAAAACAGACTTTTTCATTTTGATATGGTACATCATTAATTAGTTTGAAATTTCCTCACTCTGATCTCGTCAGTTGTGTCAAATTAGGAATATAATCAGATTTAAAAAGGAGTAAGAATGTAAAACTTTTAATGATTACTACATGTCCAAAACATAATGTATCAACTCTTGAAGTAATGGCCATGGATAAAAGAGTAATAATTTTAATAACTGCAATAGCTAATATGTATTGGCCCTTAATTAACTTATGGAGTTTCTATTACATGTATTTTTTCATTAAATACTTATAGTAATTCTGTGGATTTATTTTATTTTATTTTATTTTATTTTATTTTATTTTATTTTATTTTATCTACCTTACAGAAGAGGATATTTAGGATCATAAAATGAAGGTAGCAGGCACAAAGTAACACTGTTGGATATGGCAGTACTGTACTGTGAATCCAGGTCTGAGGGTAGAGCCAATCCTTTATTTATTCAATTTTATCTACTACACTGTTTCATGTAATTAGCCATTTCTTTTGCCTGAGCAAGAATTGCTTCAATACTCATGACATCAAATCTTGCTTTTATTTTGATTTTTTTTTTCTTGTGGAGGAAGAAAAATGTACAGGGCAGACGGTAACTTCAAAAAAAGAAATTCAAATACTATGAGAGACTAATCAGGAAATACAAACCTGAATAAGTTTCTCAACTGTCTTTTCTTTTTTTCAACTGTCTTTTATAATAAATAACAATGATAACAGGAAGAAATAAAGACTGCTTTCATTTATTGAGAATTTACTATGTGCATACATTAATCAATTATTCTATATGACTTACATATGATCCCTTCCAATATTTTGTATATCTTCACAGAAGTTTATCTTAATACTTTATAGATTAAGAAACTCAGACCAAAAAAAGTGTGTGTTTTTTTCTGACTTAAGGGACATACTGAGTTTTCTGCTTCTTAACAGTTAAGACAGCGTATGTGTGTCAGCACACTGGTATATTATGTACAATTCAGCAGTTAGTGAACTGACAAATTTTGACCAGTGTTTTTTGTTTGTTCTGGCTACAACTAAGAATACATACTAGCATAGATACATCAGGGGTAGTATTGCACGGACCAAACTGTATACATGGTACAATAAAACTATGAAGCTCATGACTAGGACGAGTAAAATAATGTATGTTATGTAGGTCACAGAAAAACTGTCCGGAAATACAACAGAAAGCACAGGATGGAAGGGTAAAGTTCTAATGTATAGCTGCACAAGCCTGAAGTACAGTAAAACTAAGGGCATAATACCATGAATGTTTTCAGAAATCTATGAAAAATTACCAATACTATCATAATTATGATATGTACAGATTGTTTTTGATATTTTTATGAACTGTTACACTATTTATAAATGCTTTACTATTTTAAAATATCCTCCAAAATATTTGACTCAAAGTGGGAAAACAAGATAAAGATGCTAAAAATGGTCATGATGTATAAACCATTCATGATGATTTTTTTTTTTAATTTTTTATTTATTTATGACAGTCACAGAGAGAGAGAGAGAGGCAGAGACACAGGCAGAGAGAGAAGCAGGCTCCATGCACCGGGAGCCCGACGTGGGACTCGATCCCGGGTCTCCAGGATCGCACCCTAGGCCAAAGGCAGGCGCCAAACCGCTGCGCCACCCAGGGATCCCCTCATGATGATTTTTGAAGGGGATTCAACCTGTTAGTTTGGCTAAGAACCATCCTAATCCATTAGTTTATCAACTGACTCTTAGTATTATTAAAATTCTTTATTTTTCTTTAAAGCAATGGCATGCGTGACCCCTAACAGTTACCCTCCACTCTCCTCATTTTCAAATTCAGGCTTCTCATTCAAAACAGTTTCATTAGGAGTATAGCATGGAATCTTGTGAAAATGATGACAAAGAAAAAATTTAAGTCCAAAAAGTATTTAAGTGATCAGTTTTACCAAATGACTCAGATGGACCCATCACTGAAACCAATCATTTCTGAAAATACTTATAGGATATTCGCATTCTTTCCAATTTAGGATTTAATGATTTACAAAAAAAAAAAAAAAAAATCACATCATTTGTCAGACTTTTATTTTGGATTCAACCCCTAGTTATCTATTGCCATCCAAACAAATGGAATATCCATAAAAATATTTTTTCAAGTATGTTAATATTCAACTATGTCGAAATAAGTAATGCCTTTAAAAAAGGGCAGCTTATTAGATACCTGGAATTTATTCAACTGCTTATACATATGACAACAAAATTAGAATTGTATATATGCATATTTTTCTCTGAAGAACATAATATGTGCTTTTATAACAACTATTATTAATAATGCTAGGAAGAGTCATCCAAAGTTAACATAGTATCATGTGCATATTAGTTTTGTAAAAGCTATATCTCTAAAATTAGAAATTATTTCTTTAGGCAGTATATTAACTGACTTCAACCACATAATTTAACATTTTGAAATAAAAAAATATTAAGTATTTTAGGATTGCTTTGAAGAGCTATCATTTGGGTAAATGGCATAATATGAACAGTTTAATATATTAATTCAAATCCCAAAAATTGAATTCAAACAGATGTTGGTTTAATGTGGAAGCAATATCACTTTTCATGTCCACACCTAATACTATTCATTAATTAACTGGGAATAGCTATCCTACGGTGTGAATTATTAGGATACTACACAGAATACACTTCTACAATAAAATTAAATTATATACATATATACTGTATACAATATTTATGTACGTGGTACAAATTATCACAAATTTATTGACTTAAAACACCACAAATTTATTATTTACAATTCTGTGAGTCAGAAGTTGAAAATGGTCTCATCAAGCTAAAATTAAGATGTTGGCAAGCTGTGTTCCTTTCTGGAAACTTCAGACTTGCTTTAACTTCTACAGGACACTTGCATTCCTTGGTTTGCAACTCCCTTTCATCTTCAAAGTCAGCAATGGAAGGTTGAGTCTTTCTCTCTTCGCAGCACTCTGTTATGGTCACTGACTTTTTTGCCTCCCTCTTTCATTTAAAGGACTCATGATTACATTGGGCCCATGTGGAATCCCAGTTAATCTCCTCATATAAGGTCAAGTGATTAGCAACCTTAATTCAATCTGCAATCTTAATATCTCTGATATTATAGGATAATTATGTTATATATTATATGTAATTATATTACATACACAACATACTATATATATTTAAAACATATATCACAATAATGCAGCAACTCCAGCATCAGACAATAGTTAATCTATTTCTCTTGTATCTAGGATGGTTGTCAAAAATACCTCTGCTGCTTCTGGTTAAGCTCACTCACATGCTATCAGTGAGCTGTTTCTGGTTTTACCGAAGATGGCTTTGGCTGAGACCACCTGGACCACATGTCTATTCTTCATATGCTTTTCAAAGTATTTTTTAACATCTCTTTTGGTTTCTTCTTTGATCCATTGGTTATTTTTAATTCTTTAAAAATTTTCTAGATATCTGTGAATTTCGCCAATTTCCTCCTTTTACTGTCTTCCAATTTCATTCCATTTTGGCTAGAAAACATATTTTTCTGTTATTTCAATCCTTCTTACATTCTTTGAGAGTTTTATGGTGTAACATACACCTGGAAATTATTCTATATGCACTTGAGAAAGTATATGTATTCTACATAGATTATATGGCATGTTCTATAGACCTCTGTTAGGCCCAGTAGCTTAATAGTGTTGTTTGCATCTCATTTCTTTTTCTCTTTTGCCTACTTGTTATATACATTATTAAAAGCATGGTATTGAAGTCACCAATTTCTATTGTTGAACTGTCTACTTTTTCCTTTAATCCTGTCAGGTTTGTTTCATGTTTTGGGGCTCCATTGTTAGGTACACATATACTTATAACTATTATATCTTATTGATGGATGCTTTTATAATTATAAAATGTCTTTCTTTGTAGTAACAATAGTTTTCTAAAAGTCTAGTGGTCTTATGTTTTTATACTAAGTTCAGTTCTTTTTTGGTTACTGTTTGCATGATAGATCTTTATCCATCCTCTTACTTTCAAACTATTTGTGCCTTTAAATCTTAAGTGTGTATCCTCTAGACGTATACAGTTGGATAATATTTCCTCATCCATCTTGCCAATCTCTGCTTTTAATTGGATTGCTTAATCAATTTACATGTAATGCAATTCTTCATAATGTAGGATTTATTTGCTATTTTAATACTTGTATCCTATGTGTCTTATGTATTTTCTCTTCCTCTTTCTCTAGTATACTCTTCATTTGACTTAATTGCAAGTTCTTGGTTGAGTTTTAGTTTTCTGAAAAACTTGATTGTGAAAAATTTTGTAGGTTTATATGTTGCTTCCACATTTTAGAGATACTTATTTCACCATTTTTGATCGTATCATGTTCATCATTAGATTTTATCTCTTTTGTTTTGTTTTTGATTTTTTTGTTTTGTTTTGTTTCTTTGCTCTCTACTCCATCACTTTCTTCAGTATAAATACATGCCAACATTTTTCCATGAGGTAAATGCTATTGAACCCATTGTCCTGACAGCTATTCTCAAAAGATTCTGTTGCAATTGCTTAAAATTCCTTTCCATTCTTATTCTTGTTTATAGTTCTCCTATCTTCTCCTAAATCTGACATTCACTCTCAGCACTCTACCAGAATGGCACTTGCCATGGTTATCTGAATTCCATGTTATTATGCAAAATATTTGTATTTTAGACTGTATTTTATATAGTGTACTTACTTCTCATCTTACTTGAGTACTCAGTAACATTTAATGAAGAGTAGTACTTTCTGCTCCTTAATAAAATTTTTCAGGTCTCTTCTGGGATACCTAGTCTATTAAGTTTCCTTTACCATTCTTATCACTCCTTGCCAATATTATCTAATGGTTCTTTCTTTGCCTTGATGATTATTACTGAAAAATTCTGAGGATCAGTCCTTGGTCATCACCACGTATACACTGTGTTGGTAATGGCATTCTATCTCAAGGTATTAAATGCTACATATACACTGACAACCTTTATACCCAGCCTAGATTTTTCCTCTCACACTGCAGATAACATAACAGCTTCATCTGCACTCTACCCAATATCACATGTTTTAACTACATTCTGTAAGTGATTCAGATTTTTCTTCATTCATTCATTCTTCTTTTTAAGGAGGGGGGCAGAGGGAGAGTGAGAGAGAGAAGCTTAAGTAGGCTCCATGCCCAATGTTGAGCTTAAATATGGGGCTTGATCTCAAGAACCTGAGATCATGACCTGAGCCAAAATCAGGAATCAGTACTTAACTAACTGAGCGACCCAGGAGTCCCTCAGATTTTCCTTTTCTTAATAGGTTACAAATCATGTATATATTACAGAATGTTTTAGTTTAATTTTACCCATTTTAACTCAAAATAGATTAATAAACTAATACTCCTCTGTGATATGCTTTTTACAAAAGTGCAAGACTGTTCATATTTTGTTTATAGCATGATCTTTTTGCTCATCGTTTTACATGTATATTAGCTATATATCGAGTATTTAGATTTTACCTTTAAGCAAAGTGTGTCTAGAACTGTGACATATTTGACATTTTACTCTGCTTATAAGCTAACAAGTTAGACTGGTAATAGTTTCAGAGATGCTGGCAGAAGACAAAGGATTCCTGGGTCAGATAAAAATGACTTTATTATTCATAGGACAGCAGAAAACATGAGCTTCATGCTGTCTTTGGTTGTTTTTGTTCTCCAAGTACCTTCAAGGCAGTTGAGACACAGGCCTAGATGGACGCTGAGCACACAGTGGTTTTGTGTCACAGCTCAGGAACTTAAGCTTTTGTAGAATGCTTCTAGCAAAACTATACACTGACTTTGCTCTGAGATGGATAATATCTTAATTTCCCTTCAGAAGTAAAATGCATAAATTATGCTGTGAGGATACAAAAGAATATTACATATGTATGTGAATAAAATTATAAGTAAAATATGATGAAATATATTCCTAATGTTAAAAAACACAAGAATATTAATTATTCTACTCATTTTAGATTAAAATAGGCTAAACTCTAAGATGTTTACCACAGAAATATGTTAAATAGATGTTCCAAAACAAAACTGATATATATAGATATATCATTTGGAATTTTCTCAAATCAAGGGGACTTCCAAATCTTTTAGTCAGCCTTAAATTGGATTTCATGTGTTTTTTTTAAACATTGATTTATAGGAATTTCTAGTATACTATGGATTACTGTATTTGAAAATTCTGTCAATGTATTTTAGGTTCCCTTTATGTTTTGCTCTCAGAGAATATATCCTTGAAATAATCTACATGAAAACCTTAAAGCGTAAGCTACTTATTGGGAGAGACATACATTTTACTATTCAAAGCCCTAGTTTTAAACCCTATCAGTTATAACTTATGGCATATGTTTATAACCTCTAAGCATTATCTGACAAATTAGACTAGCAATACCTATCTACCAATAATTTTGTTATGATGAAAGAAGATACAATTTTCAAATGCCCAAAAGTATTCTAATTACAATCAGATTCTAGAAAAATTTAATTAGTTTCATTTCTGTGGTTAATTGGTATGCATATGAAAGTTGCTTAACAAATACCAGCAAATTGTTATGCAGAGATACTTGCAAAATGACAGCAAAAAAATCATCCAGCATTATTTACAATTGATATGTCTAGTATCAAATGATAAATTTTAAGAGAAGTGATTTATAAATGACATTTTGGCTGTCTCACTTGTGCTATATTCCTTTTTCTCCTATATTTTTGACTTTTTGTCATGAATAATTTTATGCTACCACATATTTTAAAATGGGAAATATAATGAAAAATGTAATTCCTGACTCAACTGTATAAAAAGAGCTTATTTCTGAAATGTGTCATAAAATGTATTTCAAATAATATATTCTTTGTTACAGAGTTCAGTATTTATCTTAATATTTTTATTTAGTATTATTTTTAAAGATCTTATTTATTGATTCATGAGAGACACTGAGAGAGAGAGAGAGAGAGAGAGAGAGAGAGAGAGAGGCAGGGACACAGGCAGAGGGAGAAGCAGGTCCATGCAAGGAACCCGATGTGGGACTCGATCCTGGATCCTAGGATCAGGCCCTGAGCCCAAGACAGACACTCAACTGTTGAGCCACCCAGGTGTCCCAATCTTAATATTTTTAAAGTTAAAAAGGGCATAAAGCTTTATGTATACAATATTTCCATGTTTTTTCTCAAGAAAACTATATAGTGAATTTTAATTTCTGCTTTGTTAAAATGTTTGTGAATAACCAATATCAAGATTAATATATAGCTTCACATTTTAAAAGTTCCATTATGTCTAATCATTTTTGATAAATAAACTTAATAATGACATTTTACTAATAGTAGTTAACACAATCAGACTTGAAAAAAGTAAACCTAACTAGTTTACTTCTGTACTGAAGTAACAGCTTTTTAAATTTCTTGGCTTTCGAATAATAATAAAACTTTCCAGTAAGCTTATGATATATTTTACTAATTAAAGTCTTCAATCATTAATACATACATATTGTATTTTAACATCAGCACTGGTTGTTCAGACATGTTACTATCACTGAATTTAGAAGGCCAAATATAAGTTTAAATAAAAATATAAAGTAAAATTCAGGTGTCTGCCATTTCTTGATTACTTGTTTTAGCTTTTAATTTCACCATGCGGTTGCATGCGTTTCTCTTTTTTTAATATTTTATCTATTTATTCATGAGAGACACAGAGAGGCAGAGACAGAGAGACACAGAGAGAGAGGCAGAAACAGGCAGAGCGAGAAGCAGGCTCCCTCTAGGGAGTGATGAGGGGCTCAATTCTAAGACTCTGGGATCACGACCTGAGCCAAAGGCAGAAAGAGGCTCACCAATGAGCCACCCAGGTGCCCTGCATGTGTCTCCGTTTTGTTAGATGGATGCCTATGTATCTCAAACTACCTCCTCCTATAAAAATATATGACAATGATTATTACAGATTCATAATAGTATGCTTTATTACAGATAATTAAACATTTTACATTTAATTATAAACATTACAGATAATTAAATATTTTAAATTTAATTATGATTAAATATTTTTTTTTAGATTTTATTTATTCATGAAAGATCAGAGAGAGAGAGAGAGAGGCAGAGACACAGGCAGAGGGAGAATCAGGCTCCATGAAGGGAGCCCGACGTGGGACTTGATCCCAGGTCTCCAGGATCACACCAGGGGCCAAAGGCGGTGCTAAACTGCTGAGCTACCCGGGCTGCCCTATAATTAAACATTCTAAAGATATATTTTGTTTGGGGCATACCACAAGCTCAATAACAAAGTTGAAAGTATTTCTAGTGTTATAAATAAATAATTATAATAAAATTATATTTTAAGTTATATACTAATCAAAACCCCTTAAAATTATATTTCAAATCAAATCACAGAGCAGTGAATTTGCTTTTGAGGGAAATATTTTTTAGATTTTAATTGAGTCAGCAGCATGTATTTGAACACAAAATGATGATACTGCTTCAAAATACAAATTATTTATTCTAGATTTTTAGTATGGAATAGGATCTTGTAAGAAAACCAGAAGGGAATAATAATGTAATATATCTTCAGATTGTCCTTGTTCATCTATTTCTATATACAGATAAAAGGACAGTATGAATGCATTAACTCTGAAAAAAATAATATACAATATGACTCAAATTGAAATGATTTCATTTGGGAAATATACTATTATATCTCATTATCATAAAATCTTTATAAAAGTAGCTTTAGTCTATATATAATTATCCACGTATTGCTTTCTAAAGTCATCAGAACTACAAAACAACTGTGGTTTATTAGTAGAAATGAGAGTTTTATGAATACCTGAGAATTGCAAGTGATATTAAATGTATTCATCAATTATTTACAGTAATTAGCATATATCAATAGTATCATTACTATGTTTGGACAATATAATATTAAAATTAATCCCTAATTTAACAATCTCAAATAAGCAAACATATGTACTACTATATTAAGCAAATGGACTATAAAAGTTTTTATTAGAAAAGAATGAAAATGACTGTTGAACTAATTAAAATAATTTTAATTTATTAAAATAAAAATTATTTCTCACAATTTGTGTTACTTCTCTCTGAAAGTAGGAAGCAACTGAAGTGGAAAAATAAAAATATAACAATCAGGTTATAAATTTGTATAATGCATTTACTGTAAACTATGAGGTCTTCTGATTTTGTTAAAGAAAATTTTTCCTGCCTTTCTTTGCTGGTATATTTATATTACGGTAATTTAATATGCTAACAAAACTTTTCAGGTCATTTTGTACTAAGATTCAACAAGTGGAATCTGCAAGAACATCAGATCTTAGTGTCCCTTATTAGATGTGGTTTTCCAGTGATTTAATTTTTTCTTAATCTTCACAGAATAAGAGTTTGAAAGTTTTTTTAAATACCACTAGCAAATGTACACCTGCTACATCATATTTGGGGTTCTTTGTTGTCATAACTTGGTTGAGACAGGAAAAGATACTCAAATTCATTAAAGTTTGTAATGGAATATCTTTTTTTTTAATAACAAATTTATTTTTTATTGGTGTTCAATTTACCAACATACAGAATAACACCCAGTGCTCATCCCGTCAAGTGCCCCCCCCCAGTGCCCGTCACCCATTCACCCCCACCCCCTGCCCTCCTCCCCTTCCACCACCCCTAGTTCGTTTCCCAGAGTCAGGAGTCTTCATGTTCTGTCTCCCTTTCTGATATTTCCTACCCATTAGTGAAAGGGAATAGAAGGGAAGGGAGAAGAAATGCGTAATGGAATATCTTAAAGGCATTGGTAGACCAGGGTCCTGAATCCTTCACATTCTTAATGTTATTCTATATGATAAGTCACTCTGTTATCAAAATAATGTTTATTATGAAGAAGGCAGAATAAGAAGAACCAGTAATCTGACTCCTTATTCAGACAACTGCACTGTCAGAACCTATCTGATGTAGCTATTAGGGAACTCTGCAGTCTTTTGAAGCCTTGTAACTCCAAGGAAAGGCTTAAAAAGTAAACCGTGGTTAAATTCAGTCAATCTCAGCTCTTAGCACAGAGCAGCTATTCATACTCTACCCCTAGACACAAGGCAGGCAGCTGTGCAAGCATCCCTAGAGCTCCTTGCACCCAGCTTATGGGAGCCAAGGTAAGCAAAAAAAGACTGTTCTCCAAATATTGGAGATCAGTTTTGTAATTTTTGAATGTTAAATATAATACCCATGGTAACCATAAATACAATAGTTATAGCATATACACAAAAAGAAATGAGAAAGGAATTTAAAAATTCCATTTCAAAAAAAAAACACAAAAGAAGTAAACAATACAGGAAATGAGAGACAAAAATGCCATAAGGCAGTTCGTAAACAGTAAAATGACAGAAGTAATTTTGACAAAATAAAAATCCGTAAATACTTTAAGTGTAAATGGATTAAACTCTAATCAAAAGTCAGAGGTTGGCAGAATGGCTAAAAACACATGACCTAAGTTTATTTTGTCTACAAGGGACTCACTTTGAACCAAGGATACAAACAGACTGGAAGTACAAAGATAGAAAAAGATATCCCATGCAAATAGTAACCAAAAGAGAGCAAGGGTAGCTATACCAATATTAGACAAAATTACTTTAATTTTTTAGAAAAGGTTACAAGGGACAAAGGACATTATATATAGATACAAGGTTCAATACAGAAAGATATTAGAATAATAAATATTTATGTACCTATTGATAGACCATCAATATATATAAAGTCAAAAAACTCACAGAATTGAAGGGAGAAATAAACAGTTTTATAATAATAGTTGGAGACTTTAATATGTATTTTCAATAATGGATAGAAGAGCCAAACAGAAGGTAAGGATACAGAGGACAAAATCAATAAACCAACTTCATAAACCAACCAGATGTAATAGCCATCTTAAGAACGCTATACACAAAAACAGATATCCAATCTTCTCGACTGTACATAGGACATTGTCCAGCACACAAATGGACACAGATTAATTTTCAATACATTAAAAGATACAAATATCATAAAAAGTATCTTCTCTGACCACAATGGGATGACGTTAGAAGTCTATAAAAGAGAAACTGAACAATTCACAAATTTTTGGAAATTATACGATACACTCTTTAGCAACCATTCATCCAAAAACAAACCACAAGAAAAATTAGAAAGCACTTAGAGGTTAATGAAAATGAAAACAGATCATTACTTATAGGACAAGAAAAACCCATGCTAAGGGGGAAATTTACAGTTATAAGAACATATTTAAAAACAGTAACAATTTCAAATCAACAAACTAACTTTATAACTCAATGAGCTAGAAAGAGAACAAATTAACCTTAAGTTAACAGAAGGAAGGAAATATTAAAGATTAGATTAGAGATAATTAAAATAGAGTATAAACAACAGTGAAGAAAAATAAATAAAACCAAATATTGGTTCTTTGAAGAGATCAACAAAATGGACAAATCTTTGGCTTGACTAAGGAAAAAAAGAGAAGACTCAAACTAGTAAGATCAGAAACGAAAGTGGGAATATTATTAACAAGTCTACAGAAATAAAAAAGATTGTTAAAGAGTACTATAAACATCTGTATGCTAAAAAATTGGATAACCTAGATTAAAAGGACAAACTCCTAAAAACACAAAACCTACCAAGACCAAATAACAACAGTAAAGTCAGAATACATCCATAGCTAGTAAGGAGACTGAATCAGTAACCAAAAATCTCCTTTAAAAAATGCACTAGATATGATGGCTTCACTGGTGAATTGTACCAAACATTTAAAGAAGAATTAATACCAATTCCTTCTCAAAATTTTTCAAAGAAATATTGAGAGGAGAGAATACTTCATAATTCAATCTATAAGGTCAGCATTAGCCTGATGACAAATCAGACAAGGATACTGTAAGAAAAGCAATTACAGGCCAATATCCCTAAAGAGTATCCCTTAATAATCTTCAACAAAGTATTAACAAACTGAATTCAACAATAAAAGATCTTACATTTAAAGGATCACACACCATGATTAAATGTGATTTATTCCAGATGCAAGGATGGTTCAACATCCACAAATTAATCAATGTGATGCACCTTATTAACAAAATGAAAGATGGTTATCACATGATTATCTCAATAAATGCAGAGAAAACACTACACAAAACTGTATACCTTTATATGAGAGAACTGCTCATGAAACTAGGAATAGAAGGAAACTGCATCAACATAATAAAAGCCATATCTTAAAATAGCAAACATCATAATCAATGGCAAAAATGAAGTTTTTTTTTTTTAAAGATTGCATTTATTTATTCATGAGAGACACAGAGAGAGAGAGAGAGGCAGAAACACAGGCAGATGGAGAAGCAGACTCCATGCAGGGAACCTAATGCAGAGCTCAATCCGGGGACCCTGGGATCATGCCCTGAGCCAAACGCAGATGCTTACCCTGCTGAGCTACCCAGGCATACCAAATGAAGAACTTTTCCTCCAAGATCAGAAACAAGGTAAGGATTCCCACTCTTACTACTTCTATTTAACATAATATAGGGAATTCTAGCCAGATCAAGTAGTTAAGTAAAAGAAATCAAAGGAAACAAAATTGGAAAGGAATAAATAAAAATCATCTCTTTTCACAGATGATACAATCTTATACATAGAAAATCATTTAAAAATCCACAAAAAAAACCCTGTCAGAACTAATAGTAAATTCAGCAAATTAGCATGTTACAAAGTCAATGCATAAAAATCAGTTGCATTTACACACTAACAATGAACGATTTAAAAAGAAAATTATAAAGCAATTCCACTTGCAATTTTATCAATAAGAATATAATACTTAGGAATTATCTTCATTAATGAGATGGAATATTTATAAAAGCTATAAAATATTGCTGGAAGAATTGAAAAAGACATAAATATATGTAAATACATCCCATTTTCATTTACTAGGAAACAATATTATGAAGATGCCAATACTACCCAAAGTGATCTACAGATTTAATGCAAATCCTTCAAAATTCTGAGGATTCTTTTTTGCAGAAATAGAAAAATTGATCTCAAAATTCACACAGCTTCTGAAGGGACCCAAAATAGCCAAAACAATGTTTTAAAAGAAAAATCTGGAAAACTCATGACTTCTGATTTCAAAACATACCACAAAGCTGAAATAATCAAAAACAGTGCAGCACTGCCATGACAGTTGTATAGATCAAAAGGAAAGCCTGCAAATAAACCCTTGCATAGGGATCCCTGGGTGGCGCAGCGGTTTGGCGCCTGCCTTTGGCCCAGGGCGTGATCCTGGAGACCCGGGATCGAATCCCACGTCGGGCTCCCGGTGCATGAAGCCTGCTTCTCCCTCTGCCTGTGTCTCTGCCTCTCTCTCTCTCTCTGTGACTATCATAAATAAATAAAAGTTAAAAAAAAATTAAAAAAAAAAAAAAAAACCCTTGCATATATGTTCAAATGATTTTTGACAAAGGTGCCAAGACCACTCAATGAAGAAAAGGACTTTATTCAAGAAATGGTCTTGGGAAAACTGGATATCCAATTGCTAAAGAAAGAAGTTGGATCTTTAGTTAACACCTCTAGAAAAATTAATTCAAATTCAAAGACCTACATTACATTGATAATATCTAAAACTATAAAACTCTAATAAGAAAACAGAGCAAAAGCTTCACAACAGTTCAGCAACAGTTTCTTAGATGTGACACCAAAGATAAACCATCTAATGAAAATTTAAATTTTGTGCATCAAAAGACACCATCAAAAGAGTATTAAACAAAAACAAAAACAACACACGCACATAATAAGGGGCATCTGAGTGGCTCAGTCAGTTAAGTGTCTTGTCTTTGGCTTCAGTCATGATCTCAGAATTCTGGGATCAAGCCCTGAACCAGGTTACCCACTCAGCAGGGAGTCTGCTTCTCCCACTCCCTCTGCCCTTCCCCTCACTTATGTGGGCTCTCTCTCTCACTCGCTGTCTCTCAAATAAATAAAATATTTTTAAAAAATACAAAATAAGACATAGTATTTGAAAATCATGTATGGTAAGTGATTAAGATCTGGAATATATAAGGAACTTCTAAAACTCAGCAACAATAAAATAAACAATTCAAATGGACAAGTACTTGAATAGGTATTTCTCCAAAGAAGATATACAAATGGCTCAGAAGCACATAAAAAGATGTTCAACATCACTAATCACTGGAGATACGCAAACCAAAACTATAATGAGACACCACCTCACATCCATTAGGATGGGTATTATTAAAAAAAAAAGAAAAAAAAAACACAGACAATAACAAGTATACATGAAGACATGTAGAAACTGTAACCTTTGGGCACTGCTGGTAAGAATGAGAAATGGTATAGCCACTGTGGAAAACATGGTGGTACCCCAAAATATTAAAAATAAAATTACCATATGATCCAGCAATTCCACTTCTGAGTATATACCCAAAATAATTTAAAGCTGGGCCTCAAAGAGATATCCACACTCCTGTGTTCATAGTAGCATTATTTACTATACCTAAAATGTGGAAGCAAATCAAATGTTTATCACTGGATAAGTATATAAGCAAAATGTGATGTATACATACAATGGAATAAAATCAGTTTTAAAAAGGAAGGGAAAAAAATAAAAATAAAAAGGAAGGAAATTCTGACAAATGTTACAACATGGATAAATGTTGAAGACATTAAGCTAAGTGAAATAAACCAATCACAAAAAGACAGATACCAATACAATTCTACTTATATGAAGTAATTACAGTAGCTGAAATTATAGAAAGTAGATAAAAAATAGAATAGTGGTTGCCATGGACTGAAGTGAGGAGGAAATAAGAAGCCATTGTTTTTAATAGGTACAGAGTTTTCGTTTCTAAAGAGGAAAGAAGTTACTGAAATAAATAGTGGTGAGGGCAGCCCGGGTGGCTCAGCAGTTTAGTGCCGCCTTCAGCCCAGAGCCTGATTCTGGAGACCTGGGATCGAGTCTCACATCGGGCTCCCTGCATGGAGCCTGCTTCTCCCTCTGCCTGTGTCTCCATCTCTCTCTCTCCCTCTCTGTGTCTCTCATGAATAAATAAATAAGATCTTAAAAAAAAGAAATAAATAGTGGTGATGGTTGTACAATACATTGAGTATAATTAATATTTCCATATTCTACACTTAAAATGGTTAAGATGGTAAACTTTGTTATATCTATTCTACCTCAATCAAAGAGATTGAAAAAATATTTATTTCTTTCTATGCTAAGTCCTGGGCATAAGAAGTGGAAATAAATTAAATTAATTAATACAAAATAAATTAAATTAAATAAATTTGTTAATTAATTTTGTGGAATTAAATTATATCCAACAAGCTAGACTTTAGTTGCTCTTCCAGTATTGCTAACTGGGGTTTTGAAACTAAGGATATTTGTTAATTCAGCACTCAAGAACACCCTAAACTGAAGCTCTTCCCTCAGACTGCCTATAATTTAATTAATATTTACTGAATTTCAATTTCATGAACATTGTCTATGAAGTTAAGAGGTAAATGACTGCTGGCAACTATATGCAATAAACATGCTATTGAGAGAGAAGTCACATAAATATATGAGAAGCATAAAATTTCACAATTTCTTTAAGTGAGATAAGAATATAACATTAGTGGAAGTTAGAGTTTAGAGACGATAGGTATTTTAGGAGAAAAATGTGACTAAACAAGCATTATTCAATTACGAATGTATTTGTTTCATATAACAAATATGTATGATCTCTTATGCTATGGGCTAGGACATAGCACAGAAAACAGTATGGAGTTTCAAAATATCATGAAACTTAAAATTAAATGGAAAGACAGCAAAGGATCAAGAAAGAAAATCAGGGTGCCTAGATTGCTCAGTCTGTTGCGTGTCAATTCTTCGCTTCAGTCCAGGTCATGATCTCATGGATCCTGAGATCCAGCACCAAGCCTGGCTCCCCACTCAGTATGGAGTCTGCTTGGGAATCTTTCCCTTTTCCTCTACCTCTCTCTCTGGTCCTCCCCCTGTTCACGCATATGCGTGCATGCACTCTCTCTCTCAAATAAATAAATAGGGCAGCCCCAGTGGCGCAGTGGTTTAGTGCCACCTGCAGCCTGTGGTGTGATCCTGGAGACCCTGGATAGAGTCCCACATCAGGCTCTCTGTATGATGCCTGCTTCTCCCTCTGCCTGTGTCTCTGCCTCTCTTGTGCTCTGAATGAATAAATCTTAAAAAAAAAAAAAATCAAATAAATAAAATCTGTAAAGAGACAGAAAATAAGTAGATTTAAAAAAACATACACTCTAGGGAAGATAGGAGTCTGGATTTTTAAAAAAACGTATAACTAGTTAAAAATTATTCTATTTTGCTAATTCAATAGATTTGTCAAGAAATGCTCTCTAATAATGTTGGAAAGAGATTTAAAGCAAGTAAACATATGTAGTCAAACAGAACTATTAGAAGGACCAGATAAATACTCAAGATTTTCAAATGGAGATGCAAATAAAATCTGGAATTAAAACTAGTAATATAACAATATTGAATGAGAATGAGGAAAAACTTCAGACAATGAAGATCACAGCCAACAATAAATAATCTTCCACTCACCTCTCCTTGGACTAACTAAAATTAGCAAGTTAACAAATAAACTGAATTTTAAAAGATACTTGATTATAGTTTTCAGAAATCTGCTCAAGTAACCAGGACTCAGGGAACCAAGATTCTGAAAATGGGAAACCTCTGAGAGGGGAAGTGGGGTTATTTTTTTCCCTTTTTAAATTTTCTTTATATGTAAAACTATGCAAACCTTAGTTGCAGAGTCTGAGGAGTTACAATGAGAAAGAGCTCTACATAAAGGAAGATACCCAAGTGGTTGATCCAAATTTTCTCATCATTCATTACTAGAGAAATGTACATTTAAACCACAAAAAGGAAACCATACCCACCATGAGAATACTCAATTAGAAAAGACTGGTAACAGCAAGTTACAACAATGATGTAGACCAAATGAAATTCTCATATAATATTGAGGGGTGTGGAATATGGAGAAACTATTCTGAAAAACTCTTGACAGTTTCTTACAAATTCAAAATAAGCCTAATTTATGACCAATTAATTAAGGTTTTCTTTTTCCTTACCCAAAAGGAATGAAAATATGCCTACAAAAACTATCATACAAAAATATTTATAGCAGCTTTATTCACATAATAGACAAAAATTGGCAAGGGGAAATCAAATATCCATAAGGAGCAGATAGATAAGCACATTGTGCTGTATTCACGTAATAGGATATTATTCAGCAATCAAATGGAAAAAAATGTTGAACAATATTATATTCAGCACAAGAAGTCAAACACAAAAGAATTTGCACTATGTGATTCCTTTAATATGAAGTGTAATAACAGGCGACACTAATCTGACAATGGAACTCCTAACAGTGTTTGTTTTTCAAGGCTCAGCAAGGAAAGAGTTGAAATGGGGGACAAAAGGATTTTCTGAATTAATGAATATGGTCCCTATGTTCATAAGAGGGCTAGCTGGTGCTTATATAGTTGTATATATCTGTCAAAATTCATCAAGCTGCACTCTTAAATATGCGCACTTTATCCTACGTAAGTTACACATATGTTAAAATAAAACTTTATATATATAGACTGAAAAAGATTTTTCAAGAATGAGTACTTTATCACTGACATAGCTGAAACTTACCAGAACATAACTATAAGAAGCAAATCAGCCTTTAGTTAGCTTTATTACTGTTTTTAAATTCTTTAGAGACAACATAATTTCTATTACCCCTACTTTGGATCTTCCTCTCTCCACTACACTGGGTACATCACTACCAACTCCCTACTTTTGAAATGGTCATTAATGAACTTCACAATATGTCTCTATGCTGACCTCATAGTCCCACATCCATTTGTTCATCAATGTTACAGAAGACAAACATGCCAGCTGGAACTGAATCCATCCTTATTGTAGGAGTGAGAGCCATCCTGGTTTAGGAGGGTACATCCTGCATAATCTCAATCCTCATTACTGGCACAGAATTAGCCAGTCAGAATGAAGAACAGGTTCTGTGTTGGAGAGAGAAACTTTCACTTGCTTAAGGTAGTGGTTCTGCAGATGTGAGGCCTAGTACTGTCTCAGCCATTTTGCTGCCATCAGGCAAAGTAATCTGGAGTCAAGTCAGAAGGGAGGAAAAAAATAAAGTCAAAAGATCCTATGGAAAAATGGACCCGTAATCTATTTGTGACTGAAACCCGTCAGATCTCTGGATTTTCAATACAGGTCAAAATAACTCATTTGATATAGGTTATGTTTTCTGCTAGGAATCATAACTACTTTAAAGAGAAATAATTCTTCTTTATTCAACTATATAATACCAACATTTTTTAAATAGAATGTGCTTTTAACTTAATGAAGTTAATCCAGAAGGATGTATTTTTTATGGCTTGAAAATTAAAAAAAAATAAAGGTTAAAGTTTTGTCTTCCTTTGAGTTCTGTAAAACTGAAATAATATGTTATTTGAAGACTTGGTTGTTATAAATTTTATGTTCGGTTCTGAAATGTGAAAGAAAATGCCTGGTGTATAAATACCATACCAAAAAAGATTTGTGTTAGCTTTGCTGCTTTCTATTTTCATCTATTTAATGGAGTCTATTTAGCTGTCTCTTTTTCATTTCTTCAATTTTATTTATTTTTTTATCATTTGTAGATATCTCTGCATTTTTTCCTTTGATCTGTGACCAATCCACTTTGACAATGGTATCTTGATTTTGTAAATAATTCTGTGGTTTCTTAGTGCAGGGGTAGCTCACAGGTGATAATGAGTATTCTACTTGTGTTCTTGTACCTGGATATTTAGACATAATTACAAATTTCACTTAAAAAGTTGATAATTCACCTCCAGTGAGAAGATTTTGTGTGGTGAGGTCACCTTCTAGCTTACTGACATTTTCATTAAAAAGAGAGTAAAAGAAAAACCTCTCGGCTTAAATGGAGACACCATGACTATCAACAATATTTTGCATCAAGAGCCCATTAACTTTTCCAGTTTAAGCCCATGGAACTAACTCGTTATTATGATTATAACTGATGCATGCTATTTTTACATATCTTGAGAGTCCTAACAGAATGTTACATATCTCTTTATGGTCTTATGTCTGTAAGTACTAATTCAAACCAGAGATATTCAATAATGTTACCCAATGTTGTCTTCATATGTTATCATTTCTTAAAGGAAAACTTCTTTTCCATATTCTCCCATATTTTAATCAAGCTACAAGTCCCAAATCCCAATTTATTTATCTTCTTAACACACAAATAATATCTTTATTGGATATTATTTGGACCTAAACCTGTAAGTCAAGAAATAACTCAATCATTTAGGTAATTATTTTGAGACAAAATTAAAAGTTCACATGATATATCTGCATATTTTATTTTTAAAATCTTTAAAGCACATTTGCATTTTTTAAGCTTTTTAATTGGAGTTCAATTTGCCAACATATAGCATAACACCCAGTGCTCATCCCCCCAAGTGCCCCACTCAGTGCCCGTCAAGCAGTGACCCCAACCCCCCACCCACCTCCCCTTCCACCACCCATTGATAGTTTCCCAGAGTTAGAAATCTCTCATGTGCTGTCACCCTCACTGATATTTCCCACTCATTTACTCTCCTTTCCCCTTTATTCCCTCCCTTTCACTATTTTTTATATTCCCCAAATGAATGAGATCATATAATGTTTGTCCTTCTAGGATTGACCATGATATCCTCCAATTCCATCCACGTTGAAGAAAATGGTGGGTATTTGCTATTTCTAATGGCTGAGTAATATTCCATTGTACACATAGACCACATCTTCTTTATCCATTCATCTTTCCTGAGGCTCCTTCCACAGTCTGGCTATTGTGGACATTGCTGCTATAAACGTTGGGGTACAGGTGTCCGTGTTTCCCTGCATCTGTATCTTTGGGGTAAATCCCCAGCAGTGCAATGGCTGGGTCATAGGGCAGTACTATTTTTAACTGAGGAACCTCCACAGTTTCCCAGAGTGGCTGCACCAGTTCACATTCCCACCAACAGTGCAAGAGGGTGCCCCTTTCTCCACATCCTCTCCAACATGTGTTTCCTGTCTTGTTAATTTTTACCATTCTCACTGGTGTGAGGTGGTATCTCATTGTGGTTTTGATTTGAATTTCCCGGATGGCCAGTGATGTGAAGCATTTTCTCATGTGTTTGTTGGCCATGTCTATGTCTTCCGCTGTGAGATTTATGTTCATGTCTTTTGCCTATTTCATGATTGGATTGTCTGTTTCTTTGCTGTTGAGTTTAATAAGTTCTTTATAGATCTTGGAAACTAGCCCTTTATCTGATATGTCATTTGCAAATATCTTCTCCCATTCTGTAGGTTGTCTTTTAGTTTTGTCTACTGTTTCTTTGGCTATGCAGAAGCTTTTTATCCTGATTAAGTCCCAATAATTCATTTTTGCTTTTGTTTCTCTTGCCTTCATAGATGTATCTTGCAAGAAGTTGCTGTGGCCAAGTACAAAAGGGTGTTGCCTGTATTCTCCTGTAGGATTTTGATGTATTCTTATCTCACATTTAGATCTTTTATCCATTTTGAGTTTATCTTTGTGTATGGTGTAAGAGAATGGTCTAGTTTCATTCTTCTGCATGTGGATTTCCAATTTTCTCAGTACCATTTACTGAAGAGACTGTCCTTTTTCCAGTAGATAATCTTTCCTGCTTTTTCGAATATTAATTGACCATAGAGTTGAGGGCCCATTTCTGGGTGCTCTATTCTGTTCCATTGATCTATGTGTCTGTTTCTGTGCCAGTACCACACTGTCTTGATGATCACAGCTTTGTAGTACAACCTGAAATCTGGCATTGTGAAACCCCTAGCTCTCGATTCCTTTTTTAATATTCCCCTGACTATTCCAGGGCTTTTATGATTCCACACAAATATTAAGATGATTTGTTTCAACTCTCTGAAGAAAGTCCATGGTATTTTGATAGGGATTGCATTGAACATGTAAATTGCCCTGGGTAGCATTGACATTTTCATAAGATTAATTCTTCCAATCCATGAGCATGGAATATTTTTCCATCTCTTTGTGTCTTCCTCCATTTCTTTCAAAAGTGTTCTGTAGTTTTTAGGGTAGAGATCCTTTACCTCTTTGGTTAGGTTTATTCCTAGGTATCTTATGCTTTTGGGTGCAATTGTAAATGGGATTGACTACTTAATTTCTCTTTCTTCAGTCTCATTGGTAGTGTGTATAGAAATGCCACTGATTTCTGGGCACTGATTTTGTATCCTGCCACACTGCCGAATTGCTGTATGAATTCTAGCAAGCTTGGCTGAAGTCTTTTGGGTTTTCTATGTACAGTATCATGTCATCTGTGAAGAGGGAGAGTTTGATTTCTACTTTGCCAATTTGAATGTTTTTGTTGTTGTTGTTGTTGTTGTTGTTGTTGTTGTTGTTGTTGCCTGATTGCTGAGGCTAGGACTTCTAGTACTATGTTGAATAGCAGTGGTGAGAGTGGACATCCCTGTCTTGTTCCTGATCTTAGGGGAAAGGCTCCCAGCGTTTCCTCATTGAGAATGAGATTTGCTGTGGGCTTTTCGTAGACAGCTTTTATGATGCTAAGGACGGTTCCCTCTATCCCTACACTCTAAAGAGTTTTGATCAGGAATGGATACTCTATTTTGTCAAATGCTTTCTCTGCATCTATTAAGAGGATTGTGTGGTTCTTGTTTTTCCTCTTGTTGATATGATCTATCACACTGATTGCTTTACGAGTGTTGAACCAGTCTTGCATCCCGGGGATCCCACTTGGTCATGGTGAATAATCTTCTTAATGTATTGTTGGATCCTATTTGCTAGTATCTTGATGAGAATTTTTGCATCTGTGTTCATCAGGGAAATTGGTCTATAATTCTCCTTTTTGGTGGGGTCTTTGTCTGTTTTTATGGAATTAAGGTGATGCTGGCCTCATAGAACAGGTTTGGAAATATCCCATCCCTTTCTATCTTTTGGAACAGCTTTAGTAGAATAGGTATTGTTTCTTCTTTAAACATTTGATAGAATTCCCCTGGAAAGCCATCTGGCCCTGGACTTTTGTGACTTGGGAGGTCTTTGATGACTGCTTCAATTGCATCCCTGGTTATTGGCCTGTTCAGGATTTCTATTTCTTTCTGTTCCAGTTTTGGTAGTCTGTGGTTTTCCAGAAATGCATCCATTTCTTCTAGATTACCTAATTTATTGGCATATAGCTGCTCAAAATACGTTTTTAAAATCATTTGTATTTCCTTGGTATTGGTTGTGATCTCCCCTTTTTCATTCATGATTTTATTAATTAGTCTTTTTTTGTTTTTAATAAGGCTGGCTAATGGTTTATCTATCTTATTAATTCTTTCAAAGAACCAACTCCTGGTTTTGTTTATCTGTTCTACAGTTCTTTTGGTCTCTATTTCATTGAGTTCTGCTCGAACTTTTATGAACTCTCTTCTTCTGCTGGGTGTAGGTTTTATTTGCTGTTCTTTCTCCAGTTCCTTTAGGTGCAAGGTTAGCTTGTGTATTTGAGTTTTTTCCAATTTTCTGAAGGATGCTTGTATTGGAATGTACTTCCCTCTCATGACTGCTTTTGCTGTATCACAAAGATATTGAATGGTTGTATTTCACTCTCACTAGGTTCCATGAAACTTTTTAATTCTTCTCTAATTTCCTGGGTGACCTTTTCATCCTTTAGCAGGATGGTCTTTAACCTCCACGTGTTTGAATTACTTCCAAATTTCTTCTAGTGATTGAGTTCTAGTTTCAAAGCATTATGGTCTGAAAATATGCAGGGGACAATCCCAACCTTTTGGTATCAGTCGTGACCTGATTTGTGACCCAGTGTGTGGTCTATTCTGGAGAAAGTTCCATGTGCACTTGAGAAGAATGTGTATTCAATTGCATTTGGATGTAAAGTTCTAAAATATCTGTGAAATCCATCTGGTCCACTGTATCATTTAAAGCTCTTGTTCTTTGGAGATGTTGTGCTTAGAATATCTGTCATTTGCAGACAGTGTCATGTTGAAGTCTCCCAGTATAAGTGTATTTTTATTTAAGTATGTCTTAACTTTGGTTATTAATTGATTGATATACTTGGCAGCTCCCACATTAGGGGCATAAATATTCATGATTGCTAGGTCCTCTTGTTGGATAGATTCTTTAAATATGATATAGTGTCCCTCTTCATCTCTTACAACAGTCTTTGGGATAAAGTTTAATTTATCTGATATGAGGATGCTACCCCTGCTTTCTTTTGAGGACCATTTGAATGGTAAATGGTCCAACCTTTCATTTTCAGGCTGGAAGTGTCCTTAGGTCTAAAAGGAGTCTCTTGTAGATAGCAAATAGATGGGTCTTGCTCTTTTATCAAGTCTGAAACCCCACGTCTTTTGATGGGATTATTAAGCCCATTCACCCTCAGATATACTGAAAGATGTGAACTTAGTGTCATCATAATATACCTATTCAGTCCCTGTTTTTGTGGGTTATTTCTTTGGACTTTACAGAGTTCCCCCTTAATATTTCTTGCAGAGCTGGTTTGGTGGTCACATATTCTTTCAGTTTCTGCCTATCTTGGAAACTCTTTATCTCTCCTTCTACTCTGAATGAGAGCCTTGCTGGATAGAGTATTGTTGGCTGCATGTTATTCTGATTTAGCACCCTGAATATACCCTGTCAGCCCTTTCTGGCCTGCCAGGTCTCTGTGGAGAGGTCTGCTGTTAATCTAATATTTTTCCCCATATAAGTTAGGGATCTCTTGTCTCTTGCTGCTTCAAGGATTTTCCCTTTATGTCTGGAATTTCCAAGTTTCACTATTAAATGTCGAGGTGTTGAATGGTTTTTATTGATTTTAGGGGGGAAACTCTCTATCTCTTGGATCTGAATGCCATTTCCCTTACCAAGTTAGGGAGGTTCTCAGCTATGATTTGTTCAAATATGGTTTCTGGCCCTCTGTCCCTTTCGGCACCCTCTGGAACCCCAATTAAACATAAATTTTTCCTTCTGAGGCTGTCATTTATTTCCCTTAACATTTCCTTATAGTCTTCTAATTGTTTTTCTTTTTTCCTCAGCTTCCTTCCTTGCCATCAACTTGTCTGTGTCACTCACTCATTCTTCTACCTCATTAACCCTCATCGTTAGGACCTCCAGTTTGGATTGCATCTCATTTAATTGATTTTCAATTTCAGCCTGATTAGATCTAAATTCTGCAGTCATGAAGTCTCTTGAATATTTTATGCTTTTTTCCAGAGCCACCAGTAGCTTTATAATTGCGCTTCTGAATTGGCTTTCTGACATTGGATTGTAATCCAAATTCTGTTAACTCTGTGACACCTTCCTTTTGTGGTGAGTTCTTCTTTCTAGTCATTTTGCTCAGTGTAGAGTGGCTAAAAATGAGTTGTACTGGAAAAAAAGAAGGAAAAAAAAAGAGAAAAGAAATACTAAAACAAAAACAAGGAGCAGTATCCTCTGGTTCTATATACTGTAAATCTCTCGACATCCCCTGCAGTTTTCCAGTGCAGTTTCAAGAAGTTGCTCTTCTCCTTTCTTTCCCACTGGTCTTTGGGGGAGGGGCCTGCTGTGCTGATTCTCAGGTGTGTGAACCTGGAGGAGCTGCCCCGCCCCCTGCCAGGTGCAGGGCTCAGTGGGAGCTGTTTATCCTGTGAGGCCCCTGTTCCCTGGCGGCCACGCTCAGTCCAAGGCACAGGGTGACACCAGGAGGAACAACCACACTGGCGGCGGCCAGGTCCCCAGTCCTGGAGTCAGCTCCCACAGTAACTACTGCAGCTCCCAGTCCCCACTGGCCTGGATGCTTCGGCAGCAGGGGGCGCCTATCTGCACAGCTCGGGGCAACTGGCGCAGGGGCGTCCTCGCTGTCCTGTGCCCTCCCCACCTCTGTCTGTCGAGGGAAAGCAGGATTCTGGTCTGTGTGCCCCCGGCGCCCTGGGATACGGGGCCTGCGCCACTGGAATCATGCTCCTGGCCGCACAGCCCCCTGAGCTGCTCCAGAGGCCCCGCGGACGTGCTCCAGCCCTTTACCAAGCTCGGCCCGCAGGGTGTGGCGCGCTCTCCCCCGGGTGCATTGCCTCTGTTAGTGACCCCAGGAATCTGGGGCCTCCACTACCCTTCCTGCAGTTCTGCCTGATTTCCCTGCAAGCATCTTTCCATCAGGGAAGAATCCAGCGCAGATTTTTAAAGTTCCAAAAAAAAAAAAAAAAATAAAATAAAATAATAAAAAAAAATAAATAAATAAAGTTCCTGCTTCTCCAGGGCGGGGCATTCCTGTCCTGGAGGCTCTTGCCGCTGGCCTTGCCTGGCTCCTCGCGGGCCTCCTCCCACACCTGACTCTTATTTATTTATTTATTTATTTATTATTTATTTATTTATTTATTTATTTTCCATCTTCCTACCTTGTTAGGAGTGCAAACTCTTCTCTCTGTAGCATTCCAGCTGTTCTCTCTTTAAGTCTCAGGTCAAATTTGTAGGTTTTCAGGATGATTTGAAAGTTATCTAGGTAAGTTGGTGGGGACAGGTGACTTGGGGACCCTACTCTTCTGCTATCTTGCCCCGCCTCCACATGTTTCAATTTGATTTTTTAAATGTTCGGAGAGTAACATGGGACAATTTTATTTAACTACAAAGTCTATTTTTCTATTCTTGTATTTTTCCTTATTACTTACACTTACCACCATTGATTGACCCTTATTATTTACTTCTGTCTTCCACAAGACTTTAATCAGTTACATCATTATCCTCAAGCCCAAACTGCCATCATTCTAATTTTATGTCGTTTCTAATCCATATTTGTGCTGCTGCATGTGACTGTAATCTTTGTAAATACCTAGTCAATTATCACTGGACACTTAAAGCAATCATACTGTATTTCTCTAGTCACCTATTTCATTTTGTCCAGTAATTATTCAAACCTTCAACACTTTCCTCAATCATGTCTTTCCCGAGATCCACTTCCATTCAAAAGTTGATTTCACCATTCACTTCTAAAAGCAATCATTATAAATTACACTAAAGTTCACTGTAGCTTGAGAACATCTAAAATGGGCTAACATTCTTCCCATATTCTCTAGACTCTATGAAAGATAAATCAATTTGTGTTTTGACTTAAATGTCCTCATACCATCCTAGCACTCACTCAATGAGTAGTCCCATTAATATCCAGCATGTAAAAACACATCCTTACTCCTTTTTCTCCCTATACAGTTTAAACTTGCATACATCTGTCCCATCTAAAGCAATGACAATATTGTCTTCCATTCAAAATCAAGATTCCTGAGAATAGATCCCATTTAATAATCATTTAATAATAATCAATCAACCAACAAAAATTAAGTCTACTAGATCTACTTTGCACTTTAAAGCAAAAATTATCAACTATCTTTCACTAAGTTTAACAGAGACTTTAGGTCTACTCTTACTCAAAATATCTGTGGCATTTGACAAATTTCACCAAATCAACATCTTTTAGTAAACTATTCCATTAGATAGATACAGAATAATATTTCTCCAACAGTTTGTTTAATAACAGTATTGCCTGCTGACACCTTAACTTTAGATTGCTATTTTCCAGAACTGTGAGACATAAATTTCTGTTGTGTAAAGCCATCTAATTTGTGATACTCTGTTAGGCAGCCCTAGTAAGTTAATACAAGTTTTTTGGTGGTTTTGGGGGGCATCTGTCCCAGGCTTTCTTCTGTTCCGATCTTCATGTACTTTGTATGTCATTTTACTAATTACAATGTCATCAATGGGAAAAATCTTCATATTGCATTCAAGGCTTTTATTGTTCTAGGCTTGTTTTTTAAGGTTCACTGCTTTATATGTGTCCTATATACTCTGCATTCTAGGCACACTAGTCTTTTGTATAGGACTAAGGACTGGTATCTTAAGTCAGAAACCAGCTCTAAAAGCTAACTGTCTTTGGAAAGACACTATACTTCTTAACTCTCAATTTTCAGACTTGAAGATTGAAGTTATAAAACTACCCAACAATGTCAGTTTATAACTATCCTCTCAGTCCTCTTGCTCCTTTTTTATTGAGCATAAATAGTTCCCAATTTGGAAACTGGATGTATTGAAAAAAATCAACCCTCTAAATGAAGGCAGAAGAAGTTTATTATGTATACCACCATGTATTTTCTATTTCTTAATAGCTCCCTCATTTTTCCCATATAAAGATCCAGAAAAAAATTACTAATTTGAGAAACAGAGTAACAACACAAGCACAAATTACCAATTAGCTGATTATTGTTGATCAATAGCAATAATTTGTACACAGAGACATTTAAAATAGGTTTGATTTCTGATTTAATGGTTCTCAATAAATATCTACAACTGAAAAATCAGTATATATCTATTTTGCTGCATTTAATAGATTTCTACCAAGACACAATTAAATATTTATTATCAGATACATTAGTACAGTTTCTGATTATGATCTACCCTTCCTCCTGATTGTTCAAAAACTGCATATTCTCTCTGACATATTTAAACTACTCAGATTTTTTGTTGTTGATGACATTGTTTTTATACTAGTGTTTGCCAATGGTATTGGTGGGTTGATATTACTTAATTTTTGATGCCCATTTACAGAGTTAAGGAGCTTAAGTATTGAACTATTTCTAGGATTTTTAGTTGAAGAGTTTATAAGTATACATATATAGGACAAAAATGCATTAATAGAAATTATAAAGTTTATTGCTTCCACCTAGTGGCAATGCAAAGCAAGCTAAAAAATAAAATTAGCACTAAAATGACATTAAAACACTATGACTCTGAAAAGTTTACTTATAATGATCTTTCTATTAAGGTGAATATTTAGTGCTTAAAATAAAACCTACTATTTTAGAAACTCATGTAAATGAATTTCAGATTTTCTGTAACAATCCTTTTCTGGTAAAATAAATTTTCCCTTATTTTAGAGGACCTATCTGAACAATAAAGAACTAACTGAAATAGTATCTCCTGGCAACTGCAAAGTTTTCTGTTATTGTTTAATTTTTTTCTACTAATTAAGTATATGTTTTCCTCCACATATCTATTAAATGCCATTCATTAAGCTGCTGGGACCTGAATAAATAGCCATAAGGATGTTTATAAGTGATCAAAAACAAAACACATAAATCTGTAAGATAATATGATAGTTCTTATATGGAAATTCATCTTTATTATGAGCTAATAAAATATATGAAGTGCTTTCAACAGCTAATCATTTTATCAGCAAAAGCCCCATATTTTCTATAAAACAACACTCAAACAGATGAAATGTTTTACAATAATAAAAAATACTAAATTATGTTTCCTTTGAATTGCATAATTAGTTATGGTATCCCATACTAATGGCATTTATTATCATAAAGCATGATAAAATAATGATATATGAATAAACTCTTTTATTCCAGTACAAATATCATTAGAACACCTGTAATAGAAAATTATTTTTTTGTCTGCTTCAATAGCACCTTTGAGATTCTTATGAAAGCTATTTATGTCTTATAACTAAATTCATTTTTATTGTCTAATGTCTGCAAAAATTCAAATTACACATAGTGTGTTTTATCATTGAAAAATCTTTACAGTTTAGCTATGACAGACTGAGTTTTATATGACGTGCAAAAATATCTGATCTGTGTACAAAACATATTGCTAGGGAAAAGAACATTTCCACATAATGTTGAATATCATTAACTAAACTTTTAGATATTTTAAGAGAAGAAAATAAAAGGAAAATTACAACTGAGTATTTTTCAGATAGGAATAATATGCTACATTAGGCAAAAGGAATAAAATCCTCAGTGTGTCAACTTTCAATCTTGCTTGTTTAATTAATTTCACATATAAAAGCAAATGACTTAAAAACCATTCCATGATAGCAAATTACTTTACCATTTTTACCTTTGCAGCTCACTACAGATAAGCTAGCCACATCCTTTTTATAGCTGTCACAACTGTGAAGACTTAATGTTGCTATTATTGAACACCAGAGGAGAAATAATGGATGAAAATAGCATTATTCTTATATTCTTATCATAGTTTTATATTAAGTTACACTGAATCATGAAGGATGCAGGCACAGATAAATAATATGATATGGATTAATGAAAATACTAATGCAATACATTTAATACATAATGAAATGCTTACATTTCAATATGAATGTGTAAATGATGCTCATTTTAAAATCATATTATATATTCCTATTATTTGATTACAAGGTAAATTATAAATCTAAATACCATGACAATAAAGTAAACACAGAGAGCAAGACTTATAACATAAAGTAATTTCCACTCATCTCAGAAGACAGAGTGAAACAGAGAATGTGCAGAGAAAACCTATGAAAAAAATATCTAAGCATTCGACAGTCATTAACTCTTAGAAAATCAAGTATGTGAAAATTAAACCTACCTGAATCTATATAAAATTTCATATGGTAATCTTCACATTCCTTCAGAAAATTATGTCCTCTAAAAAAGATATGTACGATGATGTATGCATTCCAAACTGCAGATTAACCTAAGTAGGAATATGAAGTATATTTATATAAAGTATAAGTGCTATTTTATTTTTTAAAGATTTACTTAATTGAGAGAGAGAGAACATGAGGTACAGAAGGAGCGAATCTTCAAGCAGACTCCTCAATGAGCATGGAGTAATCTAGGGCTCGATCCCACGACCCATAAGATCATGACTTGAGCCAAACCAAGTCACTCAACTGACTGAGCCACCCAGGCACCCCAGGTAGTAATTTAAAGAGTAATTTATATTCTTCACATTAATATTAATTCTTTTCAGATAAGTGTTTAGATTTATAGCACTTAATAGAATTTGACAAAGATTTAGTTAAACATTGCTAAAACACTGGAATCCTTTACAGAGAGAAAAAGTATTTAAATTGTTTGGCTTTTATCATTAGATATCATGGCTTTATGTTCCCTTAATTACAAGAGTCAAACAATTAGCTATAGTTTAGGTCCACTGATTAGAAAGTAGTATGACTTTTAAAATTCCAATGACTTAATTGGACTATCTCTGCATTTTGGTTAATATGTAGTCATGATGAAATTGGGAGGTACAGAGCACCTGAGTGGCTGAGGTCATGATCCCAGGGTCCTGTGATGGACCTCTATGTTGGGCTCCATGCTTAGAGGAGAACCTGCTTTTACTTCTCTGGCTCCCCCTGCTTGTGCTTTTGCATTGTGTGCACTTTCTCTCTCTCTCTCTGTCAAATAAATATTAAAAAAAAAAAAAAAAAAAAAAAAGAATTGGTAATACAGAAAAGTTCAAACAAATTAAGAATGTTTTTCCTCTATAAGCAATTTATTTATTAATATTCACAGATGGGGATCCCTGGGTGGCACAGCGGTTTAGCGCCTGCCTTTGGTCCAGGGCGTGATCCTGGAGACCCCGGATCGAATCCCACGGCGGGCTCCCAGTGCATGGAGCCTGCTTCTCCCTCTGCCTATGTCTCTGCCTCTCTCTCTCTGTGTGACTATCATAAATAAATAAAAATTTAAAAAAAAAGAAATTTAATATTCACAGATGAATGTCTCTTAAACAACTATATTTTCTGTCTACACTGCTAATTTCTCAGTTTAGGAATTTTTTATAAACTTTCTAATTATTCAAGTCAGATAAAAAGAGAAGTTACTTTTACAAAACTAATGTGTCAGTTGTGTAACAGTGTCTTAGTGAGATTATTACCTATGTCAGTGTTTTGTAATAACTGTATCTAATACAACTTAAGATTTTAAGTGTTTTAAATCATTCGAAATTTAAAAAAGCTTTTATTTAAATTCAATTAATTAATATATAATGTATTAGTTTCAGAGGTAGAGGTCAATGACTCATCAGTCTTATACAACACCCAGTGCTCATTACATCACGTGCCCCTTCTTAATGTCCATCACCCAACCACCCCCTCTCCCATCCCTCCCCCCTCCAGCACCCCTCCGTTTGCCTATGATTAAGAGAGTCTCTTATGGTTTGTCTCCCTCTCTGATTTCGTCTTATTTTATTTTTTACTCTCTTCCCCTATGATCCTGTTTTGTTTCTTAAATTCCACATGCCTGAGATCATATGAGCAATTTGTAAATAAATCTGTTTTTAATTCTAAATTCTTTAATATATTGGAGGCATACTCCTGCCCCAAAGCATTTACCTCTCTGCTCCTATGCCCTAGTATATCTTTCATTTCAAGACCATTCCCAATACTGACTTCTAGGAATTTATTCAAATGTGCATATCTAGTTAGGTCTGCCCTAACATCTGTATTTTAAATTATACTCTTACTTAAAAGTAAATTTGAAAGTGAATGAAGACTCTAGTCTACTCACGATGCACTTAATATCCTTAACCTAGGATTCTCAAAGGCAGTTTCCTTGCTTCCTTTCCTTTTTTTTTTTTTTTGTGAACCTTTCTTAAAGTCTATACCTTGAACCTCTAAGCTTTTTCTTTATACTTCACTTTGAATTCTTACTAACTTCTACAACTTTCACAACACCTATAGGTAAAGTAACTCCAAATATAAATAAACATTGCAGGTTTTAGTAATACACACTATAATGCAATATATTTTCTACCATTTTAAAATTAAGATATAAATTCATATACTATAAAATTAATCTTTTTTTACAGTACACAATTCAATTGGCTTCAATAATTTTGAAATTTGTAGTATCTTCACAGTATTTGTGCAACCATTACCACTAATTCAGAACATTTTCTTCTCACGAAAAAGAAATGCTTTACTCATTAGCATTCACTCCCAATTACTCCTTCTTTTGACTCTTGGCAATCGCTATTCTAAGCAATCTTTTATGCCTGGCTTTTTTTTTTTTACTTCGCATAATATTTCAGTATTCATTTGCAGTATAGCATATGAGTACTTTATTCCCTTTCTGTGGCTGAGTAATATGCTGGTCTGTGGATACAAAATATATGGTTTATGTATTTATCTGTTGAGGGATACTTGGATTTTTCAAGTTTTCAGTTACTAAGACTATTGCTGCTATGACTATTCATATAAAATTGTTGGTGAGAGCATATGTTTTCATTTATCTTGAGTACATACCTGAAGTGGAATTGTAGGATTACATGGTAACTGTATGTTTATCGTTTTGAGAACTGCCACTTTATAAAAGAATAAGAACTATCTCTGTAGGGACACCTGCGTGGCTCAGCGTATGAGCGGCTGTCTTTGGCTCAGGGCGTGATGCCGGGGTTCTGGGGTCGAGTCCCACATCAGGCTCCCTGTGAGGAGTCTGCTTTTCCCTCTGCCTTTGTCTATGTCTCTGCCTCTTTCTTTGTCTCTTATGAATAAATAAATAAAATCTATAAAAAAAAATCTTTGTAAAGTAGTATTTGTTGTGTGAAAAAGGAAAGCTATGATAAAAGTATAGTAAATAGTATACTAATTTTGTGGGAATTTTAATAGGGAAAATATAAAAATATACACAGATTTGCAATTTAAAAAAATGTAAAAAGAACAGAAATTTCTGAGATTGGTTACATACAGGAAATGGCATTAAGATGAAATGAGTAAGGAAACTAGTGCTATTTCTCTGGATATAACTTGTATAATTTTGAGTTTTGGAATTGTTACATTTTTACAAAATTAAAGCAATCAATGAAAATGGGTTAAGTAAATAAAACAGAAAAGAGAAAGTTAATTTTTGCTTATGTTACTAATAAAACTAAACATAACTGCATTTCAGATAAATAGCATAGCCAAAATAGGGAAAATAAATTCCCATATAACTTTTAAAATACAGTACTCTGATTTTATAGCTTCAAGCTTCAGAGAAAAAGAGCAATTATTAAATTCAAGTTAGCAGGTTTGGTTTCCACAGTAGTATGGATTAGCAACTCTGAACCTACTTCCTGTATACTATATGACTGAGCAAATAGTAAATATATTGTAGAAAATGGAAGACAGGCCTCTTGCTGTTGGAAAAGGAAGTTACAAAGGAAAAGAGGAAGGCTAAAATGAACCTTGAAGAATTCAACCTAATTTGATGGAAACAAAATAGACTCAAAGTTTATATAAATAGATTACAAAGATATATATCTACATAGATTAAAAGAGTGAGGGGATCCCTGAGTGGCTCAGTGGTTTAGCGCCTGCCTTTGGCCCAGGGCACGATCCTGGAGTTCCAGGATCGAGTCCCGCGTCAGGGTCCCGGCGTGGAGCCTGCTTCTCCCTCTGCCTGGGTCTCTGCCTCTCTCTCCCTCTCTCTATCTCATGAATAAATAAATAAAATCTATAAAAAAAGAAAATTACTCTAAATTTGATCTAAAAAAACTAATATCATCATGCCCATGATTCTTTTTGTCATGCTTTTATTCATGCAATGAAAATTATAGTGTGCCATTATTATAAAAAGAAGAAACAGTATCTAAAGCATATACCATAAATATAAATCATAAAACACCATAATATGGAAATATGATGGATAGATTTCTTTCGGATTGTTTAGAAGAAACAATGGGTGTATTTTTCAAATGATGATAATATTCTAACATTTGGACATTTCATTTAGGTTCCCAGAGCAACAAGTTTTACTGAAAAGTGGAGGGGTTACAAAGGACTTTAAAAAACAGTCTGGAGTATTCAAAACCAACTGAGAGAATTATAATTTTTTCTGGAATAATAAGGACTAGATCTCTCTATGAAATTAGAATACAGCAAAATAAGGTGTGACTGAGGAAGGCATTTATTAATACCAACCACTATTGACTCTAATCTCATGTCAGGATAGGTGTAAAAGAGAAATTGGGTAATAGAAAGCATCATTTTTAAGTATTACACAGTTTCTATGTTATGTTTAACCTGTCAAACTCCTATTAGCTAAATTTGTTCAACTTTATAAACTACTTGAATTTATTTTTATGTATGTGTGTGTACAGTCTGCTTTCTTCATAGGATCTTACAAACCCTCTTAGTAATATGCCTCTTGTCAGAGTTGCTTTGGTGAAAGTATTATTGTGAAGGAGGGTAGGCAGTGCATAAGAGTGGCTATAATTGGTCTTTTCTTTACTCAACCCATTTTGTCATTCTTAAAAAGAGTGCCACAGACCCCTTAACCATGGCAAACAGGTGAAGTTTAAACTACTGCTATGTTTTCATTTTATGTATTTAACTATTTTATTTGTAATCAATACATAAATGAACAAAAGTAATCTTTTGGAAACTTCACTGTGACCTTATTTCATTAAATATGAAAATTTCAGAAAGATACATCCCAAGAAAAGAGAATGTCCATGGAACAACAATAACAAAAAAGAAAATCCAATAGAAAATAGGGATTTATTTTTTACTGAAAACTCATTATTTGGAATAATCTAAGGTAGAGTTATTATTGTTGTTTTCATGCATTAAAGCCAATTGCAATATGTTGGGTTTTTTAAATAGTTTTTTATATAATTTTGACTCCCAGCACTGTATGCAGGACTACTTTAGAAATCTTGTGACAGGAAATCTCTCTCACATATTTAGAATTAAAATAACAGATGGAACTTAGGAACATATTATCTCTAATAATATTTCACATGTTAAATTATTCATTCCTGTTTTCAGTAGAATTTTTAGAGGAAAAAGACAGTCGATGCCTTTAACAAAGATAGGTATAGCAAGTTTGTTTGCCTCAGTACCCATTCTGATCAACTACTTCAAAGATTTCCTCACAAATTATTTAAGGTTTTTCTTCTTGCTAACCTATTTGTACTGTAATGTTTGTGTTTTGTGGCCATGAACTGTCGTGTCTGGGTTCTCGGGGAAACAGATCCTGAGATGAAGGTTAGCATGCAAATCATTCATTAGGAAGGATATTTGGGACCTCCCTCTAAGGACAAAAAGGAAAATAATTAGGATTGGGTAGATGGACTGTGATAACATCTCAAAATTGACTCTATGTTATGCAGGTGGAGTGGCCTCTTAGCATTCTGTCAAGAGGACAGAATGTTACACTACCATATCAAAGAGTCACTGGATACAGGCTTCTCCAAGAAGGGCCTACAATGTAAATTTAATAAAAGGGTTAGCTATAATGTAAAAATTCCTTTCAATTCTGCTAACATAGCTGAGTGATCTCAAGGATCTTTTCTTAGGTAAATATATAATTCTAATATAAATCAACTTATAAATGTATACAAATGGATTCCATTGAAGATGGTCACCTACAGGACAAGTGGACTCAACACAATTTTCTGTGGGGTGTATGACCAAAACCAGTGACTAAGGGAAGAGGTGATCAGGTTATTCTCACTTTGAACTTCTGTAATTTTCACATTTTCAAATAAGATGAAAATTTCAAAGAATATTCTTTGTACCTCTATGTCATTCACATAGCATGAAAACAACTGAATATTCTTAGGAATGATCTTAAGAGCATTGTTATTTTTTTCTGCATTTGGTCAGTTGGTTTATTTTTAATTCTTACAAATATTCAGCTTTTAAGAGCCTTCTTGGCAAAGCTGACATAACCAATGCCTAGGCTGTCAAAGAGAAGCAAATAATCAGAGTTCATCAAAAATATGTGTGAGAGCTTTAAATTTTTTTTTAATTGTTCCGCTGCTAGCCAAGAATTTGTAATCAGCAAAAGAACAGGATCCAGGTTCAGGGAAAACATCGTATTACAAATAGTAGATTTAGCCTGTTGAATAACTGATTTGATTTCTCCTCTTAACTTCAAAGGAGGCAGAATTTAAATGGCACTTAGACATGAGAGCCTCTACTTCTGTCATCCTGCCCAGATGCCAAGACATTCATCAAACCTTCCAAAACAAAAGTAAACGTGTACACATGCACACACACACACACACACACACACACACACACACACACTTTCCAACTCTCAATTTCTTTTTATTTTTAAGATTTTATTTATTTATTCATGAGAGACACGAGAAAGAGAGAGAGAGAGAGACAGAGACAGAGACATAGGCAGAGGGAGAAGCAGGCTCCCCATGGGGAGTCTGATGCAGGACTCGATCCCAGAACCCCAGGATGATGACCCGAGCCAAACGCAGACGCTTAACCACTGAGCTACCCAGGTAACCCTCCAAATCTCAATTTCTGAGGAAAATTTCAATATTGTGTATTTTCACTATTCAAAAATAAAGTGAAAAAAAATTGTAAAAAATACTTTAAGTGATAATGAAATAAGTCTAAAAAGACTTTACTAGGGGATCCCTGGGTGGCTCAGAGGTTCAGCACTTGCCTTCGGCCCAGGATGTGATCCTGGAGTCCCCGGATCGAGTCCCACATCAGGCTCCCTGCATGGAGCCTGCCTCTCCCTCTGCTTGTGTCTCTGCCCCTCTCTCTCTCTCTCTCTCTCTGTCTCTCGTGAATGAATAAATAAAATCTTTAAAAAATAAAAAAAATAAAAAGACTTTACTAATGAAAAGAGTAAAAAGAGGGAAAATGAAAACTACTGATAGGAAACTCAGGTGAGAATTTAAGTAAGGGTTCCTACATATCACACTGTGGTAATGCTCATCTTATACTCTCAAACTGATAGTATTTCTTTTTCATTACGTATTTTAATTTTAGTATACTGGCATGTCCATTCTTTTTAGAGAACAGATTCTATAATATGTATTATGTGCTCAATTACATGCGTCACTTATTTGTCCATCTCGACTAAGAACCTCAAAAATGATTCTGCTTGCCCATGAAAAAAAATAAGCTAAAAGCAACTAAACAGCCAAACCAAAGTTATTGATTACTGATAATTCACTGATTCTCCTGGCTCTGAAATTCCTTTCTGACATATTTATACCACTTAACTTTTGGCAACTAACAGTGCAAGTTATTAAAAATAATCCAGAATAACTCAATTTGAAATTAATTATTTTATGTCTAAATGTGCCCCTCCTTGCCTTCCTCCTGCTCTTTCTCTCCCCTGTCTTAGTAATTCATTAGCATTCTTTGCAACATAATTATTTTTGAATGGTCTAGTTCTCACTTAGTAGTCTCTTCATTTCATGGGAATTATAACTAGAGTATGTTAGGGCTATCACATGTACTATGTGGTATTCACCAATGCCAAGATCACTATGATGAATTTTATCAATTTGTCATGTTTATGTATGAAAAAACTGAAGTCCAGGGAATTAAATAGCAAGAATTTAAACAAGATTATCAGACTACTTTATTACTTATTTTCCTTCATTATATCAAATAACAGTAAAGAGACAGCAGTGATTCAAATATTTGAGGAAATGCATTCTAGGATTGACTGAGATAAATAAGTGTAAAATGTAGGTCACAAAAAAAGTCATAAATATATTAAATTTCAAAAAAATGTTAGTTTTTGACACACATCATAAAACATCACTATGTAAAATACTGTAGTTCACCTACCTATTGTTAACTCCTTTTCTGAGTAGCTACTATTAATATCCATAAATACATTAGTAATATATGATAAATATGTAGTTATGTAGCAATGTAGAATTCTACAGATTCTACTTAATAAAAGATACAAAACACAAAGAAACTACAAATGATTTGAATTTGTTTAATAGAAATAAAATACTCATTCTTAAAAATAACCTCTTGAAATAGAAAATATTTAAATATATATCATTTAAATATTCGCAGATGAAAAGGGTTTAATTACCTGACATTCATATTCTATTTTGATAATACCTATATCATCCAGCTTATTGACTAATTTGTTGAGATGGTGTCAGGAAATAAGGTTGGTTTCTGGCAATAACCAAATCATCCTCAATTCTTAAGAGAATTCCACTGAGAAAAATCTAAAGAATGTTGGTCCATCTATAAAAAAGTTACATCATTCATATATACATGAGACAATGGTAAATTTTTGAACTTCAACCACCAAGAAATTCAGAAAACAGGTATGTATCATAAAGTCATAGTCTAAATACAATTGAATAACTGATCTAAGCAAATTAACTGTATAATACAGATATTATAAAAGAAAAAACATGTATCCATATAGATTGTGGATTTTAAAGATATTATTTGTCTTTGTTGTGAGAACACAAAACTAAAACTTCAAGCATTATTTATTGATTGTTTGAAAAGAATTACTTAAAAAATATTCTCCAAGTAATTTGAGCATAAGAAGGGATATATATTTCTATATTTGCTTAAAGATTTTTTTCCAATGATAGTGGTGAAGAAAAAAATGAACTGGTGTCAATACTCAGATTTAAAGTAAAAACTTAATTGCCAAAAGTGAAACGATATGCCCCTGAAATAAAAGTATCAAACTACATAAGATTATTTTCATAAAATTGTCTTATTAAAACAAAACACATACAACCACTAAAGTTTTGTATTATCTTCCGAATTATATAAGACAATCAAGAAATCTAAATAAAGCAACCTTATCTTAATACCCTCATCATGTAAGTGTCTTAGATATTTTCTTACAAGGAAATCATAGCTGAAAGTGGTATTCAGGAGATTATATTGGTAAAAAATAGGTAAAAATTGATGAAGTCATTAAATTTTCAAAAGTTATAAATTATCCTGCAAAGCTTCACTGGCTGCAAATTAGCCTGTGCTGTAGCCCTCTGCTAACAATCTATAGATCATTTTATTATTCATGAATTTTAGTAATTTCAGGACACCACAGGTCATCTTATGCTCATTTATTTGCTAAACACCTTGTGCTAGTATGCCTATGCTGAAAAATTGCTACTATTTACTCCCTGTGAAACACGCAACCAACAAAGTGCCGATTGCAGCCCCAGACATCCAGTATGCCAGGCTGCACATACATCTTGCTGTCAGTAAAATAAATGAGCCCTTAAATTGGCTGCAAAGCTTTAAGAACTGAAATTTATATGTCTAGTTATCAAACAGAAAGTTCAGAACACCTGTCAATATGAAACATAATTGTGACAAACTGTTACATTTTACCTTTAACTTCTCAGTTTTAATATGGCAGGTTCATTATAATAAATTCCACAAAACCCAAGTCAGCAAAGACAAAACAATCGTGATTCTGTGTGTGTATGTGTGAGTATAATGGCAGTGCCATTTAAACACTGGGTCATACATCAGCAGATGAATAACATGTCACAAATAGCCAGATTATCAGACTTTACTTTGAGCATAAAGTCAAAGTCCCAATGGATTTGCTAACTTCAGTTAGCATTTAGATATCTTCTCAGATTTGCACCTTTTTCATACGTTACTCTCCGAATATCAAGAATACTGAGGATAGTCTTCTATTTTAGTTTTTAATTGTTAGAGATTTTGACAGTTTGAAGGATACTAAATACTATCAATCAATCCCTTTGAGTATGTTTTACAGATGAAGAAACACTCTTTAAGGGTTATGTGATTTGCCATCGAAAACAAAGCCAGTAAATAACAGAGGAAGGGATCGTCTGGGAAAGGGAGGAGGACTTTATAACTCTGATTTCTAAGTAGGTAGTATAGTATAACATTAACAGGAACCATGGAAGACACTAAATATTTAAACGTGCTCTTGAATTTTATAGTAAATCCTGACCACAACTACAAATTTTAGTGATGAAGAAACTAAGGCACAGTCAGGATGAATGACTTGCTCAAGTTAGTCAGACACAGAGGGCCTTTTGTGGAGCCAAATTCCACCATCTAAGTTTAGGATTCACATATTTAAACCACTCTGTTAAAACCCAGACCTCAATAATCATTAAAAACCCGACTATATCCAAGCTACCTCCTTTCTTCACTATTTCACATTGCATGATACTAATTTATACTGTGCCATCTAACACATTTCTCTATGAAGACATCATGGCATTTGATGGATATATACATACAGCGTTCCAAACAAAATTCTTTCCAGTATTTTTTTTTTAATAAGGCCTGTGTTATATACATGCCTAAGAGCACAAACTGCAGGAGCCAACTTAAGAGTGAGGCAGGGAGAACTTCACTTCTCTACTTGGTTACATCTTTTTTTTCTGCTTCCTCAAGGACAGTCTTTCTTGTACAAAATGGTACAATCTTTTATAACTATAAGGATAGCATACATTACTCAAACTCATTTTCAAGAAACAATATATTTAATTTAAACTTTCCAATCTATTTGAAATGTTCAAATGAGACATTCGTAAAATAATGCAATGTCCATATGACTGTATCCTCCCCCATCAATATAGCTAACAAAAGAAACCAAGGATTGTATCTTATTCTTCTTATGAATTCATTTTGTCTGGAATTCTCAAGGCAATAGAGCAGCTTTAATAATTCTGAAGAAAGAACTGTACTTTAAAAATGTATGACACTTTTGCTTTGATTAATTTTTTTCTGATGCTTTCTTTCAGATGTTGGCTCTCAAACTGGTGATAGCCAATGATTTGTCCTCCTGTTAAAGAGGAATGTGATTTGACTGTCATATATTTTACTAACTGATATTTCCAAGTCACTCTCTCCTTCATTATATTCATCATATATGCTGCTTTTGCAGCTTAGAAAAATACAAAATTGATTATTTTACATTTGTTTAACTGCTTCTGTTCAAAATTCAATTCTACATTATACCATCTTGAATTTTAACTTTAAAGCATACCCAGTGCCTTGGACTATTTGCAATGCCTATAAAAGTTCCTGACATGAATAATACTCAACATTGAACAAACTAATTTATTTCTAATTCTTTACCTCTCGTTTTTCAGCCTGATACCCTATCATGCCAATTTATTTTTAAGATTTTATTTATTTATTCATGAGAGACACAGTGAGATAGAGAGGCAGAGACACAGGCATAGGGAGAAGCAGGCTCCATGAAGGGAACCCGATATGGAACTCGATCCCCAAACTCCAGGATTACGCCCTGAGCTGAAGGCAGATGTTTAACCACCTAGCCACCCAGGCATCCTCACATGCCAGTTTTTAAAAAAGATTCTACCTATTTAACACAAGCAGCAGAGAGAGAACACAAGCAGCAGGAGTGGCAGGCAGAGAGGGAAGGAAGAAGCAGGCTCCCCATTGAGCAGGGAGCAGACACTAGGCTCTATCCCAGGACCTTGGGTTCCTGACCTGAGCCAAAGGCAGACACTTAACTGACTGAGCCAGCGAGGCGCTACTCTATTATGCCAATTTTATTATTCTTTTCTGAATTAATTCCCTACAACAACAAGTACATGATAATGATACATCTGATCACAATCAGTACTTAAGCTCTTACTATGCACCAAACACTGTTTTAATGCTTTGCAGATATTTAAAACCTATAATAAACTTACTATGAAGAACTAAGACCTCAGAAAGGTTAATTAAATTGCCCAGGTCACATACTACTAAGTATTGGAACTGGCGAGCACCTGCAGGCAGAGAGAAGGCTGAGATTGAACTAGGACTATATAGTTTTCTGGTTCCCCAATTACTGAGAGCTGGCTAAACTTGCATTCCTGAATTTCTATCAGGTGGCCCTTTCCACCAAAAGATCTGTGCTTGTCTAAATATGCTGAGTTATCTAGTCTCTTTAGGCCTAGCTTTAAAAACAAAGATTCCCCTACTTTCCCATTCCTCTGCCCCCTGCAATTAACTTATCATAGGAAACTTTTGGCTTCCATCTACTCTGTAACTGTTCAATTTATTAAACTTTCTTTTAATTACCCAATTTGAGTTTTGTTCTGCATCTCCTACTACGCCTTGTTGGATTCCAGGATAATTTATTATGATACTCCCATGTTCACCAATATGACAGCAGGAACTTGAAAAAAATTAAGTGATTTGTTCAAGTTTTATAATTTTGAGGATACATTCCAGAGTGCTGTCTCTTCTTCCTAAATGTGCAAATGGTGGTTTTAGGAAACATTTTCCTTTTTTCTGCTTTCATGGAATGTGAGAAGGAAGAGACAAAGAATCTATAAAATTAGAGTCAGAGTGCCAAATATGCAAAATGCTATGAATGGAAATGGAATTGAAGAAATGTGATAATTATGAAATAAGAAGAAAGTAATCTTAAATAAGAGTCTACTGGGTCATCTCTATTCCTTACATCAGTAGTTACTCCTAAACCATCTTGGAAAAGTAATTACATAGATGTATTCATACATATTCAATCTGCAGAGGATATACTGTGACAGAATTTGAAGTGTTATCCGTCTACCATAATACTTAGAGTGAAAAATGCTTCCCTTCCTGTTTTATGCTCCTCAGAGATTCATATTCTCTATTTCTCTTCCATTTATAGAATGTTTTCAGTACTCTTACTGCTTTGAAATTTCAGTTAGTTCCTTTCTATTTTATCTGTAATGATCACTTTATTTTTTCTTTTTTTTTTTTTTTCTTTTTCACTGAAAAGTTGTGGTAAGAAGAATATGCCCCCGGCCAACATGTCTGTATCCTAGTGCCTAAAACTTAAAATATTTTAGGTTACCTTGCAAAGGGATATTAAGGATTCAGATGGAACTCAGGTTGCTAATCAGCTGACCTTAAAATAGGAAGAATATCTTGGATTATCAGGTGGGTTCAGTGAAATCACAAGGATTTTGAAAAGTGGAAGAGGAAATAGAGAATCAGGAGCTGGCAGTATGAGGAATCTGCACAGTGGTGTTGGGTCTGAAGATGTAGGAAGGGAGCCATGAGTCAAGAAAAGCACATAGCCTCTGGAAGCAGGAAAAGAAAAAGAAACAAATTTTCTCCTAGAATCTCTAAAAAAAGAGACTCAACCCTTCTGATAGCTTGATTTTAGCCCAGGAAGATCCACGTTAAGACTTCCAACCTACAAAACTGTAGGATAATACACTTGTGTTCTTTTAAGTTACTAAGTAGGTGGTAATTTGTTGTAGCAGCAATAGAAAATTAATGCAAATTAAAAGGAAAATGTTTTTAAAATTTATTAACTTATTTTAGAAGACGTGGAGTGTGGGGGAGGGGCAGAGGGAAAAAGTCTTCAAGCTGACTCCCCCCACTGGGCAAGGAGCCTGATACAGGGCTCAATCTCACAACCCATGAGCTCATGACCTGCCAAACAAAGCCAGACACTTAACCAACTGAGCCACACAGGTACTCCCAAAGGAAATTTTCAGTAACTTATTATTTCTCAATACTTAGCATAAGTATTTTCACTATATTTTCTGTTAAAAATTTTTACATTAATTTCCTAAAACTTTTTCAAATCTTATTTTTTTATAATTGTCCTAGAATAAAGTCATATATAACTAACACCAACTAGTTGAAACAGAATACTTTTGTACATTACTTTCAAAGATGACAAAAATTTTCAAAAATATTATTACATCCTATATTTAAAACCACAAAGAATTTACTATCTTCAAATCTTAAAATATATGTAAGGGGATTATAATACCTTTTATCTTACATTATTTGTGAAATTTGTTAGAAACTGATGACATTCCAAAACATGAAAAAATTGCAATGAACTTTGCAATACTTCTCCTTCTCCCTATCTCTGATATATATACAAAATATATGTATCATATTTAGATATATATACATTTGAATAGCCTCCTCTTCATTTATTTAAGTGAAAGTTGGAGTTAAAAATCATCCCACAAATAAAATTCTATGATTAAATAACTTCACTGTGAATTGTACATTAAAGAAATATTGTCCATTTTGTATAGTCTTCCTAAAAAAATGATAGTAAAGAACCCTGTTAGCTTATGAGACTAGAATTATGTAGACACCAAAATAATAAAAAAAGACATTATAAGAAAAACTGTACTAAGAATATAGAAACAAATATTTCAAATATTAGCAAATCAAACACAGAATTTAACTTCAAACTCTCACCAAAAAACAGGAATAAAGGGGACTTCTTTAATCTAACAAAGTCCATCTATAAGAAACTTACCCATAACATCTTACTTAATAGTTAAAGACTGATTTCCTACTATCATTGGGATCAAGAAAGGATATCCAATCATCACTCCTATTCAATAATTTTTAGAGGACTTATCCAGTAATATAAAATAAGACAAAAAGCATAGAAGTTGAAACACAATTGCCTATATGTAAACATCATGAAGACTCTGTAAATTCCAGAGAATGCACAAAGAGCTAATAATAAGTGAGGTTAGCAATTTTGAAAATATCCCAATAAAGACATTATGAAATTAGTGTAAGGATAAACTAACATAGCAATAAAACTAAATATATAGCCTAGAAATATAGCCACAAATATATATCAATTGCTGAATGAAAAAAGTATCAAGTAAACTCAAGGTGAACAGATTACTTAAAAAAAAATTTATACTGCACCATCTGGATAAGCCTGGGCTAAAGACAAGACTCAATTCCCACTTTACTCCCTATATAAAATTAATTTAATAACTCAAAGAGGTAAATTCAACATCTGAAAAATAAGATTTTTAAGAAACAGTAGGAGGAAATTTTTGTGGCCTGCGTTAAAAATTTTATAGGTAGGACAAACAGCATAAACTGTAAAAGAAAATAATGATAACCTGAACTTCGTGGGGGGGGGGGGGGACCTTGTTAAGGAAATGAATAAGCAGGCCATACACTGGAGAAAAATTCAAAACCCTTATCTGAGAAAGGACAGATGCCCATAATATATAAAGAAAGCATACAAGCTAAGAAGAAAAATGAAATAATTCTTTAAATGAACAAAAAATGAAAGAAAAAATTTTAAATGGCCAAAAGATTTGAAAAAACAGTAAAGTCAAGCAAATACATTAAAGGATGCTTACTACTATTAGTCATTTGGGAAATGCAAATTAAAAAGCATTGTGATACTATTACAGAGCTACTGGATCAGGAAAAATCAAAAGCAAAAATAAAGATAAAAACAAAATCTAACCCAATAATAAAAAGAGATGACAAGAACATTTAGGAAAGGGAAAAAAAAAAAATATATATATACACACACACACACACACACAACTGTGAGAATGCAAAGTGATTCACCCACTGGAAAAGAATTCAATAGTTTTGGTTTTACACACACTTATCATATGACCCAGCAACCCCACACTGAGGTATGTGTCCAAGAAAATGAAATGTGCACATGTTGACAAGACCTCTACACCAATATTTGTGGCTATTTCATTCACAATAGCCACATATTTGAAAGAACACAAATACCCATCAACTGATGATCAATTCAATGGGAGAATATATAAAATTAAAAAACACAATACTGGTGAAACTCAAAGCACTTTGCTAACAGAAAGACAGACACACAAAGCTACTGACTGCATGATTTCATTCCTATGCCCTTATGAAAATGACAAAAATACAGAAACAAAAAAAGACAAATGGTTACAAGTTCCCAGGGTTGGGAATCCTGACTACAAAGGATCATGAAGAAAATTTTGTGATTATGGAAATTTTCTTTATCTTGATTTGGATTGTGGGTATATATATATATTTATCAAAACTCATCAATGAGAACATATCAATTTTAAGTCCAAAAATATAATAAAAATGATTTGGTATGTTAACATGAGCATAAAATTGTATGTTTATTTCTTTAAATTTATTTTCCTACAATTTCTATGAGTTAGAGAATGACTTCTTGTTTTCCTTCATTTTCCCAGCAACAGGTCTGTCAAACAATTTATGTATTAAATAAGTATGTGTGGACTAGAAAGCTTGACAAATCCAGTAAACAATTCTAATACATAATGAATATAACATGAGGATTAAGTCAATGTGATGGGAAGGAAGGAAGGAAGGAAGGAAGGAAGGAAGGAAGGAAGGAAGGAAGGAAGGAAGGAAGGAAGGAAGGAAGGAGAAAGAAAGAAAAGAAAGAAAAGAAAAGAAAAGAAAAGAAAAGAAAAAAGAAAAGAAAAGAAAAGAAAGGAAGGAAGAAAGAAGAAAGAAAGAAGAAAAAAGAAAAGAAAAGAAAAAAAAGAAAAGAAAGAAAAAAGAAAAGAAAAGAAAAAGAAAAGAAAGAAAAGAAAAGAAAGAAAAGAAAAAAGAAAAGAAGAGAAGAGAAGAGAAGAGAAGAGAAGAGAAAGAAAAGAAAAGAAAAGAAAAGAAAAAAGAAAAGAAAAGAAAAGAAAAGAAAAGAAAAGAAAAGAAAAGAAAAGAAAAGAAAAGAAAAGGATTAATTGATTTGGAACTGTCAAGATCTCCAGAAAGAGAAATTACAATTAACAGATAAGGAAGAGTTTCAGGTAAGATATGTTATACAACGAATGTTTGTGTACCTCCAAAATTCAAATGTTAAAACCCTACCCTTAATGAGATATTAGGAACTGGGGCCTTTTAAGGTAATCTAGAATTAGATGAGGTCATATGGGTGGAGCCTTCATTAATCAGATTAGTACTTTTATATGGGTCAGAATTAGCTTGCTGTCTTTTTCTGTCACATGAGGATACCATGAGAAGTTAGCCATCTGCAGCCCAGAAAAGAACTTTCATCAGAACCCAACAATGCTGGCACTCTGATTTCAAATTTTCAGCCTCAAGAACTGTGAGAAATAAATTTCTGTTGTTGATAAGCCACGCATTTATGGCATTTTGTTACAGCAACCTGAGCTGCCTGATACAGAGTATTTTGAGATCTTGTTTAACAAGATACTTTATCAAGAATTCTTAACATTTCAATGGGTTAAAAGGGCAGCCCCGTGGCTTAGTGGTTTAGCACTGCCTTTGGCCCAGGGCGTGATCCTGGAGACCCGGGATCAAGTCCCACATTGGGCTCCCTGCATGGAGCCTGCTTCTCTCTCCGCCTCTCTCTCTCTCTCTCTGTGTGTGTGTCTCAAATAAATAAAAAATCTAAAAAATTAAAATTAAAATAAAGAAATTTTTAAAAGGCAAGCTAACAGAAACTTGTATCATTTTTGGAAATATATAAAATAGAACAGATGAATTAATTTGTTATGTACCTGCCACTATGCTTAACAACTTACACATATTACTGTATCAAATATCCCAGAACCAGTTCCTGAGTTAAGGTGCTCATGATGTCTTCATTTCCATTTAAGAAGGAGAATAATTTTCCCAAGGACACAGAGTATAAAACTTGAGAGTGTAGCTTCAGGACTGTCAAACTCCAATTCTGACCTCTATGAGATGCTGTGCCACCAATGGTATACCGTCCAAACAGTAAGTGCAAAGAAAGAGAACTTGGTAAACTGGGTATCACTGAACTAAGAAACTATCACAAAAGCTTTTGAACAAATAGGCTCAAACTTAGACCACACTGTATTGAATTTCATGAGAACAAATCACCACATTTAGTTCTCAATGGAATGTGAGAATCCTTTACAGAAGTAAAAGCTGAGTAATTTGATTACACTATAGCAATTGGGAATGGGTGAATAGTTTTAAGAAGGGGGAAATAATCTTAATGGAATTAAATAATCCATTCCCTGTGCATGTGTATGTGTGACAACAAATAATTCAAAGTAAACTACTATAAAAACTGTCTTCTTTGCTCTTTGAGAAACTTTCTAGATGCAACAATTAGTTAAGTAGGCTAAAGGCTAAGCTGTAGTACAAAGGGTTCCCAAAATATAGTGGGTTAAGGAATATAGGAATTTAATCTTCTATGTAACTGTCCTGAGGTAAGAGGTCCAGGTTGGCAAGACAATTCCGCTCCATGGATTCATTCAGCATTGCTCTGCTATCCCACAGCGCATTGGCCTCGTCTGTAGTATCAAACTGAATTTTCTAGAGTCCACTTTCAAAGTTATGAAAAGGTGTGGACAGTATGGAAGAGTGGATAACTAATATGTTCAAGACTGGACCCAAAATTGTCATACATAATTTAGTTCACTTTCCATTATCAAGAGATTAGTCTTAGGCCACGCTTCACAGCAGATAAGCTGGGAAATATAGTCACTATAAGATGGCTGTAGCTCCCATTATAATAGAACGTGGGAGGAATTAATTTTGGCCAAAGGCTAACAGCCTTCACTTCTTGTTGGTATGTCCATGTGTGGTAATGTATGTGTCATGGAACAACTGCATGCACCATCAATGCACCAAAGTTAATGTATACTTTATCACAGTGCATTAGTTTTCGAAATATGATGAAATGACATTTTTCTGATTTCTACTGTTTAAAAATAACAGTCTATTTCATGGATAGAGGAAAAAATCTAACTCTAATTCTGTATATTTAGACGGCTACTTAATATTCTATTTTGTTTATTTTAGAAAGAGAGTGAGTGAGAGAGCATAGGAAAGGAGAGGGGCAGAGGGAGAGGAAGAAGCAGACTCCTTGCTAGGCAGAAGCCTGAGGATTGGGGGACTCAATCCTGGAACTCCAAGATCATGACCTGAACCGAAGATAGATACTTAACCAACTGAGCCACTCAGGTGCCCTGACTACTAATATTCTATTATATCAGCTGATCAAAAGCTCTTCCAGAAGCATAGCACGTGAACTACATGTACTTTATTTATTTTTTAAGATTTTATTTATTTATTCATGAGAGACAGAGAGAGAGGCAGGCAGAGACACAGGCAGAAGGAGAAGCAGGCTCCATGCAGGGAGCCCAACGTGAGACTCGATCCGGGGACCGTGGGATCACGCCCTGAGCCGAAGGCAGATGCTCAACCGCTGAGCCACCCAGGCATCCCTACATGTACTTTAAAGCTAGATTTATGGTGTAAAGCAAGGTTGTATAAATAAGAAACACTAAAAATGTTACTTTTGAAATTAAGATGCAATTTTAAAGCTATGCATTCTGTTTTTGGTACATAACATTTTTAATATATCTATTTTTATACACTTGTCCTATTTCAATTCATAAAACTGAGCTCACAAAATAAGCAGTTTCTAATTTGAGACTTCCTTAAAATGTGCCCCCAATTGACTTTACATTGTCACCAAAATTACTATGAAATAATGTATTAAGAAAGTGCATTCAGAAAGTCCTTCATAAAACATAAACGTGTTTCCTAAGAAGCATTAGCACTTTAGCACTCATTCATCTCTACCTACTTTCCCAACCTTTAAAGATCAGCTTTATCCAGATCACCACTCTTCCAATAAAAATTTAATGCAGGCTAGAATTGTGAGAGGAACATGAAATTTAAAATTTTCTAGAAGTCACATTTTAAAAAGTTGAAAACAATTAAAATTCATATTTTATTTAACCCTATATCTAAAATATCAAAATCGAATCAATATATAAATATTGCTAACATAGTTTATGTTATTTTTTATATTAAGTTTTGAAACCTGGTATAAAACCTGTCAAGTATTTCCCTTTTAAAGCACATGTTAAATCTAAATATCAAAAGGTTCAAAACCTACATGTGGCTAGTGGCTACTATACTGGATGTGGCAGCGAAAATTGAAATGATTTTTACATATATCTTACAGGAAAAGATATCAAATATACAAAAACAATTTATTAAAGTTTACAGAATTTTGGAAGATAAAAATCTAGTTAAAATAATGTAGGAAGAAGCAATGACAACCACAAAAACAAATAATGGAAGGAGTTAAGCACATGAATTTCTGGGCAAAAAATATACCAAGCACAAAAAATCCACAATGCTAATGCCTAAAAATGAAATTCCAGCTATGTTTTAGGAACTGTAAAAAGGCTAGTTGCTTAAAGAAGAGTGATTAAGGCAGGAAGTCTAGAAATTGAGACAGGAGACCCAACAAGGATCAGATTAAATAGAGACCTACAGAAATTATAATATAATGGCTTTACTGTAAGAGAACTGTGGAGACACTAGAACATTCTGAGCACAAAAGGGACAAGATTTAGTTGCATTTTTAAATATAACTCAGAGTTCTTAAGAATATGTTATGAGGACAAAGGATCTTACTGCCATTCTGTTGAAACCAAACTGAAAGTAGGTGTAGTAGTTTCTGAGGACCATCATAACAGATACTACACACTGGGAGGCTTACAATAGTATATTTTTTCTCTCTCAAATCAGAAGAAGTCCGAAATTAAGGTGTTGGACATGCTTTCTCTGAAATTCTCAGGGGAAGATCCTTCCTTGCTTTTTCCTAGCTTCTGACAGTTGCCGGATATCCTTGAAGTTGCTTGATTTGTGGGTGCTTTGCTCCAGTCTCTGAGGCAGCTCATGTAGTGGTCTCCCTGTGTGTCTCTGTATTCAAATGTCCTTATATGGATATCAATCATTACATTAGGGGCCACCTTAACCCAGGATGACTTCATCTTAACTGACTATCATCTACAAAGACACTATTTCCAAACAAGGTCACATGTACAACCACACTTGTGGTTAAGATTCCCACCTATCTTTTAGGGGGATGCATTCAGTCTCCAATAGGGAGCAAGAATGGAAGCAGAAGGACCAGTTAGGAGAATATTTTAGCAAAGCAAGATGGGAGACTGCGCTGAGGGAAGACATGCAGTAAAAACCTATGGACTTTAGATAGAGGCTCTGTGCTTTATTTGTAGAGAAGAAAATAAGTACTTGGGGTGTGTGTATGTGTTTCTCTCTTCCAGTCATAAATATACTTTCTGTACCACCCTGGATGGTAAATAAGAACACTAGTGAAGGGCAGCCCCAGTGGCTTAGCAGTTTAGCGCTGCCTTCCGCCTGGGGCGTGATCCTGGAGACCTAGGATCAAGTTCCACATCAGGCTGCATGGAGCCTGCTTCTCCCTCTGCCTGTTTCTCTCTCTCTCTCTCATAAATAAATAAGTAAATAAGTAAATAAATACATAAATAAATACATAAATAGGTAAATACATAAATATTTTAAAAAAAGAACACTAGTGAAAATCTGGAACACCATATTCCTTAAAAGAATAATAAAGCAGGGGAGTCATAGTTATATGGTAGTGAGGGATTTAAAGATATGAAGGCAGAATGGTGTGTGGGAGTGTATGTGTGTACATGTGCTTGTGTGCATGTGTGTGTGGGGGGGTGTAGTGCACAGGGCTGAGTGGTGAAGGAGAAGAGAGGAGGAAAAAAAGTGCCAAATTAATTTGAAAAATGTGAGTAAATATTTTCAAAGACCAACATTTCATACAGGGAACTTTTGGTTAATGAGTTTCCACTTCAAATACAGAATAAGGCTATTAATTAGCTGTTCATTTGAATAAAGGAAATAAGGATAACTTAAGAAGTGGAAGTCCAGTAGTAAGAGCCTCTTAAAAAGTATCAAGATGCTAAAAGTATCAGACAGCAAATTTAACTATACTTCTAATACTAATTAAATATATTAACAAGTTAATAGGAGGTAGACGTAGAGTATCATTTAAAAGTAGTTTTTAGAAAATGAGAAGACTAAGATACACATTTTTTTGAGCTCAGATAAAAGTAACCTACATTTAAAAACTATCAAAAAAGATTTTAACTCTAAAAACAAGACTGTTTAGTGTGCTCTTTCTTAGAATTTAAGCCCAGTAATTATTTATTTTAATATCCTACTCATCCTTAATGATCATGCATGTTTTACTAAGAATTTCAGGTTTAATATAAATCAATTGCTTATTGCAAGTGTACAGCATTCATTACCTATCTTTGGTAGTTCTACTGTATTTTTAAGTATATTTAAAATTTTATATTCATGACTGATGCTTCTGAATAGGACAATTTACTCTCAATAAGGAAATGATTTTAGCAGAACTTATTACTAAGATGGATAACAACTGAGTTGGCACAAACTTCAGAGTAACTACCCAGCATGAAATAGTGTAATACATGAATTAGCAATTGAGGTGTAATGCCAATAATGAGGACTTCTGAATTTCAGGGATTCTTGAATTTGGAAATCTGTTTGGTTATTCCTCACAGAAGAGCTGCAGTATTTGTTGGTATGCTGCATAAATTAAGTTTTCTGTGTTAGGAAAATGATTTGTAGCTTTTGAAAGTAAAGTTAACAATTTGAAAAGCAAAATAATATACAAGTTATAAGAATGTAAATTTTAGTAGCTTTAAAGTGGAATTTCAAAGTTTTCTTATGCTTTTAAAATGTTCTAAAGGGACTAATATGTAACTCTGGTATTATTTTCCTATTACTGTTCAATATAAATGCATTTTTTTGCATAGTTGCTAGAGTTTTTATTAATTAACCAGAGTAAGCTTTCACATCTTAGTACCCTTTAACAGCAACTAAGGACTTAAGAATTTGACTCTGATATACGTTGATTACTGATCCTTTTTTCTTTGGCAGGAAAACTGCAGAAATTTCAGTCAATTGTGTTGGCACTAACAACTACATGGCACTTAATTATCAATTTAAGATGATATTTAATCAAAATAAATTTCAAGTATTAAACTATCCCTAACACACATTTACAAATTAACTTTTAATTCAATTTAATATATTTTACATAAAACATAATGTAGCAATATACTTTGGAAACACACTGATCATCGGATACATGTCTTATGAAATAGCATGAAAAAGAAGCAAATGTTTATTATGATTAAATTATATATATTTTCTATACATATTTTAATAGAACTTTTTATACATACTAGTTTCTAAATTGTCTTCAATAGGAAGTGGTTCTATTTCTAATTCAGCAAAGGGAAATATTCTGGGACCGACATCAATTTGTGTCAGGATACCCCTCCTTGCTTAAGATCCTTTACACTTAAGATTTTAGTGTTTTTGTTGCTTAGTTTCCTATAACTATATATTTGCTCAACATTTATTCTTCATTTATTAAAAATATTTCTTATCCCCTTCTACTCACTCATGTCCATCACAAACACATCCTCTCCTCTCCATTGCCATGGGTAATGGTAAGTATACTTCCATTGTTAAACTTATATAATCAGAAGCAAGTAGAGAAATAAAATCATCAAAATGATGATAGGGACTTTTCTACCACCTTCCCCTCAGAGAACACCAATTCTCACAATTGCCCAGGGATAAGAGAGCTTCTGTGGAGGTCCATGAGTCAAGAAGTTCTACCACAAAGTTGGAGCAAAAGAATCTGAAATCGGATATACTACAGAGAATAGGAGAGAGTTTCATGTTACTTGCACCATCCCTGCCCAAATGTGGCACAGCTCAGTGCCAAGACTGACCAATTCAGCCCATAATTTCTCCCACAGGGGAAACTAAAAGTATGTGAGTGAGCAACCAGCTTCTCAAGCTGTGCAAAAAGCTGATGAAGAGGCCCACTTCTTTCTTATCCCATCTTGAATAAGTCTGCATTCAAGTGCTGCATGACGGGGGAGGGGGGTGGTAAAGTGCTGCATGACTGGGGGGTGGTAAAAAGCTTGGAGTACAGTATCCTGAAATAAGATATATCAAAGGGACACAGATCCTACTTACTGTTTCACAACTACATCAGGAAGCCAGACCATAGGCTACTAGGTATGCCATATCTGACCCCTAATCTGGTCCACAGTCACCCCAGTACTCCACATGCTTTGCCCATACATGCCCTGGCCCCATGGTGAGTTCCATGTGCATATCCTCAACAGCACTGAGAATGGGCCTTTGCAGACAGTTAGTGAGCACAAACAGAAAGCCAACTCAACTCTACAAATTAAAAAACAAACTAGAGACTGTCAGTAACCAATTTGGCTTTGCAGACACACACTCTTAAGAAAGAATAAGAAGTGTGGAGCAGGCATAGCCATAGAAAAGGTTGAAGTCAGAATCTCTGACAAGGCTGATGGAAAGTATATCTTTCCTGAAACCAGTCAGTAAAGTCTGGAGGAGGAAACTATTTCTTCAATGTAAAGACAACAAATGCAAGGGTCAAAAAATATGGTAAAAAAAAATGATGGAAACGTGACATTACAAAAAAAAAAAAAAGATAACTTTCTATTAACTTACACCAAAAAATGGAGATCTGCAATTTGCCTGATAAAGATATCAAAATAGTTGTTTTCAGGAAGCTCAGTAAGCAACAAGAAAAAAACACAAAGATATTTCACTGATACCAAGAAAACAACACATGAACAAACTTGAAAAGTTTAGATAAAAATAATAAATAGAAATTCTAGAGCTAAGAGAGCAATGAATAAAATGTAAACTACAACAGAGAGCATCAAAGAAGATCTAAACAGAAAAAAATAATCCGTGAAGTAGAAGACATATTATTTGAAATTATCTAATCAGAACAAAAATAAAAGAATGAAGAAAGTCTATATGAACTATAGAATATCACAAAAAGAAACAATCTATGCATTATTAAAGCCCCTTAAGAAGAAGAGAAAAAGAAAGGGGCAGAAAACTTATTTAAAGATCTTATGGCTAAGAATTTCCCAAATCTGGGCAAGTTATAGATATGCAGGTTCAGTTTTCTTTATGATACATTATAATAAAACTGTCTAAAATCAAAGACAAAGAGAATCTTAAAATAGCAAGAGAAAAAAAGACTCACATATAGGGGAACCCATACACACACACCCAAGACCATTACCAGCTTTCATAGCAGGAAGCTTGGAGGCCAGGAGAGATACTGTGTTATACAGTATTGAAAGAAAACAGCAGGGATCCCTGGGTAGCGCAGCGGTTTGGCGCCTGCCTTTGGCCCAGGGCGTGATCCTGGAGACCCGGGATCGAGTCCCACGTCAGGCTCCCGGTGCATGGAGCCTGCTTCTCCCTCTGCCTCTCTCTCTCTCCCTCTGTGACTGTCATAAATAAATAAAAAAATATATATATTAAAAAAAAAAAAAAGACTATAGCCCTAAAAAAAAAAAAAAAAAAAAAAAAAATTCGAAAGAAAACAGCAGCCAACAAAGAACACTTAACCCACCGAAGTTATCTTTCAAAAGTAAAGGAGAAATAAAGACTTTCAAATAAAAGTTGAGGGAGTTCATCATCACTAGACCGACCTTACAAGAAACACTGAAAGGAGTTCATCAAACTGAAATAAAAGGGCTGACTGGTAATATAAAAACATACAAAAATATAAAACACACTGGTAAAACTAAGTACATATTGAAATTGAGAATATGCTAATATGGCAAATAAAGGTGTGCTAATAACTCTAGTACAAAGATTAAAGAAAAAAATATTAATAACTACTAGCTATAATAATTTATTAATTATAGGTTTTAAAAAAGAGATAAATTATTATATCAAAGATATAAATGGCTTGGGGGAGGTAAAAGACATAGTTTTTGCATATAATCTTAGTTGTTACAACTTAAAATAGTTTCTTACTGTTACATCCATAAAATGTTTTATGTAAGTCTCATGGTAACTACAAAGCAAAAATCCACTGTAGATACTCAAAAGATAAAGAAATCAAAACCTACTACAACAGAAAATCAGTAATTCATGAAAGAGAGGGGTCCAAGATGAAAATAATGTAAGATTCCTGAACTGATCACCTCCTATGGACATACCTAATCTAATACTACATATAAATAATTTCCCTCTGAAAAAAATATGAAAACCGGATGAACAGCTAGCTCCTCCACAACAAATGACAAAAGAACCACACTGAGATGGGTAGGACAGGAGGACAGGCAGAGACACAGTCTCACAAAAAAAACCTACCCTCAGCATGGCAAGACACAACAGGGAGAGAGATCTCAGTAGCCAGGTACTCTATCCAGAAGAAAGAGAGGTGGTGCTCCACATCGGGCACCCTAGCCCCTGGGATCTGCATCAGAGAGCACCCAGAATGCCTGGCTTAGCAAACCAGAGACTGACATCCAGGAGTCCCAAATTACTAGAGGAAACTGGGTTCCCCTTTAGAAGGTTTGTGTGCAGTCACACTTGCCCTGAGACAGTGAATGAAACAGCAGTTTGAAAAGCACCAAGACTGTATGTAAGGAAGATTCATTTGCTGATCTGGGTACACTGGTAAAGGAATGGGAGATAGCTGAGACACTCTTTGGAAACAGAGGTGCTGGTGGATACCATTGCTGTATTCTCCACATAGCCTGCTAACAAAGGTGGGCAAACCTGAATATGGCACCCTCTTGCTGTTTAGCTGGGATGTGGTAGGACTTGCCAACGCACAAGAGTATGGGCATTTGCAACATTCCCTCACTTTTTGGCTGCAGTAGATGCGCCCAAATAGTTTGCAGAGCTCTCCTGCTTCACAGCTAAAGTTTGTGAGCAAGTGAGCAGTTAAGACACTTTCCCTCAATCCCCTAAAGCTTAAAGCCTATGCACTCTCTAGCTGTACTGCTGAAGAGACTCACTTCAGAAGTAAAGACTCACACAAACTGAAAGTAAAGGGATGGAAAAAGATATTTCATGAAAATGGAAACTAAAAGTAAGGTGTAGCTATACTCGTATCAGTTAAAACAGATTTCAAGACAGACTATAATAAAGACAAGGGGGTAACTACAAAATGATAAAGGAGCCAATCTAGCCAGAAGATAAAACATTTACAAACATATATGCACCTAACAAAAGAGCACCAAAACATATAGAGTTATCAATAGTTCTTAAGGGAGAAATAGACAGGAATACAACATTAGTATGGAATTTTACCACCTCAGTTACATTAATGAATGGATCATCCAGACAGAATATAAATAAGGAAACATTAGCCTGAAATGACACATCATGCCAGATAGGCTTAATAGAAATATGCAAAACATTCCATCCAAAATCAGCAGAATACACATTCTTCTCAAGGGCACATGAAACATTCTCCAAAACAGATTACATGTTAGGTCACAAAAAAAGTCTCAATCAATTCAAAAATACTGAAAATGTATCAAGCATGTTTTCCAATAACAATAGTATGAAACTAGAAATTATTTATAATAAGAAAACTGGAAAAATTACCAATACATAGAAATTAAACATGCTACTGAAAAGAAGCACCTGAGAGAATTTAATATCCAGTTACTATAAAAATGCTCAATAAAGTAGGTATACAGGGAACATACTTCAACACAAAAAAAGGCCATATATGACAACCCTACAACTACTCTCATACTCAACTATCAAAACCTGAAAGCTTCTCCTATAGGATCAGGAATAAGATAAGTAGGGGTGTCTGGGTGTCCCAGTCAGTTATGTGTCTGCCTCTTGATTTTGGCTCAGGTCATGACCTCAGGGTTGTGAGACTAAGCCCCATGTTGGGCTCCACACTGGTTGTGAAGCCTACTTAAGATTCTCTCTGCCTCCCTCTCATCTGCCCCTCAACCCCTCTCCCCTCTCCTTCTCTAAAAAAAGAAAACAAAAAGGAAAAATGAGTGGGAAATATCAGAAAGGGAGACAGAACATGAAAGACTCCCAACTCTGGGAAACGAACTGGGGGGGGGGGTGCAAGGGGAGGTAGGCAGGGGGTGGAGGTGACTGGGTGATGGGCACTGAGGTGGGCACTTGACGGGATGAGCACTGGGTGTTATTCTATATGTTGGCAAATTGAACACCAATAAAAAATAAATTTATAAAAAAAATAAAAGGAGTAAGACAAGTATGCCCATACCCACTTTTATTCAACACAGAATTGAAAATCCTAGCCAGACCAATTGGGCAAGTAAAAGAAATAAAAGGCACCCAAACTGGAAAAAAAGTTAAACTGTCACTATTAGCCAATAACATATTACATACAGAAAACCCTAAAGACTCCAGAAGGAAAAAAAAAATCTGTTAGAATAAGTGAATTCTGTTAGTTGCAGGAAACAAAATTAATATACAAAAATCTGTTACATTTCTACACACTAATAATAAACTATCAGGGAAATCAAGAAAACGATCCATTTATATTTGCATCGAAAAAATTATAAAACACCTAGGAATTAATTTAATCAAGCAGGTGAAACACATGTACTCTGAAAACTCTAAGACACTGATGAAAGAAACTGGAGAAGACACAAATATATGGAAACAATTTCATGTTCATGGAATGTTTAATATTGTTAGAATGTACATACTGTCCAAAGTAATCTACTTTGTAATCTAGTAAATTAAATCTAGATTTAATGTAATCCCTATTAAAATTCCAATGGCATTGTTCACAAAACTAGAATCAATATTTCTAAAATTTGTATGGAACTACAAAAGACCTCGAGTAGCCAAAACAGTCTTAAAAAGAACAAAGCCAGAGTTATTACGCTTCCTCATTTCAAACCATATTACAAAGCTATAGCAATCAAAACAATATAATACTGGCTTAAAAACAGGTACATAGATCAAGAGAACACAACAGAGAGCCCAGAAATAAACCTGCACATATATGATCAATTAATCTATGACAAAGGAGACAAGTTCATACAACCGAGAAAGGACAATCTCTTCAATAAATAGTGTTGGGAAAACTAGACAGCTATATGCAAAATAATGAACCTGGACCATTATCTTACACCATATGCAAAAATGAATTTAAAAAAGGTTAAAGACTTCAATGTAAGACCTGAAATCATAAAACTCCTCTAAGAATACATAGATGATAATCTCCTTGACCTTGGTCCAAGTGATGTACTTTTAAATTTGATTCCAAAAGCAAGGTAACAAGCTAAAATAAGTAAATGGTACTACATAAAACTAAAAAGCTTCTTCACAGTGGAAGAAACCATCAACAAACACTGACAATTATATGCCAACAAATTAGCCAACCCAGAAAAAATGGATAAACTCTTAAAAACATACAATCTACTGAGAGTGAATCATAAAAACTAATTATGAGTAAGGATGTTAAAGCAGTAATCAAAAACATTATATTAATTACAATGCATATAACTTTTGTTAGCAGGGACATAAAAGAATATTGATTTTGCATATCTTCTAGCATTTTAATTATGTAAGAAATAGCAAAACAAATATTTAATCAGACCACAAAGGGTGTCAAAGGTAAAATGTCAATCTTAAACACATTGTAATCAAGGCATGACCGTTTGAAAAATAGAATTCCACATAAGTCGATCATTACTCTTTTATATTTAATTAGTTAATATATAGATCATATAGTGTATATTATGTATTAATACCTATCTGTATAAATGCATAATAGTAATCTTCTAATTTTTCATGATATATGAAAATTACTGCAAATCTAGTAATAGTTCTTAAGGCAATTAAATGTCTTGCCATTCTTTTATGCCATTTTCTAAACTACCAACAGGAAATAAAAACATTTTTAATTGTATCATGATAGAATATGAATTCCACTGTATGCTGAAGAACAAATCCAAGCTAATACTTGTAAATATTCCTTAAAGAACCAAAATTAAAATTAGATTTAAAAACCCTATGGGTTCAGTACAAAATTTACTTAAAAACACATACACTAAAATGGTAGTTCTCAAACTCTACAATGCCTAAGAATCACAGGGAAACTTGTTAAGAGAATTTCTTGACTCACCCCCAGATAATTCAGATTGTGTATGTCAAGGTGGGGGCCATAAACCTGAGTTTATAATATAATTATAGGCAATATTGATGCTGCTAGCCCTAGAAACATTATTTGGAAACCACTGTTTTAAAACACCAAGCACTCTTTGAAGATTTTGAGCAGATGTCAGGAGAGAAAATGGTGTTTAAAAAGATAAATGGATAGGGATCCCTGGGTGGCACAGCGGTTTGGCGCCTGCCTTTGGCCCAGGGCCCGATCCTGGAGACCCGGGATCGAATCCCATGTCGGGCTCCCGGTGCATGGAGCCTGCTTCTCCCTCTGCCTGTGTCTCTGCCTCTCTCTCTCTCTCTCTCTCTCTCTCTCTTCTGTGACTATCATAAATAAATAAAAATTAAAAAAAAAAGATAAATGGATATTTATGGCTATTTTCCTTTAGAATTAATAACAAAATGAAAAACTTATCGTTAGTGTACTTGTAAAAACAGAAGACTCAAAAAAAAAAAAAAAGAAGACTAATTCAAACTCAGGAAAGAATGAATTAATCATGCCTAGATTTTAACATTAGCTCTACACATTAGTCTGTCAAGTTACTAAAATTTCTTGGACTCAGTCTCTCTGCAATGTGCCTCTATTAAAATATAAAATATTGTGAAGAAGAGCAAATAACTCTTTGGGAAATTGCCTTAACTAAAGCTAATCCTTGATATGTGCCTTGGCATGGATATTATTTTATAAAAGAACATTTTAATGAACTAATGTCTGCCTCAAAAAGCCATTGTTGAGCTTTATTTATTCACGAATCATACAGGATTATGTTAAAGAATTAGAGTTCATGCTTTATTCTCTAATTTTCATTAATGTTTAAGTTGGAAGACTTTTGCCAATATGCTTACCTCTCTGTATTTAGCCATTCAATATATCACCATACAGAAATAAAATGACACCAAAATCATTTATCCTAAGAGACTCTGATGTTAAATAGAAGTATTTCTGAAAGTTTTAGATGTCTAATTAACTATTTATATTCATTTGACACTAGGATTAAAGTCTTTGGGGGGATGTAGGTGGGAAGAATGATCAAGTCTCTGGATTCATAATTTATTAACTATCAAATGCCTCTCTCAATTTTACTCTATTCCCTCCATTTTCAATATAATTTAAAATAACACATTAACCGCTTCTTCTAAATGAGAAAGAGGTATTATTAGTCTGAACTCATCTTATTAACCCATTATCTTTTGATATATTTTAATCACAAGTGATAGGATGTATGGGACCAAGTTGGACGAATCCTAAGAATAATTCTATAGAAAAATTCTGGAACTGGTTTCATTCAAGATAAAAACACACACAAAAAGGAGGCTAGTCCTACATAAAAAGACATTTCTGCCTACATATTCCTTTAATATGGGATGTATGATATGACTGAAGCTGCAGCAGTCCTCTTGTAAACATGAGACAACAAGCTTCCTTTCTCTGGAAGCTTTTCACATTTTGTAATGTGAAATAATGGACTGTATTGAGGGAGTGAGTTGCTGTTCATCCAATAAACTGCTATTTTCTCCCAAAGTTTTACAACTAGTAAAGAATACTAAAATACACTAGTATTTTAGCAGCTACGTTCAACATTTTTTAAAGCAAAAGTGCTGATTTACTGAGCTAAACTCGTCTCATGAAAATATGATATATGCATAAAGGATATTTAAGATAAATGGAAGAGCATTTCACTATATTACATATATTTTAAGATATAAATCTGGGACAATCAAATAAATGACTTTTCCTTATTTGAACAGGTTACTACTCACATATAAAAATGATTATTTAGGGACACCTGGATGTCCCTAAATAGTAGTTGAACATCTGCCTTTGGCTGAGGATGTGATCCTGGGTCCTGGGATAGAGTGCCTCTGCCTATGTCTCTGCCCTCTCTCTGTGTCTCTCATGAATAAATAAAATCTAAAAAAATAAAAAATAAATAAAAATGATTAGTTTGGAAAATAAAAAATTTATAAATCAAATGTAGAACAAAATTTGCCACCTCTGTTAAAACTGTTGTCTCTTTATTACTACTGAAAAATAGGTATCTTATGCACATATTAATATATTCATGTGAATAAGTCCAGATACACACATGGAGAAAGAAGTCCCATTTTTTCTTAATTTAAAGAAATTTTAAGAAATTTAAAATTTCTTAATCTTATAAAAAACACTATTTCACTTTTACCACAATTGTAAATGCCCTTTTTCAAACATAAAAATTATGCATGTGCCATTAACAAAGGCACGCACACTTGCAACTGGTAGATAATTAAGTTCCAGACATCTCATGCACAGCATAGTGGTTATAGTCAATAGTACTATATTATAAACTTCAAACTTGCTAAGAGTACATCTTAAATGTTCTCATCACACACACAAAAAGGAATAGTAATCATGTGATATGATAGAGGTTACAGGTAACACTAGTGCGGTAATCATACTGCATTATATAAATGTGTCAAATCAACATGCTCTCCACCTTAAGAATGGTTTTACATTTTTAAAATGGCTGATAAAAAGAAAAAGTATTCCCTAGCATGTGGATATTATATGAAATTAAAATTTCAGCACCCATAAATAATATTTTTCGAACATAAGATCTTTTTTTATTGTGGCAAGAACACCTATATTTTAACACAATAAAATATACAGAATGTTGTACACAGATCTGTAAATCTTATTTATCTTGATTAACTGAAACTTTCTACCCACTTTTTATAGTAACTTCTCATTTTTGTCTCCTCCCAGGCATCATTCTACTCTCTGTTTCTAAGTTTGACTATTTTAGAAACACCATCTGAGTGGAATCATACAGTACTTGTCCTTTGATAACTGGATTATTCTCTGTAGAGTAACATCCTCCAGATTCATCTATGTTGTTGAAAATGTTATGATTTCCTTATTTTTCATAGCTAAGCAGATTATTTCATTGTGTGTATGTATTTGCATGTGTCACATTTTCTGTACCTATTAAGACATACATAACTTGTTTCCCTATATTGGCTGTTGTGAAAAAGGCTGCAATGAACTCAGCAGTGCAGATATATCTTCTCGATCCTGGTTTTAATTCCTTTGGATATATACTTCCCAATGGAATTACTAAATCACATTGTAGTTCTATTTTTAATTTTTTCAGGAACTTCCATATGGTTTTCCACAGCAGCTGCACCATTTCACATTCTCGTCAATAGTAGATAGGGTTCCAATTTCTTCATATCCTCAATAACACTCATCACTTCTGTTGTTTTGATAATAACCATTCTAATAGGTGTAAGATGATTATCTCAATTGTGCTTTTGATTTGCATTTCCCTTAAAATTAGTAATGTTAAGCTTTTTTTTTTTTCCATATACCTGCTACTATTCATATGTTATTCTTTGGAAAAATGTCTATTCAAGTTCTTTGCCCATGTTTTTTTTTTTTTTTTATTTAAAATTTTTATTTATTTATGATAGTCACAGAGAGAGAGAGAGAGAAAGAGAGGCAGAGACATAGGCAGAGGGAGAAGCAAGCTCCAAGCACCGGGAGCCCGATGTGGGATTTGATCCCGGGTCTCCAGGATCGCGCCCTGGGCCAAAGGCAGGCGCTAAACCGCTGCGCCACCCAGGGATCCCCTCTTTGCCCATGTTTTAAACAGGTTATTTGCCTATCTGCCTTTAGTTGAAGGACTTCCCTATATATTTTGGACAATTAACCCCTTTATCAGATATATGGTTTGAAAGATTTTCTCCCATTCCATAGGTTGCCCTTCCATAGGATGTTTCCTTTTCTTTTTTTTTTTTTTTTTTTTTTTAAATTTATTTATCATAGTCACAGAGAGAGAGAGAGAGAGGCAGAGACACAGGCAGAGGGAGAAGCAGGCTCCATGCACCAGGAGCCCGATGTGGGATTCGATCCCAGGTCTCCAGGATCGCGCCCTGGGCCAAAGGCAGGCGCCAAACCGCTGCGCCACCCAGGGATCCCCGGATGTTTCCTTTTCTGAGAAGCTTTTTACTTTTATGTAGACTCACTGCCCATTTTTGCTTTTGTTATCTTTGATTTTGGTGTTTTATCAAAAATATCTCTATGAAGATCAATATCATAAAGTTTTTGCCTATCCTATGCTTTCCTTTAGGGGTTTCAATTTCAGGTCTAATAATTAAGCCTTTCATCCATTTACATGATTTTTGTGTATAGGGTTAGATAAGGATCCAATCTCATTCTGTTGCAAATGAGTACCCAGTTTCCCCAACATCATGTGTTGAAGAAACTATCCTTTCTCCATTGTGTATTTGGCAACTTTATTGAAGAGCAATTGATTATATAGTCATGCTTTATTTTGAGGATCTCTATTCTATTCCACGGTCTATGTTTTTATGCCAGCATCACACTGTCATAATAACTATAGTTTGAGATCACATAGCTTGAAGAGCAGAAAATATTTATTAGTTGTCCCTAGAAAGGAAAAGTTTACCCACCCTGAACTACGCAAAAATGTGACTTCAGGAGATATCCGGCCTCATCATAATCCCCAAGAGAATTCTACTATGTGAATTATGACACAAAGTCATTGTATCTAGGAAACAGTGGTTGGCACTGCTATAACATTTTGGACTGGTCATTGACCATGGAGGCCATGACCCATGGAGGTTGCTAGAGAGTCTAATCTCTCAAGCATCTCTGACTAATATTCCCAATATCATCCTCCAAACAAGGGTGCAGATGTGAGCTACTAACAGCTAACAGCTGCTACTGCCAGACAATTAGTGTCCTGGATTGGTAAATGGCATTTGGGCAGTGCAACAACAGCATCTATTATAGATAGCAACATTAGTGTCTTACATATACTGAAATGTTTTACCTGCAAACCATGTGTCTGAATATCCAGAATATGTAATCTTCATCCTTAAAACTCAAGAACTAATAAATGTAGTGTTATAGCATTCTTAGGAATTTATCTAGCAGCATCAATTACTATTAGACGTATTCATGCACTTTAAGCCAACAGTCTTCTTTATCCATATACCAGAATATATTTACAAGTTAATGGGATCGCTGGGTGGCTCAGCGGTTTAGAGCCTGCCTTTGGCCCAGGGCGTGATCCTGGATTCCTGGGATCGATTCCTGCATCGGGCTCGCTGCCTTGAGCCTGCTTCTTCTCCCTCTGCCTGTGCCTCTGCCTTTCTCTCTCTGTGTCTCTCATGAGTGAATAAATAAAATCTTTTTCTAAGAAAAGAATATATAAGTTTAATAAAACATTTTAATGAAATTTACAAAGAGTTTATGACTGAAAACTTGATGACTTGTTCATAACCAAATAAAATAAGCATAGAAAAATTGTAAAAATGCTTAGCAAAAAAAAAATATTGTAAAGTATTAGCAAGAACTGTCTTTCAGTGATAAGAAACAGTATTTGCTTGCCACATTTTTTATCTGAGTATGTTGTTTCTATGAACAAATAAGATAAATATCATAATATATATTTACATATACATTTATAAATGTTTATATGTAAATAAATTTTATATGTATAAAGGACAAAGTCATGGAGTATATGAGCTATACAAATAATGGAGTTTTTTAAACTTTTTATTATGGAAACATTTATATATAAAAATAGCACAGTATAATAAATACCTGTACACGTCACTTAGATTTAACAGTTGCTGACATTATGTCATAATTCCTCTTTTATTACTGCTGAAGTACATTAAAGATATCACATTTCACTTCTAAATACTTCACTATTCATCTCTAAAACATAGTATTTCCTAAGATAACAAAATATCATAAAACTTCAAACAAAATGATTAATTTGTAGATTTCACCAATTACCTTTTTTTTTCAATTTAAAAAAATTGTGGTAAAATACAAAAACATAAAATGTATCATCTGAAGCATTTTTAAGGGTATAACTCAGTGGTATTAGGTAGATTCATAGAGTAGTACAACCATTGCCACCATCCATCTCCAAAATTATTTTAATCTCAAAATATGAAAATCTATACCCATTAAACAATGAATGACTCCCTATTCAGCCCTTCTCCTCAGCCTCTGGCAACCATCATTCTACTTTCTTTCTATGATTTTGATTACTCTAAGTATGTCATATAAGGTATATGTCTTTTTGTGATTCTGCTTATTTCACTTAGCAGAATGTCCTCAAGATTCCTCCATGTTGTAGTGTCCTACTTCTAAAGCCTGAATAACATTCCATTATTTGCATACACCACAGTTTGCTTATCTATTCATTTACTACAGATACTTCACTTGTTTCAACTCTTTAACTTAATTAATAGCCTGCTGTAAACATGAAAATGCAGATATCTCTGACACCCTCCTTTCAATTTTTTAGTATAGACCCAGAAGTGAGATTACTTAATCATTTGGAAAATCTGTTTTTAATTTTTTGAGGAACCATCATGTTTTGCACAGCAACTATATCATTTTAGATTTTCATCAATAGTGCACAAGAGTTCAAATTTCTCTAAATCCTTGCCAACTCTTATTTTCTATTTTTCATATTAGTAATCCTAAAGGGTGTGAAGTGCTATCTCATTACAGTCTTCATTATCTATTCCCTAATAATTAGTAATGTTCAACATCTTTTCCTGTGGTTATTGTGTATTTCCATATCTTCTTTGGAGAAATTTAGAGTCAAACACTTTGTCCATTTTTTAATGCAGGTGTTTGTTTTTTTTGTTGTTGAGTTTTAAGAGTTTCTATATATTCTGGATAGTAATATCAGATGTATGATTTGCAAATAATCTCTCCCATTCTGTAGGTCACCTTTTGCTCAGTTGATAGTATTGGTTTTAAATTTTCAGTAAGTACAATTTGTAATGATTTTTTTTTCTTTTGTTGCCTTTGCCTTTGGTGTCAGATCCAAGAAACTGTTGCTAAATCCAATACTGTGAAACTTTCCCCCTATGTTTTCTTCTAAGAGTTTTATAGTTTAGGTCCTACACATAGGGCTTTGAATCCATTTTAAGTTAATTTTTGTATGTGGCTTTAAGTAAGCATCTAACCTCCTTCTACATATGAATGTCCACTTTTCCTCAGCATCATTTGTAGAAGAGACTGCCCTTCTCCACTGAACTATCTAGATACCCTTGTCAAAAATCATTTGGCCATATGTGCAAGGGTTAATTCTGGGTCCCAAACCACATTGTTTTGACTATCATGACTTTCTTTTTAAAGATTTTATTTATTTATTCATAAGAGACACAGTGAGAGAGACAGAGACATAGGCAGAGGGAGAAGCAGGCTCCCTGTGGGGATCCTGATGTGGGACTTGGTCCCAGGAACCCAGGATCACAACATAAGCCAAAGACAGATGCTCAACCACTGAGCCACTCAGGTGCTCCTTGATTACCATAGCTTTGTATTAAATTTTAAAATAAGAAAGTGTAAGCCTTCACTCTTTTCTTGACTTTATAGAAATTTGTCCATTTCATCAAGATCACCCAATTTGTCGCCACACAATTATTGAGAATAATCTCTTATAATATTTTTTCTTTATTTCTGTAGAATTGGTAGTAATGTCTCCATGTTCATTTCTGATCTTAGTAATATAAGTGTTCTTTTTTCTTCCGTAGTCAATCTAGGTAAATCAATTTTGTCGATATTTTTTAAGAACTAGTTTTTGGTTTTGTTTATTTTCTCTATTACTTTTTCTATGTAGTCTGCTCTAAGCTTTATTATGTCTTTCTTTTTTCTAGCTTTGTGATTAGTTTGTTCCTCTTCCTTTAGTTCTGCAAGTTATCAAGATAGATTGTTGATTTAACACCTTTTTAATGTGAGCTTTTATAGCTGTAAATGTCCTCTTTGGCACTGCTTTTACTATGTCCCATAAGTTTTGGGATGCTGTGTTCTCATTTTCATTTGTATTTATTTATTTTCTAATTTCCCTAGTGATTTTTTTCTTGAGCCCATTAACTTTCTAAGAATATGTTGTTTAATTTCCTCAAATTTGTGTATTTTCCAGTTTTTTGTCTGTTATTGACTCTACCTTCATCCTATTATGGTCAGATATGATACTTTGTATGACATCTTTTTAGACCTGAGACTTAATTTATGGCCAAAATATGTTTATATCCTATAAAACATCCCATATGTAGTTGAGAAAAATGTGTATTGTGTTGCTGCTGTTTATGCAGTATCTTGTATATGTCTATCAGATCTAGTTGTTTTACTATGCTATTCGTCAAGTCCTCTATTACCTTACTTGTCTTTTACCTGGTTGTTCTAGTCATGGATAGTACTGAAGTTTCCAAATATTATAACTGATATTTTTGTCTATTTTCTCCATTTCTATCTCTTTTTGCTGAATATATTCTTAATGTCTGTTGTTAGGCACATAAATGTTTATAACTTTTACAACTGCTTGATGTATTCACCATTTTATTAACATAGAATATCCTTTTTTGTCTCTTATAAAATTTCTTGATACAAAGTCTATCTGTATGATATTAATATAGTCATTTCTGCTCTTTATTATTTGCACCTATCTGTATGATATTAATATAGTCATTCCTGCTCTCTTTATTATTTGCACTAATATGTTTTTCCAACCATTCTCTTTCCATTCATTTCTATCTTTGGATCTTAGTATATGTGCTGCTGAATTGAACACTGTGTCTTTGGATTTAAAGTGAGTATCCTATAGACAGCATAAAGTTGAATTATGGTTCTTTTTGCTTTTTAAATATATTCTGCCAATCTGTATTTTGATTGGGAGCTTAAACCATTTTTATTAAAGTACAGATAAGGACGGGCTTATTCCTGTCATTTGCTGTTTGTTTTCTATTTGTCTGACAGGATTTTGTTCCTCACTTTTTGAATTACTGTCTTCTGTTTAGTTGATTTTTTTTTAATGAACTGTTTAAATTCCCTTCTCATTTCCTTTTGTGTATATTCTATAGCTTTCTGTGTCTGTGTTACACTGTGAATGACATTTAATATCCTACAGTATAACATTTTAATTTTTATTTATATCATAACATACAAAAACTCAGCTCCTTTTATGTAACTGTTCCAATTTCAGTTGTCACAAAATTATATATTCATACACTGTCCAGTAACACAAGCTAATAATTTTTAAAAGCTAGTCTTTTATGTAGAAAACCAAATGTGGAATTACAAACCAACGTTGCAATACTAATCTTAAAATTGCCCATGTATTTACTTTAACTGCCATCTATATATCTTCTTATTGCTCTGATTTACCACCTAATGCCCTTTCATTTAAATTTGCAAGCCTCCCTTTAGTATTTCTGTAGAGGACGTCTGGTGATAATAGACTTCCTCTGCTTTTGTTTACTGGGAAAGTCTTAATTTCTTCCTCTATTTTGAAGAACAATTTCTTGGACATAGGATTCTTGGTTGATTTTATTTTCTTTTAACACACTAAAGGTATCAAGCCCACTATTTTAGCCCTCCACATTTTCTGATGAGAAATCTGTTCATCTTACTGAGGATTCCTTGTATGGGATGAATCACTTCTCTCTTGATGCTTTCAAGATAGCCTCTTTGTTAGGCTTTTGATACTGATTTTAATGTGATTTTAATGTATTTTGGTGTCGATCTCTTTGAGTTTATCATACTTGGAAGTCTGTAGAGCTTTTTAGATATTTACATTCATATATTTCATCAAATATAGAAAATTGCTGTTTCTTCAAATATTCCCTCTACTCTTTCTTCTCTTTCTATTCTTCTCTAAGACTCTCACACTATATATATATGCTGATCCATTTGATAAACTCTACTCACTTTTTTCATTTTCCGATTCCTCAGAATCAAGAATTTCAGTTGTGCCATCTTTGTGTTCCTCATTCTTTCTTCTCCCTCATTCTTCTCCTCAATCTTACATGAGCCCGTGAATCCCTATAGTGATTTTTGCATTTTAATTATTGTACTTTCCACACCCAGAATTTCGTTTTCATGTGTTTTTAGGTTTTTTCTTTGATATTTCTGTTTTTGTCATACATTGTTTTCTTGATATTCTCCAGCTCTTCCTTGATCTTTAAGCATCTTTAAGACAATTGTTTTATGATCTGTCTAGTAGTTCTGCCATCAAGTTTTTCTTACATAGAATTTCTGTTGATTTTTTTTCCTTTAATGGTACACACTACCTTGTTTCTTTATGTCTTACAATTCTTTTAACTGTAGACTAGGGCAGCCCGGGTGGTTTAGCAGTGCCTTCAGCCCCGGGGCATGATCCTGGAAACTAGGGATTGAGTCCCCAGTCCGGCTCTCTGCATGGAGCGTGCTTCTCTCTCTGCCTGTGTCTCTGCCTCTCTTTCTCTCTGTGTCTCTCATGTATAAATGAATAAAATCTTTCAAAAAACAAAACAAAACAAAACAAAAACTGTGGACTAGATATTTGATTCAATTAATATAGTAAATCAGGAAATCAGATTCTTTCCCTCCCCCAGGGTTTCCTACTTTTTGTTTCATTTTTAATGTAGGCTGTCTCTGTGCTAAGGATCAGTTTAAAGTGTCTTTTCAGAGATAGCACCTTTTCCTGAACTTGCCCTGCTGACTTTCTAATTTCTTCTGGATATGCAGTTGCTTTTGAAAGTCCTAGTCTTCCAAGTCTGGCTCCCAAAAGGGAAAGAAGAGAAAAAAGAAGGTAAAAATGGTGTTGGTTCTTTTAAATCCCCTAGGTGTTACCTTTAGCTGGAGGGGGAAGGGCTTATAAGAATAAGGGGAAATGAGGTAACAATTGCCCCCTGCCTATTTGTCTACCCGCCTGAGATCCTAAGTGGCCTAACAGCAACCAGAACACTGATCCCCACTATTTAGAGAATAGGGTCCTTAACACTTACCTTGGCCCTCACTATCTGTGAAAAGCTGCTTCAGGGACAAACACGCAGCTGCCTGCCACAGGGCTGGAGGATGAGGTATGGCTGGCTACTGCTAAACTAAGAGCTGAAACTGAAAATTTGCCACAGTTTATTATCCAAGCCTTCCCCTGGAAGTTACAAGCTGACAATAGACTTCAGAGTTCCAAATCTGACATTTGCATCAGAGAGATTCTGCCAGTATAATGGTTGTATGGGTGAAAAGTCATATTCCTGGTGCTCCCCATTCCATCATCTTCCCAGTATCCAATAATAGGAGATTTTTTAATGTAAAAGTAGAATTACTATGAATCCTCTCCAGGAGGTAAATTGCTATATAATGTAACAATCCATTCAAGGGAATATATAAGTCAATCATACAAAAATTCCCTTAGATCTATAGCAATTATCTTGAAAAATTTCAATTTCAAATATAAACACCTTATTTGTGTTTATTAACATTAACGTTATTTGCTTTATAAGCTATACACATAGAAAAAATAGAAATTTTTAGAAAACACTTTTGCATACTAACTACACTAAATCAGAGTAACTTTACCATTAACTCAATAAACTTATATACAACACTGTTGTTCTAATTTTTTATTTTGCACATATTTTTCAAATGTCTATCAAACATATATAGAGCGAATTTAAATTCTATTTTTTTAAAAATTGAATGTCAACTAAAGATACAAGATATAATACTTTATATATAAACCCTAAAATCATTCAGATATAAAGTTTTTCAATGTAAAAATACTATTCATTAGAGACATTTTATGTTGCCAGTCATTTGCAATCATAAAACTATATATCCCTCATTACATTTATTTTTTAATGTATTTCTTAAAATATTTGAGTGAACTGAGTGATATGTCCTAGGCCAAATGATATCCCATCCCAGTTCTGTAAATTCTTTCTCCATTTCTCTAATAAATTGCTCTATACAAGGACTGTGCAGTTGTAGAGAGCTTAGTGTATTAGATATTTGCACTTGCAGTTGATATGCTGTTATAAGACAAGGTCTCTAGAGAGAAGCCAACTTTTGGCAATTTGCAAAATCTCTATAGAAAATTTTCAGTTCATTTAATTTTTTTTTCATAGACTAGAAAGCCAAATTAGTCAGTGATTATATCCATGAGTAATCAAATTTTAATAAAATCAACAAAATAAACATCTGGTCTATTTTAAATATTATAATACTATTGCTTTTTAAGTTCAACGTAATTTATTTCTCTTTTCTAAAAATATAAATCTACATGAAAATCTAAAAATATTTGAGAAGTTTAATTTTCTCTTTACCATCCCATAATTTTTCTCTTTCATTCTTGGAAATGTGAAATAGGAGTAGCTTAAAATATCATATAGTCTACCTCTTTGTCTCCTAAATTATTCAAGAATACAAATATCAATTCAGCAAACAAGAATATGTTTCTCCAGGTTAGTATATGGGAAAAGGAGTTAGTAGAAAAACAAATTTTAAAAGTGTACATATTTTGGTAAATACCTGAGGAAAATACTGTGTTTTACCCACTTCATACTACCATAGTCTGCTAACCTGATTGATGTTATGACTGCAAAATGAATATTTAATTTTCTTCTACTTTGGACTGTACTTTTATGTTTTTCTTGCCCAGGCTGAATGATTTCATTTCAGTGTGAAGCTGACCTAAAATAATAATGCATTATTAGAAAGTTTAAGAAGATAACAAATGGCAAAGCTTTTGTCACAGTTAAAATCTCATTCATTCTTTCTTTTCATTCATTTAATAAGCACTCACTCATTTAGCAGTATACTAACATTTGTAACTAACAATAGTAATGGAACGTAGGTCTTTTCCTCCAGAAAAATATAGTACACTTTAATGGTAGTTGGGTACATAAATGTATTCAAATAACTAAGTTTACTCAATTATCCAAGGGGCTATCATAAAAGTTTGCATAGTGCCCATTTGAAGCTAGTAGCAACAAGCAGTCAATTCTATCTGTAAGAATAGTTTTGCTGTTTTATGACAATGCATTTATTCAGTGCATGTGTGTGTACTGAACATTTATAATTCAAAGAAAGCACAAACATAAATAAGCCATATGAAGATAGAATTCTTCAAGGGGGTACTACATGCTATCATAACAGAGCTTTTCAGATTCTGACAACATAGGCAAAAAAAGTAGCTGTCAGTTTCCATACTGGATTACTTTTTTAACTTATGCTAAATTAAATGTCAGGGTAAATAGCTAAAGAAAAGATGAATAGATATGCTTTTTAATCAAAATGATAATAGAATTTTAATGTATCTCCCCATTGAACTGTTTTATCCTTTCGTCTATAAAGTAGTATTTTTTCTTGTATGCTACCTGTGATCTCCTCCATCATGATTACTTTGCCTATCTGACTCAATTTGATATTTCTCTAATCCTTAATTTATCACATTGTCTCAATCTACTTAATACCTCTTTTTCCTTGTGATTTCTGCCTTAGCTTGACATTTTCTAAAACCCACGGGCAGAAATATGTTAAATTCAACACTTATAAATAATTCCATCAATACTGTAAACAAATGAGAGCCACAGTGGCTATATTTCTATCAGAAAAAAAATCATTTTAAGACAAAAACTGCCACAAGAGACAAAGAATATTATATAATGATAAAAAGGTCAATTCACCAGGAAGATGAAACATCTTATAAATATATATGCACCCAATATCAAAGCACCTGAATGTATATAAAGCAGACAATACTAGAAACGAAAAGACAGAGAGAAAGCCACACAGTAACAGTAGAAGACTTCTATACACTATTTTCAATAATGCACAGAATATCCAGATAGAAAGTCAGTAAGAACACAGTGGATTTGTACAACACTACAGATCAAATGGACTTAACAGACATACTCAAAACATTCTACCCAATGGCAGGGGCATATACATTCCTTTCAACCACACAGAACATTCTTCAGTACAGATCATATGTTAGATTAAAAATGAATTCTTAACAAATTTACAAAGATTGAAATCACAGCAAGAATCTATTCGCAATCTCCATCATATGAGGCTAGATATCAATAGCAGAAGAAAAACCTGAAAATTCAAAATACATGAATATTAAACTACACACTCTTGAATAACCAAATGAGAAATCATAAAAGAAATTAGAAAATATCTCAAGACAAAAGAAAAGAAAACATTACATATCCAAATGTATGGGATGCAGTAAAAGCAATACTAATAAGAAAGTTTATAGTGATAAATTTCTACATTAAAAAAACACTCAGGGCAGCCCAGGTGGCTCAGCAGTTTAGTGCCGCCTTCAGCCCAGGGTGTGATCCTGGAGACCCCAGATCGAGTCCCACATTGGGCTTCCTGCATGGAGCCTGTTTCTCCGCCTCTCTCTCTCTCTCTCTCAGTGTCTCTCATGAATAAATAAATAAAATCTTAAAAAAAAAACAAAACACTCAAATAAACAACCTAACTTTACACCTCAGGGAATGAGAAGAAAAACAAATTAAGCCAAAAGTTAACAGAAGTAAGGAAATAATAAATATTAGAGCAGACATAAACAAAACAGAGAACAAAAAAGTAGAAAAAAAATCAAGTGTACAAAGTCAATTAAAAAAAAAACAAAAAACAAAAAAACAGGGCAGCCCAGGTGGCTCAGCGATTTAGTGCCACCTTCAGCCCAGGGTGTGATCCTGGAGACCCCAGATCAAACCCCATGTCAGGCTCCCTGCATGGAGCCTGCTTCTCCCTCTGCCTGTGTCTCTGCCTCATTCTCTCTCTCTCTCTGTGACTATCACAAATAAATAAAAATTAAAAAAAAATAAAATAAAAAAAATAAAATCTTAAAAAATAAAAAAAAACAAACTTTTGACCCAATCGAGAAAAAAAAAAAAAACAGTGAAAACTCAAATGATATTGGAAATAAGAGACATTACAACTGATGCCATAGAAATAAAAAAAAAAGGATCATAAAAGAATACTATAAATAACTGTATACCAACAAACTGAATAACAGTGGAAATGCATAAGTTCCCAGAAACACACAACCTACCATTTTTGAATTGTGAAAAATCTAAAAACCAATAAACATTTAAATGAAGAATTAATGCCAATCCGTCTAAAAATTGGCCAAAAATCTTAAGAGAAAGGTATACTATCAAACTCATTTTGTGAGGACAGATTTATCTCAATACCAAATTCAATAAAGATACTACAGGAAAAAAAAAAGAGAGAGAGAGAGAGAAAGGCAGACAAGAAAAACAAAGGCCAACATCCCAAATAAGCATAAATGCAAAAATCCTCAACAATATGTTAGCAGGGATCCCTGGGTGGCGCAGCGGTTTGGCGCCTGCCTTTGACCCAGGGCGCGATCCTGGAGACCCGGGATCGAATCCCACGTCGGGCTCCCGGTGCATGGAGCCTGCTTCTCCCTCTGCCTGTGTCTCTGCCTCTCTCTCTCTCTGTGTGTGACTATCATAAATAAATAAAAATTAAAAAAAAAAAAAAAAAGAAACAATATGTTAGCAACTTGAATTCACCAACACTTAAGGATCATACACCTTGACCAAATATGATTTATCTCTTGATGCAAAGATGGTTCAACATATGCAAATTAATAAATTAATAATAACAGAATGAAGGATAAAAATCACATGATCATCTCAACAGATGCAAAATATTATTTGACAAAATTCAACACACTTTTATTACAAAACCCCTCAACAAACTAGGAATAGAAGAAAACTAAAACAAAACAATAAAGGCCTATATGAAATTCCACATCATTCCTAACATCAATACTCAGTGTTGAAATTCTGAAAGCTTCTCCTCTAAAATCAAGGACAAGGCAAAGATACCCCTTCTCACTAATTCTAGAGCACACAGTACTGGAAACCCCAGTCACGGAAATTGGTCAAGAGAAAGAAATAAATGATACCTAATTTGGAAAGAAGTAAAATTACCTCTCCTTGCAGATGACATGATTTTGTATTCAGAAAATCCTAAAGACTGCACTAAAAAAAAGGTTCGAATCAATAAATGAATTCAGTAAAGTCACAGAATACAATATCAACATACAAAAAAGTTACATTTCTATACAGTAAAACCAACTCTTTAAAAATTCAGAAATTAAGAAAATTTTTAAAAATTAAGGAAAAAATCCTATGTACAATAGCATCAAAAAGAATCAGAATTTAATGTAAACATAATTAAGAATGTAAAATGACTATTTATATTTGAAAATTATAAAATATTACTGAAAGTAATTGAAGGGGACACAAGTAAGTGAGAGAATACCCCAAGTTCATGGATTGGTTCAGAAACAAACCCAGAAACAAATATTGTCAACTCTGACAAGAGTGCCAATAATGTATAAGGATAGTATCTTCAACAAATGGTGCTAGGAGGGGCACCTGGCTGGCTGAGTGGTCGAGCATCTGCCTTTGGCTCAGGTCATGATCCTGGGGTCCTGGGATTGAGTCTCACATCAGGCTCCCCATGGGAAGCCTGCTTCTCTCTCTGCCTCTCTCTGTGTGTCTCTCACGGACAAATAAATAAAATCTATAAAAAAGGAAAAAAAAGTGCTGGGAAAACTGAGTATCTATATGCAAAAGAATGAAATTGATGTCTTATACCATACACAAAAATCAACTTGAAATGGATTAAATACGCAAACATAAAACCTACAACTATAAAACTTCTAGGAGAAAACATAACCAAAAACTTTATGGTATTGGTCTTGTTGGCAATGATTTCTTGAACATGACACCAAAGGAACAGACATTAAAAGCAAAAATAGACAAATGAGATTATTTCAAAGCAAAAAGTTTTTACAACAAAAAAGAAAACCATAAGCACAATGAAAGGACAACCTATTGAATGGAAGAAAATATTTGCAATGCAAATCATATATCTGATATGGGGTTAACGTTCAAAATACATTGAAGGTCTTCAACTCAATAGAAAAAAAAAAAAAAAACCCAAAATAATAAAACAGAAGAACTCCACAAAAGAAACAACAAAAGTAAGCCAAACAGGTTGATTCAAAAGTGAGCAAAGAATGTTAATAAATACTTCTCTGCAGAAGATATGCAAATGACCAAGTATATAAAAAGAAGCTCAGTATTACCAATCATAAAAATGGCAATTAACATCACAATGAGATCTCACTTCACAACTGTTAGGATGGCTATTACCAAAAATAAAAATAAAAAATAATAAGCGTTGGTGAAAGATGTGGAGAAATCATAACCCTGTATACTGTTGGTGGACTATAAAATGGTGAAGCCAATATGGGAAACAGTATGATGCTTCCTGAAAAAAATTAAAAATGGAACTATCAGTAGCTCTAGCAATCCTACTTCTGGGTTGTAGCCAAAATAACTGAAATCAAGGGGGATCCCTGGGAGGCTGAGCGGTTTACCGCCTGCTTTCAGCCCAGGGTGTAACCCTGGAGACCCGGGATCAAGTCCCACCTTGGACTCCCGGCATGGAGCTTCGGCTTTTCTCCCTCTGCCTTGTCTCTGCCTCTCTCTCTCTCTGTCTCTCATGAATAAATAAATAAAATATCTTAAAAAAAAAAAAAAAGAACTGAAATCAAGATATGCACTCCCATGGTCACTGCAGCATTCTTCACAACAGCTAAGATATGGAAACAACCTAAGATCCACTGTTAAAATCAAAACAAACAGACCTGCCTTGAAAACTCTGAGTAGCTAAAACCAGTTTAGTCCATTGAGGGTGACAGAACATGAGAGATACCTAAATCTGGGAAACGAACAAGGGGTAGTAGAAGGGGAGGTGGGCAGGGGGTTGGGGTGACTGGGTGATGAGCACTGAAGGGGGCACTTGAAGGGATGAGCACTGGGTGATATGCTATATGTTGGCAAATTGAACTCCAATAAAAAAATAAATTTTTTAAAAAATTAAAAAAATTAAAAAATAAAAATTAAATACTAATAAAATAAATAAAATAATAAAAAATAATTTAAAAAGCAGTTTAGTCATACAAAGCATAATTTAACTTTTTTTTTTTTTTTCAAAACTAGCTTGACCTGGGTCACTTCTTATTTATGCCTCTGAAAATCATAAACAAAATTTACATTCTCTCCCAAGGTTAATATAGGGTAACTATTGACCAATTACCTACTGTTTAGTTAAATGAGAATATTATAACCAATCTCTGTAAAGAATAAACATTTAATGCTTTCTCATTACTGCTTTATAACGATATGCCCCTGAGTTTCATCCTACGTTTTGGCTTGGGTGCTCCAAGTTCACAAACTATCTTTTTGGTGTGTGCCCAATACTTCAACAAATCACTACTTTAATGATCCAGTGGTTTTACTTTTGCTGTTTCTGAACTTCTGACACTGTTGGAAGATTGGTGGATAAACAAAATGAGGCATTTACATGCAAAATGACATAATTCGGCCTTAAACAAGAATGAAATCCAGTCATCTACAGTAACATGCGTGAACCTATAGGCCCTTATGCTAAGTGAAATAAGCCAGTCACAGGAATGACCTCACACATAGGAAGTATTAAAATGGCCAAGCTCAGGAGCAAACAAACGGTGGTTTCTAGGGGCTATAAGGAGGGATACCGAGAGTTCTGTTCAAAGGGTATAAAGTTTCAGTTATTCAATATAAATAAGTACCAGAGATCTACTGTACAATGTTACGGCTATAATTAACAACAGTTAATTATAAACAGCTTTTTAGAATTTTCTCAGAGGGCAGACCTCTAAGTTTCCTTACTTTGATAAAAACAAAAACTATCACTTAATTTTTCTAAATGGATTTTATGATTTTTTTAAAGATTTTATTTATTTATTAATGAGAGAGAGAGAGAGAGAGGCCCAGAGACACAGGCAGAGGGAGAAGCAGGCTCCACGCAGGGAGTCTGACGCGGGACTCGATCCGGGGTCTCCAGGATCACGCCCTGGGCCGAAGGCGACGCTAAGCCACTGAGCCACCTGGGCTGCCCCAAACTGAATTTAAATGTAAAGAAAAAAAAAAAGTTCCAAAAAAAAAAAAAAGAAGAAAGAAAAATAATACCTACTTTATGAGAACTGAAGATCTTCGCTGCCGACGTGAGGAGAGGGAGAAGAGAGCTAGAGCGCGGCGAGCGAGGAAAAGAGGCAAACGCCCCCCTGCCGCACCTCGCCGTCGTCGCGCCGCCTCAGAAAGCCGGAAGCAGGAAGCAGGCGGGCAGCACGCGGCGTCCCTCCGGGCGCGTCAGAAAGCCGGGGATGCGTGCGCAGCCTGTGCCTCGAGGGGGCGGGGCCGAGCACGCACAGGGGAGCGTCCCTGCGGGGAAGCGGCCTCTTTACCCTCCCTTCTCGGCTCCTCCCTGCTGCGCTGCTCTCAACCCCGCTGGAGGCACAGCACCCGCATAGGCACCAGCTGAACTCCAACCACAGTGGAACGGAGACCTCAGCAAAGGACCAGCAAGAAGTAGGTGATTAAGTACAAACTAAATAGACAGGTTTAATGAACAAGCCAGTGAGCAGATTTTGAAAGTAGGACAGGAATCTAGCAAACTCTGCCCACCTTTTTTTTTTTTTTTTTTTTTTTTTTTTCCAGAAGGGGCCGGAATTGAGCACCATAATCCCAGATTTCGGGGGAATCACATTTATCAACCATCCACAAGTGTCTGCCTGCTTGGGGAGGAGGATGAAGAGGCACTGTTTGACAAGAGTTGAAGTGACAGAGTGTAAAGATATTAATCAGGTTGCAGAATAGATTTTTGTTTTGATGAAAATCCTTCTTTCTAAAATGAAGTTTTTCTCTACAGAGAATTTCGTATGAATGAGAGTAGCAGTCCATCTTCAAAGTCCACTGAAATCAAATGGAAATTTGGAAAGACTTTGACTGAAATGTTCAAGTCAAACACAAAGTCAGCAGCAGGAAGAGACAGCATGAGGAACCGGAACCAGATTTAAATCCTTAACCTGATTTACTGACCAGTCTGATGCAAGGGCAAATGAGTTAGGAGAGATCATCAAAGATGAATATTTGGCCAGTTTTATTAATGAAACTGTTTAATTTCTGAGATGGATGATAAATAAGAGAAAGGAGAAGAAAATGACAAAAAGGACTGGAAGATATTGATGAAAAGGGATGAAGATGAAGGTGAAAAAAATGAAGATGATGATGTGGAGGAGTGAGGATGATGAAAGAGATGACTGGCGGAACAGTCACTGATGGATTCCAATCATACTTTTTAAAATTTCCTCCAATCCCTAGGAACAAGTTGCACTTGTTTCTTATTTCTTTCTTCTTTTTGTTCGTTGGGACCCTGTTTTTGAGGTCTCTCGTCTTTCCTTTTTACCATGGTTCTTAACTTATTTGAGGGTGGGGTATATCTTGAGCAGAATACAGTGGGAAATGAATCTCTACCCCTTTCTGTTCCAAATTCATTTTATCCTTTTCTGTCTTAATAAAAACTATGGAATTGACACCACCCTGCTCTGTGGGAAAAAAGAAAACCAGAGATCCCTGGGTGGCGCAGTGGTATGGCGCCTGCCATTGGCCCAGGGCTCGATCCTGGACACCCGGGATGGAATCCCACGTCGGGCTCCCGGTGCATGGAGCATGCTTCTCCCTCTGCCTATGTCCCTGCCTCTCTCTCTCTCTGTGTGACTATCATAAATTAAATAAATAAATAAATAAATAATAAATAAATAAATAAATAAATAAATAAATAAATAAAATAAAAAGAAAACCCTCTGCTTCATTATTTCTGCTGGAACCTGGAGGGTGATAGGCCCCTGTGTAGTAGTGAATAGAATTCTGTTTTCCTCATTCCTCTGTTTTGGGCTCAGAGATTATATTGCCTCTCTATCTGAAAATGGACATTTAGTACTTACCGACATGTATTTGTCTACTTTCCCTTGATTAAAAAAGAAAAAAAAAGGAAACCTTAAAAACTGAGATTACAGAAAATCAGCAAAGGTTAAGCAGGCATTTTGATATATAGATTTTCCTTTGGCATGTTCGATTGTGATGTTCAACAGACATTCATACAGTTTAAGATGGCACTTGAAATAAAATTCTCTCCTAGTGGTAACTTGAACCTTGCCACTCAATGAAGAAATCAGAAGAACCTGTAGGATCTAAATATATACATACTCTATTGTAATATTTTTCCTATTTATTTTTAATTTATTTTTGTTTCACTGGATTGGAAAAAAATGACCCCTAGTCTTAAACATTAGAAGTGTACCAAGTGCTTTGTTACAATGAAAGTACTAAATGTGTACACAAAGAATTTGGTGCTTTTCTCTCCAAACAGATATACTTAATGTGTCCTTCCAAATTTGATTTATATAACATATTGTCAAACTTTGTTACCCTAACTCTGTATTTTGTGATATCCACTTTGCAGGATCACCTCAGGGCTATGTGGGTGGAGTAAAGGGATTTCAATCAATGGATTAATGTTTCCTCAGCTGGGTAACATGATGGGTAAAATTTGCCATCAGTTTCTAGAACTTTTCACATCATTTAGGATGCTAAATTGATCAAAACTCAGTTCTAAGTATATCATATCCATTTTTAATTTTTATCTCAAACTGGCATTTTTTTAAATGGGCCTTTATTTATCTGATAATGGTGTCTGCTTTTACCATCAGACAGATCTGGTGATTTAATGCCAAGCTACAACAGGAAGCAATTGCTGGCATGTCTTCCTTGGCACTATAAAATGTGACCAAGAAAATAGGCAATCACAGCAAGAAATCTGTGTTTACTCTAAGAAACTCAGGTGAGAAGTATTTTTGTCTCTAAGTACTAGCTCTTTAGCATACAGTTTTCCAATGAGGTCTATCTATGAAAATTTGGATGAGATGATGAACTCTGCTCTGCCTGCTAAATGCTATTGTACATATTAAAACATTTCAGAAGCTACCTAAGTATAAGCTTTTTAATGCTATAAAATATATTGGGATCCCTGGGTGGCGCAGCGGTTTGGTGCCTGCCTTTGGCCCAGGGCGTGATCCTGGAGACCCGGGATCGAATCCCACGTCAGGCTCCCGGTGCATGGAGCCTGCTTCTCCCTCTGCCTGTGTCTCTGCCTCATTCTCTCTCTCTCTCTATGACTATCACAAATAAATAAAAATTAAAAAAAAAATGCTATAAAATATAGTGGCTAAAATTAGATGCCACTTAACTTTTTCAGAGGTGAATTAATGGACAGCTTGGTCAAATTCAAAGCTTTTGACATATAAGACTTCATCAGTGGGACTAGGTCCAGTGTAACCAAAACCTATCTAGACGGATAATATGTTGTAGTTTCTGCACAGATTTCTGTTTAATAAATACATCATTTTATACTGGTCAGGAGTCTTGCTCCAACAAAGAAACATTTTTAAAAAGATATACATATTACATAGGAGAAGATTTCTTCTTGGATAAATTGACACAGGAGAAACCACCATGGTTTATCTGTGGATCTGCTGCCATCTCATGCTTTGACCAATAGGTGTAAACAGGGTTAATTCATTGCACTTCCCATTGGGGGTGTATTGGTCCTCATAAAGGAGAAACGGGCTATATTGCAAAGGAAGTACAAGACACAGCTGTCATAGCTTTAAGCATGAGACCAGACTCTGAGGATGCTGACCAAGAGAGTTGGAATATAAAACTGGACTTGGGAGTGTTATCCCAAATTATAGGATAACTTCCCGGAAAGGACCCCAAAAGTTGGTCGAACTAATTTGCATAATACCCCTAAACCACAGAGAATTAATGGCTCACATTGAATAAAGATAAATGCTAGAATTGCTTGAGAGATAGTGAAGGAAGAGAAACATGCTAGCTAGACATTTTATAAGCAGTCACAAGACTCACAAAATGATGACACTCCACAGGAAGACCAAAACTCTAAGCAGTGCAATGGCAAGAGGCTCACTCTTTCTGATAGCAGGGATGAAAGTAAGAGAAACTGTACAGAATTTGGCTCACTAGCCAGAGCTGGAACCACACACACGTTGCTACCCCTCCATCTTTTACCCTCTTGCTGTCCCTCTGAAAACTATGTTTCCAGAGGAAAGCAGCTGCCCAAGTGAAAAGAGAAGAGAAAAAAAGGGGAGGGGAAAAGGAAAGAAAGAAAAGAACTTATCGCACTAATAGCAAGAAAATAGAGGCCAAGCAAGTGTTTCACCACCAGAAGAGAAGTGATAAAAATCATCGATAATGATGACTGGTGAAGTTTGAGAGGTAGCTGAAAGTATGTACTATGAAAAGGATAATGAGTATGGTTCACAACCATATAAATATGGAACACAACCTCCCCAAGGAAAACAGGTGGGAAGCCAACAAGTGATTATTCAATTTGTGCCAACAGAGGAAATCAAAAATGAAGATCAAGGTACTGAAAACATTTGGTCCATTTAAGAGTCATGACCCCTTGCCAAGATCTAGAGCTAAGCCAGGTATCAGACTTAGAAACCATTGCCGGAAGAGCTAGTGAGGTACTTAGGAGAAAAAGACCATGCAAAACCATACTTAGTACACACAAAAAAGATACACTAGTCCTTCACTAAAGAGACTCCTGGTCTCTGTGGACTGGAGAGTAGATTGCCAGACACACTGAGAGATGTTAGAAACAGGGTCTGTGTTGACACTAACACCTGGAGACCAAAAGCATTATTGTGTTGTTGTGCCCCTTCCATATAAGAAATGGAGTATATTTGGGATAGATGTGGAGAGGGGAGGTAACAAATAGGTCCTGGTCAAGCAAGCATTGGTTACAGACTTTACACTGGTCTTCTGATTGCCATTTTACCGCTATGTTTCTTTAGTCCATAGAGGAAGAATTACCTTGGTAGGAAATTTTAGGGGAAGTCTTCAGAAACTACTCTCCTTTGCACAAGAAAGGAATTCAAAAATTGTATATTGCATCCCACATGGCTTAGAAAATACTAATCCTACCCTCAATAATTTAAAAGAAGCAAGAAGAATGGTTCTCATCATATCTCCTTTCGTTCACCATTTCTGATTCTTGTAGAAGTAGGATGGGTGCTGGATGATGACTGTATACTACTGCAAGTTCAACCTAATTATAGCCCAAATATCAAATACCTTTGCTAAAAATTATTATAGCCTCAGTCATATGATGTGTGGCTTATCTGGAAAATGTTATTTTCAAAAAAAAAAAAAAGAAAATGTTATTTTCTATCCCTCTAAGAAAAGATAATTGAAACCAGTTCACATTCACATGGAATAAATACAGCATAGTCATAGTTTTGTTCCAATGTTATGTTAGCTCTACCCTCTTCATCATAATTTAGTCAGAAAAGATATGGACTACCAACATAGTTAATAAACCTCACTGAAATGACTCATTAGATTAGTGGAGTGGTACATCTGGAATGCATTACAATTAGTGTTAGAGTACGCAACTCAGACGTGTGCAGGAGGCCCAGATACCCTAGCTACTCATCATTGTTGTACCAGTGTCCTTTCTTTATCCTGCATCTATGGGGATCTCTTATGACCAGACAAAAGAAGATAAGGGTGCCTGGGTGGCTCATTTGGTTATGCATCTAACTCTTGATTTCAGCTCAGGCCATGATCTCAGGGTCATGAGATCAAGCTCTGCATCCAGCTCTGTGCTCAGTGGGCTGTCTGCTTGAGATTCTCTCCCTCTCTCCCTGCCCCTCCTTCACTCACACATGGGTGCTGTCTCTCTCTAAAAATAAATAAATAAATCTTTTTTTAAAAAAAGAGGAAAGAAATCCTTAATTTGTTTATTGATGGTTTGTTTTGGTATGAGGGTGCAGGTCAAAGTCAATAGCAATTGCCTTATACCACTATATTGGTTAGCCTTGAAAAACAGTGACCATAAACCATAAACGTGGTCATCCACTTTGCATGGATAAAGTAGTGGTTCCGGAGAGAATATAAGTAGACTCAAAGACAGTAGTAAAAGGCTGAGAAGTTGTTCAGGATGCTGGAAGGATAAAATATGGTAATAATGATGGGGAGGGGAGGAAAGTCCACTATAGGCAAATGATAAGTAAATATCTCACATATCATGTTCAACTAGAACACATCCACCTCTGAAAAGGGACCAATCCACTAAGAAGCCAAAATGACCCAGCAAAGGGGCTTTTGCAAGCCTTTGTAATTGGCAGCTGCCAGCATGGCACAGCAGGCACGCAGAAAAAGTGACAATAGTGGCAGTCATGCAGGCAATATCAGGGTACAACGGGATTGGCTCATACTCTTATACTACCGATGTCAGTCTAGCTACTGCTGAGCCCAGAACAAAAACCAATGGCAGGCTATAGCTAGGCACAGAAACCAATGGCAGGCTATGGCACCATCTCTTAAGGAAGCCAACAGCAGCTTGGTGATCAAGGACCAGTGGTCTGTTCTCTGCATATCTGGGTATATGTATGTTTACTACCCTCACAGCCTCAGGATATCCAAGGATTTATTTTACCCATTGGCATAAGATTATACTTAACCTTTCATAAGTGCAGGGGACCTACTTTACAGGAAAAAGATGCAGGAATGGGCTCATGATCATGAATTCACTGATCTTGTACTTTTAGGCTATTACAAGAAAGAGTCTTTCTCCCTCCAACAAACACACACCCTTATCACCTGAAAGGATAATTTTGACTAAGAATGGCTATCAGATGGTCACAGGAACAAGTTTTGAATGATCCCAAATAAAATTCAATCAACTTGGTACTTGTTACATGAATATCCAGTGAGTAGAAGAGCAATTAGGAAAACACAAGCCCTTTCTAACACTATGATTTGCATCCTTCCTTAGATATTTTTTTTTCTTTAGAAGACTAAGGGTATTCATTTGATAGAAAGCAACAACATACTGCATTCTGACTATGAATTGGGCATTGTGATAGTATCTGGAGAAAAACAAAGTCATGAGTCCTGACCTGTAATTTCTCAGAAGACTAGTGGGCTCATATTTTCATTTGCCAATACCTGTAGCCCAAAATCTTAATTATGTACTGTTCAATGACCTGCTCACTTGCTTACCTTAGTAGAGTGTCTTATCTAAAGTTCTAATCCTCTGGGTGTTAATCTGTCACAGAAAATAGTTTCAGGCATAATTTTCTCACTCTTGATCACAACTCACCCATACGACCCAGTGAAACAAATTATAGTGTTCTGCATTGATTTGACCTCTGGTCCTTCGTAAATCCTACTTCTCTAATTAGCCTATAAAGAGAAGTTGCAATATATAGATTTATGGAATAGCATCAGGACAGAGGAAACATTTTTAGCAATTTGGAACCTAAAGGGATTTAGAACTGTCACTGTTATGAGTTGGGTTTAAAATCCCATAGTCTATGCTAAAATAAATAGTTTTATGACAACATAGTCCTTGCTCTAGGCATTTCAGAATCACCATAGTTTTATATGCTACAAATGCTTAAATATACTGGAAATGACAAATTATATTACATTTTCATATTACAAAATTGAATATTCTATTACTTTTCATTCCTATAACCTCTGTCCTTTGTCACCTCTTGATCATTGCTTGTCTGTATAACCTCAACAGCTTCTCAAATGGTTTCTTTCTAGGTTTGTTTTTTTCCCAGATGACCTTTATATGAACCTATATGTACACTATGTGGCTTTACTTTTTCAAAATAAAATGGTTTCTTCATGTCTACTTAGTAGTTTTTTAATATTTTTCTAATATTGTATACTCTTATTTTACAAAGGCAATATCACACAAAAGCTTATTTTATGAAAAAGTAGATGCCCCTTCTTTTGGCCATAATGACCTTAAAATATACAGTATAGCTCTGTCATTTGAAACAGCACATGAAGTTGTGATAGAGACTGCAAGTGACTTGGCCATCCATATATATATCATCATTTATATTTAAGAAAGCTATGTTAATAATCTTTTGTTCTTTTGCAGAGTTTATGGGAAGATAAGCAACAAAAATATTCAGTCAAGTAAAAGAAAAGACATTAAACACATTATTTTACAGAAGAAGACAATGACAGATGCAAATTATGCATAATAAGAAGTGGGACTGTAAATTAAATCTTGTCCGATAATATATACAAACGGATGCATTTTACAACGGCATTCATTCAAATATACTTTGTGATTATCCATCATATGCCATGAACTGTAGAAGAGACTTAGCCTGTTATCTGTGAACAAGATAATGGACATCCTTGCTTTCACGTAACTTACCTTCCACCAGTGGGAAATGAGCAATTAGCAAAATGGACATTCTAAATAAACTATTATTTTGAAGATGCTAAGTGTCTTAGAGGACAAGATGCAAAGAAAGTGAGTTCAGGAATATTGGCAAGAGGAGCAAGTTACAATTGTAAATAAAGTATTGGAAATATATTGATATTTAATTGCAACTTGGGATACAAAATGTGTTCGAGGATCATCAAGGAGGTCAGACAATGCAGGACAGAGGAATAGACAAAAAAAGGGCAAGAATACTGATATTTTACAAAGATATTTGGTAATATTTATTACATATTTTATAAAGGAAAACATATAGACTATCAATTCTAAGATTTGAAAACTTAGAAGAATATATTATTATAGTTAAGGAAATTTAGTCTCATAGGGATAATAATATAAAGTATATTGTGCCTTGTTCAGTTGGTAAATTCAGAATCAGGAGACAATAGAAAAAAATCAGGTGTCTTTATTCATATTTTGTGGAAGATGACTTTCTCTTGTAGTCTTTGGTGACAAAATGGGATGGTACAATAATGTAGCACCTTTAGGTGCCTTTTATTTTATGTGGGGCATTAATAGCCTACAAGCCATAGCTGGTGGCAGAATTTAGAATGCTGCTTTTTTTTTTTTCAATCCAAATATTTAATCCTTCGTAGTACTTATAAAAGAAAGACCAATTGGATTCTTTGGCTTTGTGAAAGTGAAAGCCCCATATCCTTTTATTTAGTAACAAGTGGCTCATCACATTTGATCTGTTGAACTATAAAAGAATAGAACTTCAATACGAACATCATACAGAACCCTCACCATTCATTCTTTTGTTCCATGTGGCCACTGCTTTTAGCTCTTAAAAGCACTTCTTTCACATCATTTTCTGAAGTTGGTACCTTTACTGAAAAGGCTTTCTAACTGTCCAGGAATTTTGCAACTACTCTAAGTCAGGTGACAGCTTACCACTAGAAATCTTTGAAGATGATGCTTCGCTTTTAGTTTTTTTAAAAAACCAAGTGCCCAGGATAAAATAACAAAACTAACACATAACGAATGGATGAGAAAAGTTATATAAATATTTGAATATTCAGGATACAATCAATAATTATATTTAAATTCATAATTGTCTACATTAGATATCATAAAACTAGTAGCCAAATATACATAAAACTGTTTCATATTTTGCAGCTCAAATACTTGGTGCATATTTAGAATAGCTATGTCTTCTTGAAGGGTTGTTCCTTTCATCATAATATTATACCCCTTAATGTCTCTGGTAATTTTATTTGCTCTAAAGACACTTTATTTAAAGACTTCCTATGCTTTTTAAAAATTTATATTTGCACGTTATACTTTTTTCCATCATCATTTTAGTTTCAATTAAATTACATTGTTATATTTAAAGTGAGTTTATTTTGTGTAAGGATAGTTGTGGTATGTATTTAAATACACTCTACCGGGGGTCCCTGGGTGGCGCAGCGGTTTAGCACCTGCCTTTGGCCCAGGGCGCCATCCTGGAGACCCGGGATCGAATCCCACGTCGGGCTCCCGGTGCATGGAGCCTGCTTCTCCCTCTACCTCTCTCTCTCTCTGTGTAACTATCATAAATAAATAAAAAATAAATTCACTCTACCAATCTCTCTCTTTATATTGGTGTAATCAAATTATACTTCATGTTATTATTAATACTTTAGAACTTAAGTCTGCTATTTTATTTGTGATTTGCTGTTTGCTCTGTTTTTTGTTTCTCTTTTCTTTTACCTACCTTCTTTGGACTACATAAACTTTTTCAACTTTGATTTTTAAAATTCAATTACTAGCCAATAATATCCAAAACAACCATTAAAAATCTATACACTTATTAGTGCTTATTAGCACTGTTTACTAGTGTCACTTTGGTGGTTCAAGGGATAAATAGAAACCTATGTCGGGATCCCTGGGTGGCGCAGCGGTTTAGCGCCTGCCTTTGGCCCAGCGCGCGATTCTGGAGACTCTGGATCGAATCCCACGTCGGGCTCCCGGTGCATGGAGCCTGCTTCTCCCTCTGCCTGTGTCTCTGCCTCCCTCTCTCTCTCTGTGACTATCATAAATAAATAAAAATTGAAAAAAAAATAAAAGATAACTGATTGTTAAAAAAAAAAAGAAACCTATGTCTATTAATGTTTCTTTACCCACCTCCATTACAATATAATTGTGTAAAATATTTCCTTCTAGATTCCAGAGTTACTGTAGAGAAATAAGTGGGCACTATGTGAAATAGCGGGTTCTCAAAAAATTAAAAATAGACAAGCATATAATCCAGGAATCCAATTTCTGGGTACATGTTCAAAGAGGTAGATTGCTACCTCTAAGAAGTATTTGTACCCTCATGCCCTTTGAGCATTACTTAACAATAGGCAAGATTTAGAAATAACCTAAGTGTATGTTGATAGATAAATGGATACATAATAGTTTATCCATGACAATGATTCAAAAACCATTAAAAAAAATCAAGTCAGACTCCTTAACTTAAAAAATCCTCTCAAGCAAAAATGAATGACGGAAAGCAAACAAAATACCACAATACATCTGAATAGTCCAGAATTCCCATGTTTTTAAGCTTCTCTAGAAAGAAATATCCAGTCTTTTCTCTGAACAGGGTAGGATACTTAGAGAATCTAGGGGCTTCTTTGAAAGACTTCCAACATACATTGGTTTCTGGCTATTTTACCACTTCTCTTTTGAGGTATTGACTCTAATCCTTAGGACCGCTAAAAGTCTCTCAGGGAAAAACTAGTTGATTTTCAGTAAATCTCACTCTCTCATTCGGTTCAGCTTTTTTCTTTTTTCTAATTAATTCATTTTTATGCTATCATCTCCTTGCAATAAGTGACTTTGCAAAAATTAATGTAACTTTTTGGTAAAATTATCAAAAATTGATTTTGCTCAGTTCAGTTCACCATTTGTTCAGTTCACCATTTACAATAAGAAAATTTGAGAGACTGTTAAAACAACATAAAGACCTAAATTTAATTACCAAAACATTTAAAATAAAAACCTTAGCTTTGTCATCCTAATTGCAAACCAGGAGCAAACCACACATCTACAAATGACCTGAAAATACCTTTACTATGACTAATGCAGAGGAGAATAAAAAAGTGTACTGCATTTCTACAAAGAACATAATTCAATATGTACAGTTAAAATTCGTGAAAATGTTGCTATATAAAAAGAATAGCTGATGAATAAATAATATAGGTTATGACTATAAGCTGATTTTTTTATGAAAAGAGATTTAGATTAATTGCAAAACTTGCTCACCCTTATCATCTTTATCATGAGAACATTATTTTGTGTGGAAAATCTATTTTTTTATCAGAATGGAGTTAATTAGACTGACAGAACATTCTGAATGTGTGACTATGCTATGAAAATTAGATATAACTATTTAAAATTCTCAAAGATGCATGATTTTTATGTCTTGAGATTCTGTTGTTCTAATGTGTATTTTCTTCTGTATTCATCTTTAAAATATATATGGTCCTTCCTGTGCCTTCAACTCCATATCTTGACATTATTGTCTCATTTCATTGGCCATGACAACATTTTTAAAATTGCTTAAACTAATTATGCTCTCTTATTTCTACTTTTCTCATATCAAATTTGGTCCTCCTCAAATTCATTCAGTTCACCTGGCAAATTATGATTACATTTCATGAGCAAGGTAGAGGTTATGTACACTGGGAATAAATTCCCAAGCCCCCAAATTATTAGGTGCCCCTTCTATACATTCTAATACAATACCCACTTCCCCCATAATGTACATATTCACAGTCTACAAATGTCTTGTTAAATATACACCTCAGGCATTAGGCTATCAGAGCTGTATTGCCTCTCAGTAAAAGAAACTGCACACAGTAATTGCTCAATATGCATATATGAAATACAGGACAAAATAAGGAAATTAATAAAATAGTATCTTGAAGAAGTTTCTATTATAGATACTAATTTTTACCACTTACATATACTTTGCCAAATACAATTCTAAGCTTTTTACATATCAGAAAATATTGTATGCACTTTTCAATTATTGTTTTCCTACTAGAATAACAATCTTCAAACAGCTGCAATGTTAAATATATACAGATCAAATTCAAACATGTTTTTTAGAACATAAAATCTACATCTATGTTCCTATCTAAATGTTATCTTGGCTGACAATATAAACAAAAAATAAACTACTGTGAACATGGTAGCTTACTTAGACATCGTAAACTATGCAACAACATTTCTCTTACTGATGTCCATGTGCATAGTATGTCACATGCTTTCTGGGAACTTCTTAAGATTTATTTCACTATGGTCTTCAGTAACACCTTTCATTTGTTTACTTGTTTATATTATTCCATCTATAATCAGTTAGGTAGGTATATAAAATATATTAATTTCTGCTTTAAAGATTTTAACAAGACAAAATTCTGTAATGATTTTGGCAACAGAAAACAAAAGGCTACTAATCTAAGTAGGGTTTTTCATACATGCAAGTGGAAAGAACAATAATATTATACAAGTATGAAACTTTAAAAGGATCAGTATTATGGGATCCCTGGGTGGTGCAGCGTATTAGCGCCTGCCTTTGGCCCAGGGCGCGATCCTGGAGACCCGGGATCGAATCCCACGTCTGGCTCCCTGTGCATGGGGCCTGCTTCTCCCTCTGCCTATGTCTCTGCGTCTCTCTCTCTCTCTCTCTCTCTATCATTAAAAAAAATCAATATTATGAAGAAAATTATTATGTGTATGTAAGCACTTCATATAAGGGTACCTGGGTGGCTCAGTAGTTAAGCATTGGACTCTTGATTTTGGCTCAGGTCATGATCTCAAGTCAGCCCACATCAGGGTCCGTGCTCAGTGCAGAGTCTGCTGTCCCTTTCCCTCACTCCACTTGGTCTCTCTCTCTTTCTCTCTCTCTCTCTCTCTCTCTCTCCATCCCTCTCATAAATAAATTAATTAAAACTTTTTTTTAAAAAAGAACTTCAGGGGATCCCTGGGTGGCTCAGTGGTTTGGCACCTGCCTTTGGCGCAGGGCGCGATCCTGGAGTCCCGGATCGAGTCCCATGTCAGGCTCCCGGCATGGAGCCTGCTTCTCCCTCCTCCTGTGTCTCTGCCTCTCTCTCTCTCTCTCTCTCTCTCTCTGTGTGACTATCATAAATAAATAAAAATTAAAAAAAAAAAGAAAAATTAGATCTGGGGATCCCTGGGTGGCGCAGCGGTTTGGCCCTGCCTTTGGCCCAGGGCGCGATCCTGGAGTTCCGGGATCGAGTCCCATGTCAGGCTCCCAGCATGGAGCCTGCTTCTCCCTCCTCCTGTGCCTCTGCCTGTCTCTCTCTCTGTGTCTATAAATAAATAAATAAATAAATAAATAAATAAATAAATAAATAAATCTATCTTAAAAAAATAAAAAGCACTTCATATAGTTGTATTTACCTCTAAATTAGGTTGACCCATAACCCTTACACGACTAGCACTCTAACTGATATAGATGTAACATAGTTGTCTGAGAGTATGCCATTCCCGGAATAAAATAGGGCAGTAAGAACAACTGCCAAAAATATATGCATATATTTGTTCACTCTTTGACCCAATTTCTGTGGAAACTCAAGCCTTACTTAAATTTCACACAAGTAATACTGAGATTTAATATTTTAATAAAGCACATTTTGAGGACTAGTATTAACATTACTCTTTATACCCCTGCCCTCTGCTTCTTCTACTACTCCAAATGATTAGTAGCTCTCATATTCTAGCTGACACCCAAGCAGCATTTAACATCCCCTATGCCCTTCAAAAATACTCTGTAATTAAAGTCCATTATAGGTAAGGATTATTGATGTCTGTTGTGCTTGTGGATTCCACTGGTGTTGCAATGGTCATTACCACTTATGCTATTGACTGGTTTTATCACAGCAGCTTGCCTCTTAAGATATTTTCTTTCTGTTATTCTAGTAAGTCTCCCTTGCCATTGCAATATTTATTTAAGCACAAATGTATATAATAAAGGGAAATACTTGTAATGGGGAGAGGGAGGAAGAGAATTAAAGGAAGCTAAGTGACAGCTTATTTTCTGTTTATACAATGAGAAGAGATAAGTCTGCTATAAAATAAATTCATACTTTTCTTAAAAATTAGAATTATATCTAATTGTTTCCAGGTTGTATGCTGTGGATTCAGTCTTCCCTGTTGGACCTACATGATGTCTTTCAAGATGCTAACGAATTTGAATTCAATAAACCTACAAGACGTCAGACAATACCTAAAATGAAAACAGACTCTGTTTAACAGAATTGAATGGGAGAGAATAAAAAAAAAAACACTTGGTCTGTACACTGTATGCAATAGTGAAGTTGTTGGAATTTAGGAACAGGATTGTATTCCCAGGGCAAAAGGAAAGTGGATCTACATATCTGCACAGGAGAAAGTCTTATGATGGGGACTGGCAAATCAGAATAAAAGAAAGGAAGAATTTAGCAAGGTGAGGATACAATTAGATCTAGCAAAATAGATACACTCTGCCTTCTACTTAATGTAATGCTTCCTCTAACCCTTTGGAATTTATGTAAATGTCCAAACCCAGAAAATGCAAAATGACTGAAATTACTGTAAAAGTTAGGGCATAGGAAGATTAGTGGTAGTTTTTTTTCAGAACAAGTACCAATTGGTTCACTGATGAAGAGTGATTCAAAAAGATTCAGTAGAACAAACATGAGGTGTGCCTAATGCTGTGGTTAGTTAGGCATCCTATTCAGGTCATGATCTCAGGGTCTGTGCTCCATGTGGAATCTGTTTGAGATTCTCTCTCTTTAGCTCTTCCTCTGCCCCTCCTGCTCCTGCACACAGCACACACTCTCTAAAATAAATGCATCTTTAAAAACAACAAAAAAGACAACAAACACAAAAGAGATACATAGCAAAGTCACTTCAAGAGGGCCAGCTTTGGAAAAAGTGACATAAAGGAAAATGACCCTGTCATAATTTTAAGCAATGAATATTTTAATAACCAACAATTTTCTGATTTTGTCATTTCTCCACAATATTTGATCAACCTTTCTTCTTTAAAGAGTCTCTCCTCTTGTTTTACATAATAATAATCTCTACTAGTTTTTCTGCCTAGTTATTTCTCCTCAATATCAATAGCAGAAGAAGCATTTAAATCCCTGGATTTAATAATAGATGAACAAGAAAGGCATGGTAGCTACTTTTTGGCTCCTGGCAGCAGAAAGTATAGGGAGCACCCATCCTGCAGAAAATCTGTTGAACAAACTGAACCAACTCATTTTCCTCACCTCTGTCAACAACACACATATTGGTATTCTTTAACATTTGTCTATATCCTTCTTATTTTTTATAATTTCACTGGACAATTGTATCAACTCCTTTAGTTTCAATTAACCTTTCTATTATAGTAACTTCCAAATCTGTCTCACTAGCATAGATGGCATTCCTTTTATTCATATTCATTCATCCAAATGATAATAGATACTGCCAATCAGATGTTATTCTTGAAGCTGATTTTTTTTAAAGATTTTATTTATTTATCCATGAGAGACACAGAGAGAGAGGCAGAGACATAGGCAGAGGGAGAGCCCAATGTGGGACTCGATCCCAGAACTCCAGGATCATGCCCTGAGCGTAAGACATATGCTCAACCGCTGAGCCACCCAAGTGTCGCTTGAAGCTGATATTAAACATGCCTAACATTCAGCATGTCAATTTCTCCTGAGAAGAGTATAATAAAGATGCTAAAATGCTAAGGATAATTGAAACTACTGTCATTGGATTATTAGAATTTTTTGAAGAAGAAAGTGTTTGCATTCATTTTACATTCACTTAAACTATTCATGCATTCACATATGCTAATTGATTGTTTGCTATGGGCCAGGTAATCATTTAAGTAGGGACAGAGATGCAGAATAGGCACAAAGTCTTTATTTCATGGAACTTATAACCCTATCAGCAAGAGAGAAAAAGTTCATAGGAACAAATAAGCATGGAACCAATTGTGAGACAATTAAAATTTCTAAGAATTAATGATAAAGTGTGTTAAGGATAGAGAGTGATGGGACAAGGATATTTTATGTGCAAACATAAAAAAAAAAAAAGGTTTCTCTGACATGGCATTTGAAGATAACTGAGTATGAAAGGAAGCCACATCAAGTTTGATGGAGTGAGTAATGTTTTCCTAAGCAAGTACATTTTTCAACTTAAAAGTAAAAGTACTTTGCTGTTTAGTTATTTTTAATTCATACTAAGAAGTACTGGGCATGAGTGTTTTCTTCTGATGATGTAAACCCTGCATTTAATGCAAAGTAGACACTGGTTCAAAATGAAATTATGTGGGACGCCTGGGTGGCTCAGTAGTTGAGCATCTGCCTTCAGCACAGGTCATGATCCCAATGTCCTAGGATGGAGTTCTGCATCAGCCTCCCCATAGGGAGCCTGCTTCTCCCTCTGCCTATATCTCTGCCTCTCTCTTTGTGTCTTTCAGAAAGAAAGAAAGAAAGAAAGAAAGAAAGAAAGAAAGAAAGAAAGAAAGAAAGAAAGGAAGGAGGAAGAAAGAAAGAAAAAGAAAGAAAGAAAGAAAGAAAGAAGAAAGAAAGAAAGGAAAGAAAGAAAGAAAGAAAGAAAGAAAGAAAGAAAGAAAATATTTAAAAAATGGAATTATGCTTACATGAAAAAGGTGAGATTTGAGACAATTACTGAATAATATCACTACAATGTCAATTAAATTGGTATTACCTTAGCTAAGTTAAATATTCACCTTAAAATAGCAGGGCTTATTTTTTAAAAAGCAATAAATATAGAGGAAAATAATTTATGGACTTGCAAAAGAATCAGGTTTTAATTCTGACATAATAATAGGAAAATCTATTTGTCATTTTTTAAAGTATCAGGTTGATGTCATTTATCTATTTTCTGCAAATATGTCATAGACAACTATATATTAATTGTCATATTTAATGCTATTAGTTAGAGAGATGATATGCAGGATAACTATTTTTATGTGAAAAAAATAACTATTTTCCTACGTCTAAGAAAAAAGAAAAACAATGTAGTGGATGATATGACAATCCAAGGAAAATTCTTTCATAGTTAAAAAATTTCAGAAAGTTTACCAAGACGGTCTCTAAAAGAATACAGTGAGGGTTTTCTTTTATGAAATAATAACAATCTTCAAATAAACAAGGAAGTTTCAGAATTTCAGGTATAAATGGATTATAAATTATACATGATATGAATTGATATTTATGATTTTTGTGTAAATCTTGAAAGAATAAAGCATTTTAATATTCTGTAATAAAGTCACGACATGTCTAGAGAATACTCTTGTCTTAAAATAATAAGTGTAAGGTGCCTGAATACCGCAGTTGGTTAAGCATCTGCCTTTGGCTCAGGTCATGGTCCTAGGATCCAGGGATAGAGCACCAAGTTGCGCTCCCTGATTAGTGGGGAGTCCGCTTCTCTCTCCTTCTGCCCCTCCTCATGCTTGTGCTCTCTCTCTCTCACTTTCTCAAATAAATAAATAAATAAAATAATAAGTGCAAACCATAATATTTTGCATAAGGGTATATTATGTTAATAGTGTATGAAATTGCTTTTTTATTCATATTATTTGCAATTTTTAGTAATCGTTTAATATAAATGAAATGTGGGTAGCAAGTGCCTTACAGGCAAAACTAAATATCCATGTCCCAACAGTTTTTATTAAAAATTTGCTAAGGAAGAGTCAATCTCTTTTTCTAAGTTAATATTTGATCTAGTCTTCTGTTTACAAATGAGTCAATATCACGCTCCTACTTTATCTTTAGTGCATTGCATTTAAAACATACCTCCTCTTCTTTGAAGATAGATAATGCAGATATGGATTTGACTTTGCAATATTTCTGAAATGCTTACTTTATTTATATTTGGCAGCAGTGTCTTTTAAAATGGTAGTATCATCTATAAAGTAAATATCACCATAAACCTAATTAGAATTAATAATGCATTTAAAATTTTAATTACACACTGCTCTCCTGTTAAAATTAAATATACTGTCATTTAAAATGTTAATAAGCTTTTGAGGAATCAAGACAATATGAAAATTAGTTCAGGCAGATTGGATAAAGTAGTTTTGGGGGACAGTATGTCTTTTACCAGGATTTGACCCTCTAAGTTATCATTGGTATAGCCTGTAACTAAGATGTATTTTTTCTCCATATTAATTTCCACTTATTCTATATTGCATTGAATTTATAAGAGTGTTGTATAATACAATAGAATTAAAAGGATATCATAATTTCCAAATTAACTTCTCAGAAATGGATGATAGATAAGGAAAAAAATTCTTACAGTTATAAATCTAATCTAAAATATTTAGATTCCAGTCAACACAAAGGAGCTATTTTTACTTTTTAAAGAATGCTATTTCATTGCATTTTCAGGGATTTTTGGTATGGAAATGAAAGAATGTGTGCCTTTTAAAAGAAAAATAATGTGTTGTTTTCTCCAAATATGTCATTATTTTATTATTATTTAGTATATAATACTTGATTTCCAAAAAATGTTTCAAGAAACTGTTAAAATAATGAAGCACATGCAAAATTTGAGTCAAATTACTGACTTTCAAACAAATGTGATGAGTTATATGACAAAAATATAAAAACGTGAACAAAATTTTACGTGTTTATTTTTAATACAAATCATCTCCAAACTGTAAATTCAACAATACTTGATATAGTTTTTTTTTTTTAAGATTTTACTTTATTTATTCATGAGAAACACAGAGAGGAGAGAGAGGGGCAGAGACACAGGCAGAGAGAGAAACAGGCTCCATGCAGGGAGCCCGACGTGGGACTCAATCCCAGCCCTGGGCTGAAGGCAGCACTAAACGCTGAGCCACTCCGGCTGCCCTTCACCTTGATACAGTTTTAATGCTGGCATTCAACTTATTTCACTTGGCGTTTATAAGTACATTGCTTAATTATCAGTTTCATGATCATAATGTGAATTTAATTCCTTAAAATTAAGAATTAGAACTCAGGGCAGCCCGGGTGGTTCAGAGGTTTGGCACAGACTTCAGTCCAGGGCCTGATCCTGGAGACCTGGGATCGAGTCCCACCTCGGGCTCCCTGCATGGAGCCTGCTTCTCCCTCTGCCTGTGTCTCTGCCTCTCTCTCTCTCTGTGTTTTCCTCATGAATAAATAAATAAATAAAATATTAAAAAAAAGAATTAAAACTCAGTGCACACAGTTCACATTATACTACCTCCTTATAGTGTATCCCAATTATAATAGACTTGAGTAAAACAAATATCATGCCTACAAGATGTACAGTTACAGATTTATCTGGCAACTTTTACACTATTCAGGAGCATATCGTTTTGTCACATGTCACTAAATGTCAATGACTTTCAACAAAATTAGATGTCCTTGTTGAGACTTCAATCCTCTCCCAATAGAGAGGTTTGTTTCTCTAGTGTTTCTTGGTGATTCCTTGGCTACTTATTTTTGTCTGTGGATTGCCATGGTGAAGCCAAGGGACCTTGGAGGGAAATTGGAAAGTTAATTGAAAAAGAAAAGGAAATTTTTTTCATAACATCTGCCAAACGGTACTCTTTCAGTCCAATATTGAAACATGACACAGCCTATTCAAAAGTTAATGCAAGATATCAAAATCCATTAAATATCCTAAGAATATAAAATACTCCAAATTAGTTTCCATTACTCGTAAAATTCTAGTGTCCACGACCACTGAAGTAATAATGTCTGACCACTGTTTTGTAATCAAGCTGTGATTTCTATTGCAATAGCATGGAAAATTTAGCAGAGCTCCCAAAAAATATGCTAGGGAGAAGAAGGGAAGGAGAAGGGAAAAGAAGAGGCGGGAAAAATAATATAATTTTTGAAATATTTATCATTACTTAGCAATGTTTATATATCTGAATTTGAAATCCATCAATGATAAAACTCTAAAAACATAATTTTGATGGTGTTTTAACATGTTTGGATGTGTCTAAATAATATTGCCAATAATTTCTAGCATTATAGGTCTTATTATTTAACTGTTGACTTCCTGAATTTCTATTGAATAAAACTGAATATTTTTAAAAATATGTCTTCTATTGTTTGAGTACATAATTCCCCAAATCATCCTTTTTAATCATCTGGGATGCCATATTCCCACCTCTTCATATAGCACAACTTTTCTTAGCTTCATCTAAGCATGTTGTTGTTGTTGTTGTTGTTGTTGTTGTTGTTATTACACAGGCATACTCAAACTGAAAGTTATGTAGATTCTATGCCTGCCAATGAATACATGGGGCAGTAAGTACTGGTTCCCTCTTATTCTCTTCTTACTACTTTTAATAAGAATCAATCAAGTGTTAACTTGAAAGTCTGGTCTATTTAATGAGTCTCTGGTTACTGCAACAGGTCATGATGTAGCTTCATGGTCATAAATCTCCAGCATTTACCATATTTCCTGGAACATGATAGTTATTCAATGAAAACTTGACCGAATGAATGAATAGGAACAAATGAATGAATGAATGAATGAATGAATGGTGTGACTATGCTAGATATATCCAAGATTTTCTTTTCCCCTCTTTTATATTAGCATGTCCTTAGAAAATAATTTTTGTTTTGTGTAATTTGAGGAATCTTATAATTAAAGGACCTTCGTATAAATATAAGTATATAGCTAAGATTTTAATAACAACTTTTTTTCCTTCTTAATAAGGACTTTACATTTCAAGGGGAAAAAATAAATGATACTTTACTTGCTTTATCCTGGACTATTTCTACTACTAACAAAAATTTCTCTGAATGGATGGAGCAACAAATGGTAACATGCAAAAACATGTTGCATGTTACCTTATGCAACATCAGGTATTATTCATACCAAATAACAAGTTAAGTTTATACTTTACAATCATATATTACTTTATCAGCAAAAAAGAAAAATCAATCTTTATTTTGGGGAAAGTAAACAAAATGAAAAATCAATATTATCTGAATAAAAACTACCAGCTTAGGAAGGACAGCATCTTCTTGGAAAGAAAGATCTTCATTAGTTTTAGTTCAAATTAACAAAAATCAAGATTTCTAAAAACACTATAGAAATATAAGTGTTTTCTTTGGAAGCAGTTTCTTCCCTGTGTGCATGATGTAAACAAATAGAAAAAGAAAATTAGCAAAGGATTAATTTCTTTTATGTAACATTCCCATGTGAATTATATAGCACATTGGAAACTCAAATTAAGGCTTTTTATTTCTAGAAGGAAAGAACTGTGAAAAAAATGATAGCATTTGGATCCTGCAGATTCTTCCAGACAAACTCCCTCTAGCATCCCAGTAGTCTTTCTGAGATTTCATAACTTTTGTTTGACCGTAATATAAGTGTAATGGAACCAGCATCAAAGTCCAAAACGTAACACTGACCTACATAATATCTACATTTGCAAATATGTATTTCACTATTTGTTTCACTTCCAAATTCTCAAGGACAAATTTTTTAATTTGTTCATTTAAAATTTGTATAGTATTTTATACTTTTGAATTAATTTATTCAAATTCCCATCATTACTAACAAATTAAGTAGAAATAGATTTTGAAGTGGTCCTTCTCATGTCCATGTCTCCGATTCTAAATGAATTCTAAATAGCAAAACTGTAAACCTTAATAATGTATAAGTTAAAGTGATATTCTGTATTAGAATTCATATCTACTCTTATTTATTACACCATACAAATAAGAATAAACTATGATTTTTAACCATATTAACAAGGTAAAACTTTGGTACTGCTCACTCAATCTAGATATATTTGGTAATTTCAGAGAGTGAGAGAAAAAGGAAGAGAAACTGATAGAGAGGTATGAGAAATAGAGAAACCCAATAATGGATCTAACATCCATGGGAAAATTCTTTTTAAAAAGTAATTATTAGTTTGCAAGACACAGAACCATAATTTTCACTTTTTTTTTTTTTTTTTTTAAGAGGGAGAGAGAGAGTAAGAGAGAGTGTAGGAGGGGTGTAGAGAGAGGAAGAGAGAAAATCTCTGGTAAGTTCCATGGGCAGCCGCATGGAGCCCAATGTGGGAATCAGTCTCACAGCCCTGAGATCATGACCTGAGCTGAAATTAAGAGTCGGGGCATATTTAGCCAACTGAGCCACTCAGGCATCCTTGGAAACATAATTATTAAAGTAAAAATAAAACTGTGGGTTATATAAAAGGATAAAAGAGGAATCCCTTGGAGATAGAAGGAAATAGTTCACTCTGAGCTAAAAAGTCGCTGTGAAACTTTTTTTTGTTTCTCTCCACCTCTCATTTCTGTCCTTAGTTGCTTGTCCATTTCCAAGTGCCAATATTTAATCTTTCTTCCTCTAGAAACTGAAGTCTTTTTTCATTTGGTGGCTTAAACCAAAGTCATATGATCATGCCTAACTGGCAATCTCAGTCCATAGAATTTAGTTATCCATTTGTTTATTTAGCTCAGTGCTGCAGAGTTAATTGTCTTTGTGCACACGTTCAAAACTTTTATGATACTGAATTTTATTGTTCTAAACTGCATCACATATTCAAACAACTTTCCATGAGGAGTAGGAGTCAAAGCTTTTTCAGATCTCCTATTCTAAGACTGTGGGTAAGGCTTGTTATATAAGAAAAAAAAATGTGTCTGAGTGAACAAAATTTTTAACACCTCTAGTATCTTAAAATCTCTTAGGTTGGCTTGAAGTTATAAATTACTTTCACTTCACAACTGGTATATAAAAACTTTTTTTGCAAGAGAAACAAAAGCAAAAATGAACTATTGGGACTTCATCAAGATAAAAAGCTTTTACACAGCAAAGGAAATAGTAAACAAAACTAAAAGGCAACCTACTTTGGGAGAAGATATTTGCAAATGTTTTATCAGATAAAGGGCTAGTATCCAAAATCTATAAAGAACTTATCAAACTCAACACCCGAAAAGCAAACAATCCAATCAAAAATAGGCAGAAGACATGAACGTAAATTTTTCCAAAAATGACATACAAATGGCCAACAGACCATTTGTATGAAAAACTGCTCAACATCACTCAGCATCAGGAAAATGTAATTCAAAATCACAATAAGATACCACTTCACACTTGGCTAAAATTAACAAGTCAGGAAGCAACAGATGTTGGCAAGGATGCAGAGAAAGGGGAACCCTTTTGTACCTCTTGTACTGTTGGTGGAAAGGCAAACCAGTGCAGCCACTCTGGAAAACAGTATGGAGGTTCCTCAAAAGGTTAAAAGTAGAGCTATCCTACAAGCCAGCAATTGTATTAGTAGATATTTATCCAAGGGATGCAAACGCAGTGATTCAAAGGGGCACATACACCCCAATGTTTATAGCAGCAATGTCCGTAAGAGCCAAAACATGGAAAGAGCCCAGATGTCCAGCACAGTTGAATGGATAAAGAACATGTGGTATCTACAATGGAATACTAGTCATCAAAAAGAATGAAATCTCACTGTTTACAACAATGTGGATAGAAGTAGAGGGTATTATGCTAAGCAAAATAAGTCAGAAAAAGACAAATATATGATTTCGCTCATATGCAGAATTTAAGAAACAAAACATATGAACATAGGGGAAGGAAAGGAAAAATAAAGATGAAAATAGAGAAAGAGGCAAACTATAAGAGACACTGAACTCTAGGAAACAAACAGTGCTGGAGGGGAGGTGGGTAGGCGCGGGGTAATGGGAGTGATACGCATTAAGGAGGGCAATTGATATAATGATAATATAATTATAATATAATATAATATAATATAATATAATATAATATAATATAATAATCAGTGTTATTCTCAACTGATGAATCACTAAATTCTAACTCCAGAACTAATAATACAGTATATATTAACTACATTTAATTTAAATAAAGAATTTTTTAAAAACCTGTTTTTTCCTCAATTGGTTAATCACATCAAAAATGAAGTATTTTGAAAAAGCCTATCAATATATCTGCTAAAGTATATGCTTGTATGCATTTACTAATTTTATATCATCTCCTATAAATTGTTTGTTAGTTTTATTTTAACTTCCTACCTAGACTATGATTCTCTAGTTTTCTCTAGTTCTAATTGGCAGCTGTAGAAAGAAATTAGCTCTGCTGTCCATTGACATAATCTCACCAAGAGAACTGCAGCAAAGATTAGGTTTTATAGTTTGCAAATAAGAAAACTGGAAACAGGAAAACAATTTTATATAAACAACTTACAGAGCATGAATATCACTTTGAAAAGTCTCAGATTTTTTTAAAGTATTACTCAAATTTTTCATAGGGATTGCTGAATTAATTGACCTGGAATAAGTAACTAATAACTAATTAATAGCAAATAATTACTAATAAGTAATAACTAATTGACCTGGTATTACAACTTCCAAACTTTTAAAATGCATAAATTAAATTATTATTTATTTCAAGAGATTACCACTTTATTAACTGTTTGATTTTCTTGTTTTGAAATGAGAAAATATAATATGTTCTATGGTATGATCTGCATGTTAGAGATAGAAGTCCCCTGTTTCTTCATACTATCAGAAACTATAATTCAAACATAGTTGCTGTAATTGAATAGGAGTTTTTTAAATTACCTGGACTAAATGGGCAAATTGTATCTTGTAAAAAGAAAAGCAAAATAAATATATAATATAGTAGGTTCACCAGCATGAAATAAGTGAGATTTAACATTGCATCAAATTTAGGTATTCATTGACCTTCTGTTTAGCTTAGTTTTCAGCATGACTATGTATTCAATTAAATACGTTGAATGTACTGAACTACAATGAATATTTTTCATGATAATAAAAATCACAAATGAGAATTTACAGAACAATAGTGCCGAGAAATGGAATTGTGTCAATACAAGTAATTCGCATTAGCAGGTGAGTCTCCCCAGAGATTTACTACTTATTCTCCTCAGAGGATGAATTAAAAAGATTTAGTTACCTTCATCAGGAAGCTATAAACTCAAGGGAATAACTTTCATTATGAGCAAATGTTTGAAAATTTGTTATTCATTATTGAAAATTAAAGACTAAGTAGATTCATTAAGGACATTAATTACATAGACAATTAGCTGTTGTTTTGGAATTGCTTAAGATGGTTTCAATAAAATAATTTTAATGAGTATGTGGATGTTGCTGCACTTCTAAACATAATAGGCTAGCATGGTCATTTATTGAATATTAGAGGAAATATATGAAGCTAAAAGAAATACCTAATTGATATGGGAATTATGTATCTTAAAAATTACTTTTAATCCAAATGTGGATGTTGACATTGAAATATATGATGTTAGTGTGGTCATTAATAGTGGAGGAAGTTTATGATGCTAAAATGAAACATTCATTGGAGTATCTGGAACTATTTGGAATTATTGCTTCAAAATATTTGAATAATTATGGAGGTCAATTTCTAATCTATACTTTAAAATGTATTGAGAAATTTACTTGTTTGACAAACAGACTATACCCAGTGAAGTAACTGCCTTTTATTTTAAAAGGAATGTTTTTCACTTACTACACTTGCCTGGGAGATATGAAACCTGACTGCTGCTGTATTTCATCACAACTAATCTTCTCTAACTAGCTGGAGCATATACAGAGCATTCCCATCCCATAAACAATGGGATGCTCTTAACCTTCCATGCATAAGTCTATGGATTCATCTTCATCAATGCAGTGTTCCAGTTTTAAATCCACAAAGAGCAAACTACCACAAACTCCACCTTAAAACACTTGATCATTAGAGAGCAACAGTGACTTTTTCCTCCAGCATGATTTATCTTTCTTGGATTTGTGTTAGACTCAGTATTCTATGTAGCAGAGTTTGTCTTCCTCTTTGGCAGCATGTCCATTTTTTCCTGTGTTATTATTTTCACATTTCACGTGTATAAGACTGTGGCTAAGTGATTTTACTATTCTGGCATATAGGCACTGGAACAGCTATTCCTTTAGGAACTATGTAAGGTGATAAAGACAGATGAGAGATATATAGACAAACCTAGTATTTCCTGGTTCATTGGCTATGTGATGTCAAGAATTCTGCTGCTTGAGAATGAAGGCATATGATTTAAAATATGCTTCTTTTTTGTTTTCTGCATAACAAGCTGAAGTTATAAAATATTATAAATGCTTCCTAATACTTGCATGTATACATAGTAACACCTGAGATTAAGTAAAGATTTGCATTATATGATCTTCAAATAGGGTAGTTAATAGATAATGTTTTAAAATATACAGTTTGATATGCGCATCTACATATACATAAAAATGGGGGCTATAATATAAAATTCACTGGTAGAAAAGAGAAAAGTAAGGGATGTCTGGGTCACTCAGTGGTTGAGCATCTGCCCTTGGCTCAGGGTGTGATCCTGAAGTCCTGGAATGGAGTCTTGCATTGGGCTCCTCGTAGGGAGTCTGCCTCTCCCTCTGCCTATGTCTCTGCCTTTCTCTTTTTGTGTCCCTCATGAATGAATAAATAAATAAAATTTTAAAAAAAGAAAAAAGAGAGAGAAAAGAGAAAGGAAATATTCAATATTCAATCACAAAGTCATTTTCTTGAAAATTGATGTCTGAGAAATAAAAGTTTCTCTTTTTGTTATTGAGGTGAAAATAAATTTTTTGGAGCTTTTCTTTGGCCAAATACTATGGTAGCACACAAAGCCCAAGACTCATGCAGATCTACCCCCATTGGGCCACACAAACTCCTGGCCTCAGATGAATCCATTATTAAAACAGTGTCTTCCAAAACCTCCTTTTAAAATTAGACGTTAAGTTTGAGATAATTGTAGATTCACATTTGGTTTTAAGAAATAACACAGAGATTTCCCACATCTCCTTAATCCAGTTTTCCCCAATGGTAACATCTTGCAAAATTATGGTACGATATCACAGCAAGGATGCTGACATTGACACAGGCAATGCACACCAGTGTTCATCACTACAAGGATCATTTATCTGGAACACTGGCACTTTTATGGACGTTCCCACTTCCACTTTGCAAATATTTCAGTAATTGGGTCTCCAATAGACAATTTTTCTTTTCTGTGGGTCCAGTTGCTTCAGAATTATATAGATTACAAAACCTCAGAGACTTTTCCTCTTGTAAATGATTCCATCGCTTTGATTCTTACATTACAAACTGAATTAATTGATCGGAAGCTGTATTTTTTTTTAAAAAAGCTGTATTTTGTGATACAAAAATACAATGATGTTGGCAGAAATATGAGACAGGAAAATAAATCCAAATTCAGACTATGTGTCATTTCTAGTCGGGTCTGTCCAGCCCTCCTCATGATGAAAGAGCTGTAAGTAAATCTGAATGAAACATAGTTTAAATAAATTAGGCATTTTTCTCCCTCAGGTGAAAGAAAGCCAAGATTTTTAGAGAAGTCTTTTTGCTATAAAAATTGAGAGTCTCTATAAGATTACTTAGCCATCCTCTGCATGCAGTTTGCTGCCTCATGGTCTTAGGAAGGCTCTTACACTTCAACATTACATCTGTCATCCAGAACTGGAGAAGTTCAAAATGGTACATGCCAGTCACCTGTGTGGTATTTAAGAGAGGATTCTCAAAAGCCTCATCCAGTGAGTTTTACTTCTGTATCATTGGCATAACTGTGTCACCTAGCTATTCTTAGCTGCAAAGAAGCTGAGAGATCTGTTTTTTTTTTTTTTTTAAGCTGGATACATTGTTACCTTTCTAAAAATTAAAGGTTTTATTTTTCCCCTAGAGAAGGAAAAAATATATCTTAGGACATTATATGTGAAAACCACATGGGTCTAATGCATTCATCTGCCATTGCACATACATTAGTATATACCCTTATTTCATATCATTCACTCTTGTGGACAACCATTGTCACTTCCATGAATGTTTGTCAGAAATAGAAGGTGAATACCCTGACCTACCACAAAATGGTTCACTTCGTAGCCTTAAAGTTTTATAGCAGTAGTTATTTAAGTCAATAGCCAAGTGTGAAATTATTCCGAATGAGAACCAACCCCAACCACTACATCAAATGGCTTTGAAATTAGCTTTAGCTGCTAATTTTTGCAGATAACATTTCTAAATGAATCCATTTGAAAATTACAAAGCAAAAAAGCGCTTATATGCAAAACTTATACTGCAGTAATGTTATTTCAACAACTAAATTTGAATTATTTAACTAATGTCAAGCTGCTTACATACTTCCTCTGCTGTTGTATGTTAAAGAAGCTTATTTTCCATTTCTATACAAATTTGCAGCAGATATATTTTCTGTTGAGTTCAAACTATAGTTCCAGTGCTGCTTTTTTGAATTTATTTAAGTGTAAAGGAAATTTCCATATTTCAAAATCCATTTAACTTTACAATTGAAGATCTCCCACCTAACCTTCATTTGGGAGTGATTATTCTGCAATATAATGATATGCTAAAAGGCAAATACCAAGAGAAAAACCTAATAGAATACTATAAATGTCTTCCAAGTGTTGCATATGCTCCATTAGAATAGTATGCTTGTGGGCTGATATCAATATTTGGCAGCATCTCTGTGTTAACAGATATTTCAAAGATGAATATGTAAAATCTCATTACAGATGAGTATTAACAGATAAGTTTCTACAATCAATTTTGTTAATAGGTAAAATAAACTATGAATCCCACTTAAGTAAATTGTTACTCCTCAATGAAGAATTCCATTGTTCTTATTAGAGGACCTGTACTACAAAAGAAGTCTACTCAATTATTATTGTATTTTGTTTTTTGCCAATAAAAGCCTGTGGAAATGTGTCATCTCCCTTGTTATGGAAGCAACTCTATAATATCCTCAATTTTGTCTTTTGGCCCAAAAAGTCAGAGCTTCTGCTATCTGATCCTTTTCAGGAAACAAACAAACAAAAACTTTGGACCTTCTTTTATTATTGACCGTTTATCATAAATTATCAACTCATACATTCCTTATTAGGAAAATTTTACCTGATCTTCTACTTGGGTACAAACAACTAGGATCTTTCAGACAACTTGCCTTTATGATTTGTGTGCTTTTTGAACCTTGTGTCAGACTTAAAATAAGATCTAAACATTTTCCTATTATCTATATGACTCTTGATTAACCGAATTTTTTTGCCTACTTTTCTAAACCCCATTTTGTAGCACTAGACAACTTACTACTTCACTTACACTACTTACACTACTACTTACACATTGTTCTTCTGTCTTTAAACACTAGTAGATCCTTGCCTTAGGGCCTTTACCTTGGATAAACTTTCTGTCTGAATCTCCTATCTTCCTGTTATTCAAATATCTGTCTCTTTCTCATAAATGCAATCTCGAAGTAATACTAGCTTCTCAGAAAGACATTCTCTGAGAACTATAATCAATGCTGCCCATTCCACCAGTCTCGGCAAATAATATGTCCATATTTAAATATTCTTCAAAATACTAATTGCTGGGACATCTGAGTGCCTCAGTGGTTGAGCGTCTGCCTTTGGCTCAGGTCATGATCCCAGGGTCCAGGGATCAAGCCCTGCATCAGGCTCTGCAGGGAGCCTGCTTCTCCCTCTGCCTATGTCTCTGTCTCTCTCTCTGTGTCTCTCATGAATAAATAAATAAAATCTTTAAAAAATACTAATTGCAATATAAAATAAATTTATTTATTTATATATTTATTAACAATCAAGCTACCATTTTCCCTATAGAAGGACTTCATAAAAGCACATTTTTTTCAATTAATGGATGAATGGATGTGTCTCACAGTAGATTATACTTTCTTAATTTAGAGACCTATTACATGCTCTTTGAACAAATGATTAATACACATTTAATAATGTAAAATGAATGACCAGTTATGTTCTACTTGCTGCTAAAACTTGCAAGTCCAACATAAAGAAGCTAACACTTCTGTACTTAAAAGGTTAAAAAATTCACCTTGAATTCACTCATAGTACTCATTTATCATGTACTCTTTCAATTTTCTTTTGTACCTTGGTTTTTGTTTCCTCTTTAATTCATTTTATTTATTAATCCTGTTCAATCTACCATAAATATGATAGGAAGATGACAATAGGTCCTGAAAATAACCCTGTACAAAAATAGACTTTTGATTTTAATTGCCTATTACTGTAGAGTCAAACCTACTTTTGTAAATCTATAACCTGAGGTTAGTGATTTTGCTTTATTTGAACTTAGCTAGGTTTTCAATAATGAGTAGAGTTATAATTGGTATTTTGCTTTTAATTTAGCTACCTCACTCTTGTCCTTATTGACCTTCACCCATGGTTTTAACCAACCATTTATCTAACCTGTCAAGATCATGACAAATGTCCCCAGAGTTTGCTGTGATTGAATGTGAAATTTCTGCAGTAGGAAGAATCCCCTCGGCAAGTGTTAAGAGAGACACCAGAAAACTCTGACCCTTAAATGAAAATCTACTTCGTTTTCCCATTAATCTAGAAAACCTAAAGTAAAAAAAACAAACAAAAAATGCAACCTTTATACATGTAGACACACAGGATGTGCCAATACACGAAGCATCTAGTAATGTGTATCACACACACAAAAATATAGAGAAAGAAATTGCAGATGACACATTGCTTTGAAAAACAAATAAAATTTTGCAATATGTAGAATTATATTTCAAAGATACATATATTGCTTTCAAATAAAAACAAAATGAAAAGAACTGTTTTTATAAATCATAGACATTTAAAATGTAGCTTTCCTATTGATTTTCAAATTAAAGTATATATGTAAAATTGTTAATGTATCTTTCAATATGCCCTTTCTTTTACATTCAGTATAGTTAAAAAAATAAGAGTGATATTTACAAATATGGATTTAGGGTCTAAACAAATGATAGAAGTTTGGTTTTACTGTTTGTAAAATATTGGTTTCCCCACAAAATTAAACCATTTGAAAAAGCCACGAAAAATTAAAATGCATATGTGAATATCACCGAAGTTTTGCATAATTGCATTTGAAACAAAAACCCTTCTACAAATTGCATTCTATATGGTCTTAACATGTTAAATAGCAAAAATCTTGGGATAACTATTAAATGCATTCCATCTGTGTTGTCCTATAGCCTTTTATCACTATCTGTGACTATAAAGGAAAATAAGTTATGAAGTAATTATCAAAACTTATTCCATTTTGGGGTTAAATATTAGATATGACTTAGACACTCAGGAAAATGGCATAGTCCAAATCAAATTTGCAAGGTATAGTTTTCTTAGAAGTTGTATTTTAGGAGATCCAGCACAAGCTATAAACTTCTGTTAATCCATCAATTTCAGACAATTTAGGATCAAAAATCAACTTTTCAAATATTATGATTTTAGGCAAATTATTTGACATATTGTGCCTCAGTTTCCTCATTTCCAAAATAACAATAATAATTAAATTACCCTTGGTGTTACTGTAAAGAATAAAGGAGTTAACTAATGCTTAGTAGATAATAAGCACCATAAAATAGTTATCACTATTAGATATTATGTTTAATTTAGTAATTGACAATTTTCCCTAATTCAACTTGCTAAGTTTCAGATATATTAAAAAGCAATGTGCTTTTCAGTTGATATCTTCTAACTTGATTAGAAAAATTGGCCTTTATTCTCCTATGAGAAATAAATGCTGTAAACAAATGAAACACTTAGAGACTGGAATTACTATCAGCTCCATCAGTGACACACAGAGCCAGCCACCTTGTGGAATTCTTGGCCATGTACTAAAGAAAGATGTCTAGATATAAAATGGGTTCAGTCTAATAAAATGTAAAACCATCACAGAGAATTGCTTGAAGTGAATTATAAAAATTCTCTTGATGATCGCCCCTCTAATAAAGACTGTCATTAGTGTGAAGGGAAAATATGAAGGTTAATAGATTTTCCTTCTCTACATCCTCTCATGTTCCCCAAGTCCACCCACCACCATTACTGAAGGCTGGAACTAACAGCTTTGGCTCATCATCACTGCAGTCCAGTTATTTCTTATCCCACTGAGTTACTAAAAATTGAGTCATGTAGACACAAAAAAAACAACAAAGAAAACCACCTACAATGTTCAAAATGTGAAAGATGTCATCCTGAGATATCCCTCTTGTGAAACAAATAAAATGTTTATAATATATGATTCCTAGTCAGTTACAAACTACGAGATGATAAATGCATGCTAGCTTGCTGGGTTGGCAGGGTTGCTCTGCCTTTGTGATGAGTTATACTACCTCTTCATTAAAATGTTGACCAAGGCAGTGTGGATGTTCCCCTCAGTTGGACTAGCTTTTAGACAGGCTTTTTCCAATCTCTAGGCTACCTATCGCCCTCTTCTTAGATCATTTACTTTAGAGTGCTTGCAATTGTAAATTCTTTATCTGCTCCTTTGAGTTGTAAATCTTCTCCATCTTCTTGCCAGTTTTATCACCAAGGAAAATTTTTCTGAAGCACCTAAGAGCTATCCTTTTGAAATGTAAAGGTTAGTGCTCCTATCTTCCAGTTTTTTTAGGTAGGGCTGCCTTGGGTCAAGGTGTAAAACTACCTCTTGTCATGAAGATATGAGAAAGTCTAGTTTTCCATTGGGTAAAGCCAATTATCAAACATAGATGGTCTATGATTGCCCCACCCCAGCTCTTAAAAACTTTCCAGCCCTTGTTTCAGTAGAGTTGACCTTACCCTGAACTCTGGCCTATGTCCTCTATTGCAAAAACCTTGAGTAAGGTCTCTCATGTCTTTGTCCAATACAACATTTGCTTTGACACTATTCACTTAGTACAGAAACTAAAGATCAAATTATTTTTTAATAACTAGAAAGGGGCTTCTTTTTATAACTTTGTGTGTGTCTTACTGAGACTGAAAATTTTTGGTTCATCAGTACATTCTGAAACAGTGCATTTTTTTCCTTTCCTTTATAGTCTCTCTTGACAAATATTTAAACCAGTCGAGAAGAACTAGGCTTTCAGAGTCAATGTTATCAGAGTCTATTCTTCTGAAATGTATAGCAAATTCTGACTAGGATACTTCCCTGCACAGCATTATCACTAAGTAGTCAAAATTCTTGCAAGCATTCACAGCTGCCTTTCTTTTTCTTTATGATTTTATTGAGATATATTTAGTATAAAATTGTATACATTTATGATATACAAATTGATGTTTAGATATATATGTATATACATTACATAAAGATCACAACAACAGGGTAAACAACTTCTCTGTCATCTCTATATAGTTAAAATTGTGTTTGTGTTTTTGTGTAAGGCATTCTCCTGATAAGATAAACTCTTTAGTTTTAGTCCTATGTTTTCAAATATGTTCATAATATAAATATGCAAATTGCTTGGACTTTTAAAAATCGGAAACAAGCCCCATATACAGTAAATATGATACACTGAAATCACAAAACACAGGGTTCAATAAATATAACTTTCCTTGTTCTCCCTTACAGGATTTGATTGTTGTCTCTAGCACATATCTTTTCAAGTGAAAAGAATTTATGCCTTTCAATTGTAAAATTTCTTTGTCCCATCAGATATTTTCCCAGCAATTTCAAATTTAGCCTCTGATAATTCAGGTTTTCCACCTTGCTATTTATTTTGTGGCTGACTCTACATGGGGGCAGAGTGGGTAAGGAGTTTGGCTTATACAATGCTGTGACAAGACTGGGCTCTACTCTTTCTCATGCCATTCATTTCGCCATAGTGATCCATTTGGTCTTGGTGGTCACTAATGAACAGTTAAATCATTTATTTATTTATTTATTTATTTATTTATTTATTTATTTATTTATGATTTTATTTATTTATTCATGAGGGGCACAGAGACATAGGCAGAGGGAGGAGCAGGCTTCCCACAGGGAGCCTGATGTGGGACTCGATCCTGGGATGCCGGGATCAGGCCCTGAACCAAAGGCAGATATTCAACTGCTGAGCCACCCAGGAGTCCCCAAATCATTAATTACTCATTTGTTTGCAATGTTTTATCCATTCAACAAATTTTTATTAACCATTCTGTCTTTCCTGGGATGAAACAGTATACAAATAACATTGTCTTTGGTTTCATGGAGCTTACATTTTGGCATAATAAAATACATCAGATATAGGGGCGCCTGAGTGTCTCATTCTATTAAGATTCTGCTTTTGGCTCAGGACATAATCCTGTGGTCCTGGGATCCAGCTCCAGGTCAGGCTCTCTGCTGAGCAGGGAGTCTGCTTCTCCCTCTCCCCACTGCTCAGGCTCTCCCTTGTTTTATCTCTGTCCAATTAATAAATAATTTATTTTAGAAAAAAAGTATGTTAGGTGTATGTATAATAGAGAAAAAGAAAGCAAGGAAAGAGAACTAGGGGTGTTAATGGCTGCAATTTTAAATAGGATGGTAAGGGAAGTCCTCAATGAAAAGATACTATTGAACAAAAACTGACCATAATGAGGGAATGAGCTGTGAGGAAGAGCACTGTAGGTGGAAAAAAAAAAACAGTAAGTACAATGGTCCTGAGAAAGGAGTAAACTCGTGGATTCAGGGGAGAGCAAGACCTGAGTGACTGAATAACAGGAGATAGGGTTAGAAAAACATAAATAATGGATGAGGGTGCATTTCATAGCATTATGATGATTTTGAATTTCACTCTGAATTAGTTGAGAAGTTATTAGAGGGTGTTGAACACAGAAGTAACATGATGTAACATAATTTGAAAGACAAGGGAAGCTGAATTGAGAATAGACTGTGGGATTCAGATGTGGTGAAAAGGAAATTGGTTAGGGAGATCTTATAGTAGTCTAGGTAAGACACAATACTGACTCTATGGGGTTGCAAACAGTAGAGATAGAGAGAAGCAGTCAGATTCTGGATACACTGTTGAAGAAAGAGCCAGCAGCCTTTTTGATAAACTGAAGTGTAATGTGAGAAAAAGTAACACACACTAAGATTTAGGCCTGAGCACTAGGAATAATGGGCTTATCTCTAACTTAATTGAGAAAGACTGTAATAGGCACAGAATTCAGGGGTGATTAGGAGATCAAACTGGCATGCTGGATGCCCAGTAGGCATCTGTGACGTGATGTTAAGCAGGCAGTTTGCTTGAGTCTGAAATTCAGAGTAAATATCAAATCTAAAGATATAATTTTACTTTCCTTCCCAACCCGCAGTCTTTTATTCAAATCTAAAAGAGAAAAAGTAGTTTCTCCATCATCATGCACTCCATCAAGACATAAACAGTTTCATCAGAATATTTTCTTTAATAAAGCTCAATATAAACCCTTTAATAAAGAAAAATGTATTTCAAAATATTTACTTTGGACAGTAAACACTACACTTAGAGTTTAATTGTGATAGCCATCCTATTAAATTTCAGGCAAACATAATGATGTCATTTTTATTCTAGTGTAGGCCTTGAAAAAAATAAAGAGGTTTAACCAATGCAAAATGAATGAAAAATGAACATTAAACAGAAACAAATAATCACAGTGAGAGTTCATGAAGGTGAATGGTTATACATAAATATACAGGCTATCAATAACTTCTATAAAGAATCAATTATCAATTATAAACTATAATTTAAAAATCAGTAACAGCCAGAAAAAGGAATGTAGTAAGTATATGCTAGATTGCCAGCATGTAAATTCTAAAAATTTTCCAAAGGAGCAAAGCATTTATATTAATAGAGGTCTATGATATTATTTAACATGAGGTTTTACTATAGCAAAATGTAAATAACTTCTAAATGAACTGATGCATAAAACAATTCAGATCAAATACCCTAAAATCGATGGTAGGAGTGAAAAGCTTTTCTGGATTTAATATGAAGAGTGCCAATATTAGAAAATGATATTTTGCAAAGTAAACTTATCAGAATTATTTGAATTCTACTGAAGTATTTCAAAAACATAAAGAGATTGAGGTACTCAAAACTATAAGGGATTTTGAAACCTGTGGTCAACTATGATATCAAGATTCATAACAAGTATGATATTGATATGAATATCTCTGGATTGCAAAGCCAGACATTAGATCAAAGTAAAGCAAAAATACTTCGACGTGGCTTATTCAAATATCAGCACATAAGGGAAAACAACCAGTCTCAAAGGCTCTGTGTAAGTGAGTTAGAGCCAACTGTGCTCATTTAAAGTTTCTAGTAGTATTTATTGGGACTGAAATTTAGAGTATACATAAGTATTAGAATTTTTGTAGACCACATCATTCTTCAAAGAACAGTTTAGTTTGAAGATGAATACCTGTGTCTAGCCACTATCACCTGGATATTTCTGCCTTGTTCATGCTAACAATCTTAAGCTTCAAGGAAATATCCTAATGAGGGAGCATGCTGTGACAATCTGCTAGCTAAGCTACTCCATGCAGACCAATTTCATTATTTTTAATGTATGTGCCCTTGCCTATGAATACATGATTTCCATTTACTCCTGTCTCATCAAGCTTAGGTTAGAGACCCATGAAAAAGCAACCCAGATGCCTCAAAATGATGTAACCCTGATTTTTGCTTTGCAGTTATATACTTCTCCTTGGCTTTGCATTTGTAATTGAATTGGATGATAAACACCTGGGACATCTTTTTATCCCAAGATTAGTAAAGCTCCTTTTAACAATGCGCAACAGTGATAGCCTTTATCTGGCCATTATCCTTTATTTTGCTCATGAAATAATTTATGAGAAGCTCATTTTCTTATATCTCTCTTCTTTAATACAAGCAGATCAGCAAGGGAAAGAAAACACTGCATTTACACTAACCTAATTTTAGCAAGTAACTCTTCACAAAAACCTTCAGTAGTTTTTCTACTTTTAATCTCTAAAAAAACCTGGGATTTTAAAGTAGTGAACTTTCTGGGCATTCAAGGTCTAGAGAAGAGTCAATATGTATATGACAAATAAATCATTTTGCCAATATCTAAACCAGTGGTGTTTAAACTTTTTTGACAAAGATGCACACTAAAAAGTCCAGTTCGCACTTAAATACACACACATATACACTTCCCTAATGTGTAAAAAAAAAAAAATGAGTGTTGTGTTCATTATAACTGACTCTAAACAGCTGAAGCTGACAAAATACCATGGATTTGAGTGACCTGAATGAACATTCACTTATTAGACCAAACTAAGGATACTTTCCTGGCTAATGGACAGTGCCAATATATGACCTCATTTCATTTTGTTCGATGTGCTAGTTTCACCACTTAATTAGCACAACCACCATGAACTCCTCTTTTTTTTTTTTTTTTTTTTAATTACTTAAAAAACCCTGATTATCCACCTCAGCGACTTAGTAAAATTTTTAACTGGTGTCTGTTCCCTTGCTTGGCAAGTTAATAGACTCAGCTTTGTAAATCTTCTTCTTATTATTTTTTTGTAATTCTAATTATTGATAGCAGTAGTAGTAACAGTTATAATAGAGGTAGTCATCATGCTTTCTCTCTGGCCATTGATTTATTCTTAAGACATTCTAGGAGTCTCACCAAAATTGTCCCAATGCCTTCACTGACTGAGGCCAATGTTGCTGGACTTCTGAATGGAAACAAATGCTTACATGTGCCTTCTGGAGCTCAATTTGGGGCTGCAGAGAACTTGTGCTGTGAGTGAGAATTGTAGCAATGTCTCCCTGATAGCTGCCTTTTTCTTGAGCCCTCCCTGCATTTATTTCATCTACTGAGACTGTTTGACATATTCTCACTCTGGGTTAATACAGCTTATAACTCATTTTATAATTTTGACCATCAGTCATTGAACTTTTGGTGAGTTTTCTATTTTCTGTAATTGTTTTTCCAGGGCATTCTTCAAGTTTCTCATTTGGCCAATAAAAGAATCATTTCTCAGTCTCGTGTGTGGTCAATGCAATGTTGAAACAGCACCACTCTGATCCTTCCATCCTTTCCTTTCAGTTCTACAACATTCTGCCTTTTTAATTGTTTTTTAAATCTGTCACGATATAGGCACACTCTAGAAATATCTAGTCCAAGTTTAAATAGAAAAAAAATGAACTGTTTACAGAAGATCTCTTAAATTTCATGGTAGCTCTGATGCTAATTATAAGTTTATAGAAACTTCTGTAAGTTTATAAAAAGTTGTAAATACTCCTATACTATAAAAATGGAACATAAACATTTCCAAAGAAATTTTAAAAATCAATTATTAATTTTAAAGTGTTTAGCTTCTAAGAAAAACTATCTGGATGAATCTTCAAGTACGAGAAAAATCTAAAACAAAAAAGAAAGTTTAGCTGCAGTTAAGGCAAATGCCTTGTTTTTGTTTGTTTTTTTTTTTTTGTCTCTTGTCTAAGAGACAGTAAGAGATGCAACACATTCAGTGATTATAAATTGTTGTATATATGTAAAAAGGTGTGAACATTTCTATAAACAGCTAATCAAGGTGAATTTTAAAAATATTCTGACATCATGATTTTATCATGGTCTAAAGATGTCAACTTAATATTCTTGTTTATGAGATACTTGGTTTAATGTCTCACACAAAACATAAACAAAATTAACATCCTAATTTTTTTTTATTTTGAAAGAAAATGTTGCTTTAATAAATGTTTAAGTTTTTAAAAATGTAAGCATATATGCTCAACTACACTGAGTTGTAATAATCAATGACAAAATAATATATGATACTATTACTCTTTAAGGGTAACTTCAATTTCTAAAATCTCTAATTTTTTGAAATCTTGAGAGGTTTTAAAGAAGTGTTTATTACTAAAGCAGGTTTATTACAAGAACATCAAAATTTCTCAAAGAATGGGAACAAATATACAATAATTTTTACATTATATACTTATATAATATTTGACTTATATTTCTAATTGTATTTTCATTTTTTTTAAGATTTTATTTTTTATTCATTAAAGAGAGAGAGAGAGGCAGAGACATAGGCTGAGGGAGAAGCAGGGAGAATAGGTGCCACTATTTTGAAAATATTTTTATTATATGGCCATATTTGTGGTATGTAAAGCTTAAATCAAATGGTCAAGGGGTGCCTGGGTGGCTCAGTGGTTAAGGGTCTGCCTTGGGATCAGGTTATGATCCTTGGGCCCTTGGATCCAGTCCTGTATCAGGCTCCCCCCAGGGAGCCTGCTTCTACCTCTGCCTATGTCTCTGCCTCTCTCTCTGTGTCTCTCATGAATAAATAAATAAAATCTTTTTTTAAAAAAAGGTCAAATTTAGTAATTTTTGTATATGATTTTAATGAAGTTAATTCTATTTAAAATTGAAATGGAAAGGTTTCAAAAAGTTTATTCTGAAATAGTGTAAGATGACTGTGTGTGTGTATAGTCCGTATACAGACTTTCTATATAGACTGTGTTTATGACTATATGTTCAGTATTATATATACAATATTATGACAGAAAATATGTAGACTGATAATTAAAAGGAAATTGTGAATTTGTATATATAGTTTGCTCTTCATTTATACTTCTGTGCTTATAGACCATTTAAGTATAACTGATAGGGCCCTTGACTGCAAGAAATTCTAAAATTCTTAATTATTTTTGTGGTTATTTCTATAATATTATCTTAATTTTTGCACATTAACTTTGATTAATGAGTCAACCAAGACAACAGACTCTCTAACTTCATTATATAGAGGTAATTTGATAGTCAAGTAATATGTTTCAGTGAATGCATGCTTCTATGTTGAGAAAACTATACTCATATTCCTGTAAAAATACTGATACAGTATATGTCTATAGGCTGATTTGTTTTAGGATAAATTTGTTTTCTAGCTTCAAATACCCTTACTGGTTGAAATAAATAATAACTAGTGAATAACTCATTAATAATAAATTGTTAATTTAATAATAAAGGCATGGGATGCCTGGGTGGCTCAGTGGTTGAGCGTCTGCCTTTGGCTCAGGGCGTGATCCCGGTATCCAGGATCGATCAGGCTCCTTGCATGGAGCCTGCTTCTCCCTCTCCCTGTGTCTCTGCCTCTTTCTTTCTCTCTGCGTTACTCATGAATAAATAAACAAAATCTTTAAAAAAATAATAAAGGCACAATATGACAATATGTTTGTCCATGCCTCCATTGTCAGGTATTATAGAAAGATGATTATTGAACAAATCCCTGTAACTTGATTTGTATTTTACATGTGAATCTACTTTCCTATACTCTGTTACTATTTATTACTACAAATTCACTAGACCCTTTGGGTTTTAACAACCATAAGCAGTTTCTGGTTTTCATGTTATGTTTTTTATTTGCTTGTTTTCTCTTACTCTAAGATGATGGTCCCTGCAACAAGCTTCAAGCAATTAAATCTTTTGGAAAAAATATGAGGAGCCTCAAAGACTCAGGCAGGATCTTGTTGTCTATCACTAAATGAAAGGACATTAGTAATTGTTGCTGTTGTCAAGTGTATTGTTAGGAAGATCCATGTTGCAATCGAGTCTCTAAATCTGTACATCAGATGGTTATACAAGGAAAGGAGAATGCAGAGACTAAATAAACACAATATTATGCATTAAAAATCTAAAACCAAGGTAGACATGTCAACCAAAACAATCCGATCATTTATCTGTCATTTGTGTCATCATTATATCATCTCAGCCAAGAAAGATTAAGGAAATGACTGTAAGCAAAATTTTGCTTACTTTGAACAAACAGCTCACAGAACTACTTGCCGAGGAAATATCAAAACTGACTGTTGTGTTTTTTGCTGCAGAATTAATCTGTGGGGACTTGTAAAGAACATGCCTATTGAGCAACTCTGAGACTTGTACAAACCCTTACTTGATACGAAGCAAAGACCCTTTCTTGATCAATGAACAATGGAACTCATTTTATTCAACTATATATAGATCAATGAACTTACTCTATCCTCTCTGGGGTACCCGTTTTAATACTTAATTAGCACAACCTTCATGAACTCTCACTTTCCAGAACTTCAAAAACTGACTTTTTGCCCTCTGCAAAATAGTTTTTTTTTTTTTTTTAATGGTGTGTATATTGTTTGATGCAGCTAATAGACTAAACTTTGTAAATATTTTTATCTCCGGTAGAGTGTTTAATTCATTGAATGAATATAACTGGAAATAAGTAAACAAGGCGATTATATCCTTGCTATTGTGATATGTTCTATATTTAAAATTTATTATATCTTTTAAACAAATACTGGTGATGAATCCTAATTGATTCTGCGAACTGTTAACAGATTATGGCCTGCATTTTTAAAAATACATTTCTTTAAAATTTTATAAAAATTATTTATAAAAATTGTTACATTTATTTATACAATTTCTGGGGTCAGACTGATATTTGAATCTCTGCTCCACCATCTCACAGCTTCATAACCTTAAGAAGGCATACTTCACTTGAAGTATCTATCATCATACGCAAAATATTTTATTACTGGACACACCATAAGGTCTTTGATTTTTTTTTTAATTTTATTTATTTATGATAGGCACACAGTGAGAGAGAGAGAGGAAGAGACACAGGCAGAGGGAGAAGCAGGCTCCATGCACCGGGAGCCCGACGAGGGACTCGATCCCGGGTCTCCAGGATCGCGCCCTGGGCCAAAGGCAGGCGCTAAACCGCTACGCCACCCAGGGATCCCAGGTCTTTGATTATATGAAAAATTTTGCAAAGCATGTAGCATGGTGCCTAGAATTTACATGTTATGATTTTAATCATGAAATCACTATCAGTGCAGTTAATATAACTGCTAGTATTTTTTTATAATGATCAATTTTTGAAATTCTTACATTAAACAATATCCTTTAATTGGCAAGGGTAATCTTTATAAAGTCACACACACAACAAAAAAAATATATCAGTTAAGATTTAAGTCAATTTTCTAATGGATTAACTATTGGTAATCTTTTGAGAATACAATAAGTTTATCTGACTCTAAAAGGTTCAAACTCATTACATTCTCTCTTGAACCATACGGAAGTTCTCTTAATTATGCAGAATGTTAAACAGTAAAATGTAAATTAAAGAATTCCACTTTCTTTGGACATTCTCTAGGCACTAATAAAGGATTGTCTTGCCATGGTAATAATATGAGCTATGCTAAATTATTCTGCTGTGAATTTCATTATTAAACAGCATCTTGTATGTATTTTTGAAGATGAAAATTACGTCATTCCCAGTACAGCTCTTCTCTGTAAGGGTCAGATACTTAATGAAGTTTCTAGTAAAGCTATATATATATTTTTTTTTAAATAATAAATTTATTTTTTATTGGTGTTTTATTTGCCAACATACAGAATAACACCCAGTGCTCATCCCGTCAAGTGCCCCCGTCAGTGCCTGTCACCCAGTCACCCCCACCCCCGCCCTCCTCCCCTTCCACCACCCCTAGTTCGTTTCCCAGAGTTAGGAGTCTTCATGTTCTGTCTCCCTTTCTGCTATTTCCTACCCATTTCTTCTCCCTTCCTCTCTATTCACTTTCACTATTATTTATATTACCATATAATGTTTGTCCTTCTCCAATTGACTCATTTCACTCAGCATAATACCCTCCAGTTCCATCCACGTCAAAGCAAATGGTGGGTATTTGTCGTTTCTAATGGCTGAGTAATATTCCATTGTATACATAAACCACATATTTTTTATCCATTCATCTTTCGATGGACACTGAGGCTCCTTCCACAGTTTGGCTATTGTGGACATTGCTACTATAAACATCGGGGTGCAGGTGTTCCGGCGTTTCATTGGATCTGTATCCTTGGGGTAAATCCCCAGCAGTGCAATTGCTGGGTCATAGGGCAGATCTATTTTTAACTCTTTGAGGAGCCTCCACACAGTTTTCCAGAGTGGCTGCACCAGTTCACATTCCCACCAACAGTGCAAGAGGGGTCCCTTTTCTTCGCATCCTCTCCAACATTTGTGGTTTCCTGCCTTGTTAATTTTCCCCATTCTCACTGGTGTGAGGTGGTATCTCATTGTGGTTTTTATTTGTATTTCCCTGATGGCAAGTGATGCAGAGCATTTTCTCATGTGCTTGTTGGCCATGTCTTGTCTTCCTCTGTGAGATTTCTGTTCATGTCTTTTGCCCATTTCATGATTGGATTGTTTGTTTCTTTGGTGTTGAGTTTAAGAAGTTCTTTATAGATCTTGGAAACTAGCCCTTTATCTGATATGTCATTTGCAAATATCTTCTCCCATTCTGTAGGTTGTCTTTTAGATTTTTTGACTGTATCTTTTGCTGTGCAAAAGCTTCTTATCTTGATGAAGTCCTAATAATTCATTTTTGCTTTTGTTTCTTCTGCCATCGTGGATGTATCTTGCAAGAAGCTGCTGTGGCACAGTTCAAAAAGGGTGTTGCCTGTGTTCTCCTCTAGGATTTTGATGGAATCTTGTCTCACATTTAGATCTTTCATCCATTTTGAGTTTATCTTTGTGTATGGTGAAAGAGAGTGGTCTAGTTTCATTCTTTTGCATGTGATGTCCAATTTTCCCAGCACCATTTATTCAAGAGACTGTCTGGAGCAGGAAGAAATAAAAAACCTGAACAGGCCAAAAACCAGGGAGGAAATTGAAGCAGTCATCAAAAACCTCCAAAGACACAGAAGTCCAGGGCCAGAAGGCTTCCCTGGGGAATTCTATCAAACGTTTAAAGAAGAAACCATACCTATTTTACTAAAGCTGTTTGGAAAGATAGTAAGAGATGGAGTACTTCCAAATTTGTTCTATGAGGCCAGCATCACTTTAATTCCAAAACCAGACAAAGACCCCACCAAAAAGGAGAATTATAGACCAATATCCCTGATGAACATGGATGCAAAAATTCTCAACAAGATACTAGTCAATAGGATCCAACAGTACATTAAGAAAATTATACACCATGACCAAGTAGGATTTATTTCCGGGACACAAGGCTGGTTCAACACTTGTAAAACAATCAGTGTGATTCATCATATCAGCAAGAGAAAAACCAAGAACCATATGATCCTCTCATTAGATGCAGAGAAAGCATTTGACAAAATACAGCATCTATTCCTGATCAAAACTCTTCAGAGTGTAGGGATAGAGGGAACATTCCTCAACATCTTAAAAGCCATCTACAAAAAGCCCGCAGCAAATATCATTCTCAAAGGGGAAGCACTGGGAGCCCTTCCCCTAAGATCAGGAACAAGACAGGGATGTCCACTCTCACCACTGCTATTCAACATAGTACTAGAAGTCCTAGCCTCAGCATCAGGCAACAAAAAGTTACTAAAAGCATTCAAATTGGCAAAGAAGAAGTCAAACTCTCCCTCTTCGCCGATGACATGATACTCTACATAGAAAACCCAAAAGACTCCACCCCAAGATTGCTAGAACTCATACAGCAATTCGGTAGCGTGGCAGGATACAAAATCAATGCCCAGAAGTCAGTGGCATTTCTATACACTAACAACAAGACTGAAGAAAGAGAAATTAAGGAGTCAATCACATTTACAATTGCACCCAAAAGCATAAGATACCTAGGAATAAACCTAACCAAAGAGGTAAAGGATCTATACCCTAAAAACTATAGAACACTTCTGAAAGAAATTGAGGAAGACACAAAGAGATGGAAAAATATTCCATGCTCATGGTTTGGCAGAATTAATATTGTGAAAATGTCCATGTTACCCAGGGCAATTTACATGTTTAATGCAATCCCTATCAAAATACCATGGACTTAGTTAGAACATATTATTTTAAGATTTGTGTGGAATCAGAAAAGACCCTGAATAGCCAGGGGAATATTAAAAAAAAAAAAAACATAGCTGGGGGCATCACAATGCCAGATTTCAGGTTGTACTACAAAGCTGTGGTCATCAAGACCGTGTGGTACTGGCACAAAAACAGACACAAAGATCAATGGAACAGAATAGAGAATCCAGAAGTGGACCCTCAACTTTATGGTCAGCTAATATTTGGTAAAGGAGGAAAGACTATCCACTGGAAGAAAGACAGTGTCTTCAGTAAAGCTATATATTGAGATATTTTCAATTATTAATCATACTTTACCATTTTAATTTCAATAATTTTACAAATAATTTTTTATTTGTATCATTTTGGTTTGATGTCTAGAACAAAACAGAAATTTTGTAAAAGTATTGAAATTAGGATGCTAAAGTATGGTTAATAATCTTTCTATAATATATTCAAGAGGAGCAATCCAAAAGGTTAAGTTTAAAACAACTTGTTGATATGCAGATATTGGTTAAGTCAAATCAGCTGTTAGAAATCTGTTTTATTAACATACATACCCCAGGTAGAAAGGCCCATTGGATGACTAAGTAAAGACAGTTTGAGTCCTAAGACAAGATAGATCAATATTAATCTTTTTAAATCAATATTAATCTTATAAGTCTCCTACATTTCTAGCCAAAAACCTCTTTAAGAAAATGTAGTATTGACAAATTACATAGAGATTTGCTTGTATGTTTTTTCTCTATAACCAGTTTGTGAACAAGCTTATCTATGTTCTCATTATCAGTGAACTAATAGTTTACATTGCTTTGTTAAAGTACAAAATAGGCAATTTTGAAACCTTATATAAAGGCAATTTTGAAAATTAAGCCACAATTGGACCTATAAATATAAAATATTTAAAACATGTAAATTGTGATAATGTAATATATATAATATATATAATTTTTAAGATTTTATTTATTTATTCATGAGAGACACAAAGAGAGAGAGGCAGAGACAGGCAGAGGAAGAAGCAGGCTCCATGAAGGGAGCCCAATGTGGGACTCAATTCTGGGACTGCTGGGATCACGCCTTGAGTCAAAGGCAGATCTACTCACCTCCTAGCCACCCAGGTGTCCCTGTAATATATATATTCTAATACTAGGAAATAAAATATATCTTTGATAAAGAACTTATGCTCTTTGCAGAAATAATTTGAAGTAAATATTTTTGGATATAGTCACACTTCCATTTCATTCAAGTACTGGTTATTGTAATATTTTGCAAATGTCTGGGACTCTAAATAATAAGAAACTAGTTTTGACATTTTTACTTTATCTCTTGAAACTATAAACTAATTCCCAAGGCTCATACTTTTACAAAAATTCTTTTTTTTTTATTTTATCACATTTTTGAGTTACCTGGGAGCATCATACTTGCTGAGGCTTGCTTGCTTGCTTCCTATCCTTTCGTCCTATCCTTTCTTCTTCTTTCTTTCTTTTTCTTTCTTTCTTTCTTCCCTCCTTTCTTTCTTTCTTTCTTTCTTTCTTTCTTTCTTTCTTTCTCTCTTTCTTTCTTCTTTCTTTTCTTTCTTTCTTTCTTTCTTTCTTTCTTTCTTTCTTTCTTTCTTTCTTCTTTCCTTTCTTTCTTTCTTTTCTTTCTTTCTTTCTTTCTTTCTTTCTTTCTTTCTTTCTTTCTTTCTTTCTTTCTTTCTTTCTTTCTTTCTTTCTTTCTTCTTTCTCTTTTTCTCATCCAGCTTAGGGATTTGAGATTCTTGAATTGTTATGATTGTCTAAACCTTCTAAATATTTCTTTTTTTCCTATTTATTTTCGCACTTTAAAAGCTAGTCAACTATTTCTATTATTCATCCAAAGAATCAAAAGCACTCTCAGTTATGCTCTGTATTGTTTGGAACAACTGAATTTCCAAAACATCCTTCTACATCATCGTTCTACCAACTCTTCTTATTTCTGAAAGAAAATGTTTGTTAATTTAGTTGCATTGTATGTTAATTTAATATGTTCCATAGTGACCTAGATAAAATTTCAAAGTTATTTTAATCCTTAGCCAAGAGGTAAAGGTAACTTTGTATATGAATGTAGACATAGTGATAAAGCAATAAAATTTAAAATATCTGTTCAAGACCACTCAAGAAATAAAAATACTAAGATCCTGGTAAGGACACTAATTGTTAGCTGTCCACTGAGATACATGAGAGATTATAAATAAGATAAGGAAAAAAGTAGGGAAATTTACAAACTTTGACATTTACAGAATTTAAAAATTAATATGCTGAGTAAATTTGGTTCCAAGAAACTATTCCGATGTTTGTAAAATTTCCAATATTTTAGTAAATGGTGACTGTATTTATATGATAAAAAAATCATCTTTTTTTAGTTTTCTTTTAAAATATGGAACTATTAAATATTTAATCAAGTGTCTTTCAAGAGGAAAAAACCTGTTATTATTTAATCTGTTATTCTTTTTTTCTATATGTTGTAGCCAAAAGTACAAAAAGAAAATTTACCATTAAAATGAGGAATATGCAAGGATGCCAGATGTAACCACTGGTGATTAACATTATACTAGAATTTCTAGCCAGAGCAATTAGGTAAGGAAAATAAATAAAGATCATCCCAATTGGAAAGAAAGAAGTTATACTATATCTATTTGCAGCTGGCATGATCCTGAATATAGAAAACCCTTTGAAAAATGTACAAGAAAGCTAGAAGGCTAGATCTAAGAAACAAACTCAGCAAAGTTGCAGAATAGAAAATCAACACACAAAAATCTGATGTATTTCTATACATCAGTAAAGAACAATCTGGAACTAAAATTTAAAAAGTGATTCCATTCACAACAGTATTTACAACAAAATAATATACAAACCAATTAAAACTAATTACCATATGACCCAGCAATTCCCCTCCTAGGTATATACCTCAAAGAATTGAACACAGGGACTCAGATATGACCCTGCTCATTGTGGCATTATTCGCAAGAGCCAAAAGGCGGAGAAAACCCAAATGTATCACCACAGATGGATGAATGAACAAAATGTGGGAAATGCATACAATAGAATATTATTCAGCCATAAAATATAGAATGAAGTTCTAATGCATGCTACATAACAGATGAACTTTGAAAACATTAAGTGAAACAATTCAGGGAAAATAGACAAATAGTGTATGATTGTATGTGTATGAAATATCTAGAACTATTACATTCATAGAGACAGAAAGTAGATGAGAGGTTTCCAGGGGCTCGGGAGAGGGAAGAAGGGAGAATTATTGTTTAATTGTTTATGTTTGTGGTGATTTAAAAGCTTTGGAATGATTTCACAAAATTGTGAATGTAAATAATGCCTCGAATTACACACTTAAAAATGGTTCAAATGGCAAATTCTATAGGACATACATTTAGCACAAAAAATAAAAAAGAAAATTCCAAAAAAAGTTATACATAGATAAAATTCACAAGTGGTGTGCAAAGAATAACATAAATCTCTTGAAAGGGATCATTATTTGACCACTTAGAATTAACATACAATTAAAGCTTCCTAATTTATAGCAGCTAATTAACTTCTTTGAAATAATTTATAAAGCAATCTATCCTAAATAAAAGAGCATGTATCTACTTGTAACTAGTATATTTCTTATATATTGGGAATGTACAAACTAAAATAAGAAAGTATTTCTCAGGAAGCTTCCAAGGAAGAAACTACATAGGGGAGAAAGAGAGAAAGAGAGGGAGAGAAATTGATAGAATAATTTTCCTGAGAGAGAAGAAATGTATTCCACTACAAAAATTATATAGAAAAACAGCCACTTTGTTATATAGGATACACTACATCCAAATGATGTAAAAGTGTGTGTGTGTGTGTGTGTGTGTGTGTGTGTGTGATTTTGGAAGGCAATGAATATGTATCTAATAGAAAATATGGAAATAGATTTTGAAGTGCATGAACAATTTTTGAAAGAGTTGAATGAAATAGGATGAAGATTAATTGACCAGATATCTTGCATAGAATTGAGGTGATGAGGGATTATTTCAATTTTATGATGATCGTTTCATACTGGGAATAATATGTTCTGATATTTTATGTAGACAGAAATCAGATAACTTAGTTCTCCAGATTAGTCTAATGGAAAAGGAAAAAAGTATGTGACTTTAGAATAATGAAAGAATCTTATTAAAATATGAGGCATGGAATATAACTGGAAAAAAGGTACAGTAAGAAAAAAGAAAATTTTTGAAATGGGAGATAGTATAAAGTTTAATGAATTAGGGCTTCTGATAAAATCAGAGAGTAGGAGTAGCTGAACAAATTAGCTGTAAGGGGAGATGTGGGGTGGTTGTGGAATGAATATTTGCATGATTGATTTTCCAGCTAAAAGAGCTATAGAATATATACCCATGGACTGGGTGTCTGAAGTCATGAGGAGGAGTAGTCACTAGAAACAAGATAAAGAACTGACATACAGTAGTAAATGTATAATTTATTAAAAGTTGTCAACAAGAATAATCATAGAAATTGGGATACAGAGGTTCATATTTTTAAATATTTGAGGGGTACTGATTGTGGGCTTCAAAGATAAGGGGATCCCTGGGTGGCTCAGCAGTTTGGCACCTGTCCTTCAGCCCAGGGCATGATCCTGGAGTCCCAAGATGGAGTCCCACGTCAGGCTCCTTGCATGGAGCCTGCTTCTCCCTCTGTCTGTGTCTTGGCCTCTCTCTCTCTCTCTCTCTCTCTCACTCTCTCTCTGTCTCTCATGAATAAGTGAATAAAATCTTAAAAAAAACAAAGATAATATATGCTTTATATATCCTTCCCTAAATATGTGTACTCTTAAATTATTAATTATCTTCAGACATATTTTTTAATTATCTCTGGAATATATTTCTGTTGAAGAACTATTTGACATAAGAATTTACTAAAAATTACCAGTGGAACTCAACATATTAAAAAATAATCTAAGTAAAATGGGAAGACATGAGCAGACATTTCTCCAAAGAAGACATACAAATAGTCAACTAACACATGAAACCATGCTCAAATCACTCATTATCAGGTAAATGCAAATCAAAACTATGAGCTTAAAATAATAATTAGCTCCCACCTGTCAGAATGGACAGATTGAAAAAACACATGAAACAACAAATGTTGGTGAGGGTATGGAGAAAAAGGAACCTTTGTCCACTATTAGTGGGGATGCAAACTGCTGCAGCCCCTGTGAAAAACATTGTGGAAGCTCCTCAAAAATTAAAAATAATATTACAACATGATCCATTGATCACACAACTAGGTATTTACCCAAAGAATGCAAAACACTAATTTGAAAGGATACATGCACTTCTATGTTTATTGCAGCATTATTTACAATACCAAATTATGGAAGCAGCTCAAGTGTCCATCAATAGATGAATGAATAAAGATGATGTGGTTTATATATGTACAATGGAATATAAATTCAGCCATAAAAATAATGAAATCTTTCCGTGGGCAACAACATGGATGGATCTGGAGAGTATAATGCTAAGCAAAGCAAGTCAGTCAGAAAAAGACTAATACCATACATGATTTAACTCATACATAGAATTTAAGAAACACAACAAATTAACAAAGAAAAAAAGAGAGAAATAAAAAAATAGATTCTTAACTACAGAAAACAAACAGATGGTTACCAGAGAGGAGTTAGGTAGGCGCAAGGGTAATATAAATGATGGAGATTAAGAGTACAGTTTTCTTGGGGTGCCTGGCTGGCTCAGTCAGTAAAACATGCAACTTTTCATCTCGGGTTTGTGAGTTCAAGCCCCACATTGGGTAAGGAGATTACTTAAAACAAATAAAAAATTCTTAAAAAAAAGTTTCACTTATCTTGAAGAGCACAGAATAATATACAAGAATTGCTGAATCACTATATTCGTACACCTGAAACTAGTATTATATTGCATATTAACTTTTCTGGTAATTAAAATTTACCAGAGAAGTTTTTATTTTTATTACTTTTGCTAAAATTTTCTTTTCAGTTAGTGAATATTCAAGCAATTTAATATTGTTTAAATGTAGTAAAGTGGTTCCAACCACAGTATCAATCTACTGGTTGCTTCCTGAGACCAACCTATTGAACATATTGAAATATATGAAGGTTTGGGAAGAGGGGGAAAGTTCAAAGGAAAACCAACAACTACCAGGAAATGTGTTTCCTAAATGCAAAGCTTGTTCAGAAAAATAAAATATTTGCTAACCATATTTCAGATTTTCTTTCAACATTTGTAGGTGTTTTGCTCAGTATATTAATGGGCATTCTTTTCTAATCGTTTTATTTTAGTAACATGACTTCAGTTGCATTTTCTAGTTACTATTTTTAGGATTATTCATTTGACAAGTTTCTGCTATAAAAACTAACAGTAAAAAATGTGATGAAAGATGTCAAATTCTGTTCTGCAGATAGCCATAAATCTTACCTTTTTAAAATTTGTTTTTGGTATTTACTGAAACTGGGAAATACAACTGCCTTGTAATTCCACTATATAGAACACTGAAAGAGGGATTTACAATCACCTTCCATATAACAGATGATATTTTCATGGGCTGATGAATCACAATGATAATTTAATAAAAAGGTATTTTACCCCAAACACTTTACATGGAGTGTCTTATTTAATCTCTTTTTACCAATACCTCTGATAGATTTTATGAAACCAATTCTACATTTGAGAAAAAACAACAAAAGACTAAAACACCTGAGGGATTGGCACAAGGTGACATGGCAAGTGGAAACCATAGTTGGAATTAAAACCCAGATATGCTCAGCTTTGCCCAAATGAAAATCCATGTTTATCTATGTTTTATGACTCATCCTAATATGCTTTCCCATATTCTCTTTAATATATAATTATATTCTTTTATATTTCCTTAAACAATAATTAAAAAACAAAACTCATTAAACTTCAATTAATTATAGATTTTAATAACACATACAATGTGTAACAGTTACATTACACATTATGTTTCTGGGTTTAGATTTAGAGGACGTGAAGGAATTTTAGGAAGCAAAGAAGAAAGTAATCGCAATTGAATGAGAACTTTGCAGCAAGAATTATGACAACCTATTGTTTCTTTTGTTTGTTTCTTTTACTCTGTTACTTCCAGCCCATTAATGTTCTGTGACAAAGTTAAAAATACTATTACGATAGAATCTTATATTGCCTATAGAAAAAGTTCCATCATGCCAACTTGGCATTCATGTTATCGTCTGCCATATTCACTGCATAGAAAAAGTTCAAGACTGGGATGCCTGGGTGGTTCAGCAGTTGAGCATCTGCCTTCTGCTCAGATTGTGATCCCAGGGTCTGGGGTCGAGTATCACATCGGGCTCCTTGTGGGGAGTCTGCTTCTCCTCTGCCTGTGTCTCTGCCTGTCTCTCATGAATAAATAAATAAAATCTTTTTTAAAAAAAGTAAAACTATTTGGTTCATCATGTTTCATTAAACTACCACCATCTACCTCACCTCTTGATTATTGAATTTTTACTAATCTTTCAGAGTCTAGTTCAAACTCTACCTTAAACACAAAAACTTCCTTCACCTTAATTCCCTCAAATGAATTTCCTCAAGCAGATTAAACAACTCCCTTTTTTGAGGTTCTTGGTGTATACATCTCATTGGTTTCTTTGGGCGGATTCCTTTTGTTCTTCTAGTCACTCCTCACCCCACAAAATAAGATAACTAGCTCTTTAAGTTCAGAGAATGGGCCTTGTTTAACTTTGAACCACCTTCCAGCATATGATACTTGATAGTACATAAAATAACTTTGCTAAAACACGGAATATTTAATCTCACTTTTGTCTTTACCTTGAATCAGCAATAATGTTAATCATCTCACAAAATCCCTGCAAGGTAATTAGAATAGTTGTGATTAAACTATTGTGTAGAGAAAGAAATTAAGTTTGTGAAGTTAGTAATATCTCTAAGGCCAAAGGATGTAGTTAATTATATATAACTTTGAATTCTGGATTGGTAGTTCAGCACAGTGTTACACTATACCTTTCTGCTCATTTAAGCCCCAATATACAGTAAAATTTATAGGTCTGCTAAACATAGAAGTATGTTATTGACTCATAGTGCCGGGATTTCAATTGTGAACCCAGATATTATCCTAAGAAATTTTATTTAACCTTTTCATTTCCTAATTTAAATGCATTTATCCATATTGAACTTAGTCTTATCTTAATTTGGGGCAGCCCAGGTGGTTTGGCGGTTTAGCAAGCCACCCTGTCTGTAGCCCAGGGTGTGATCCTGGAGTCCCAGGATTGAGTCCCATGTCAGGCTCCCTGCATGGAGCCTGCTTCTTCCTCTGCCTGTCGCTGCCTCTCTCTCTCTCTCTCTCTCTCTCTGTGCCTCTCGTAAATAAATAAATAAAATCTTTATGAAAAAAAACAATTTGAGAAAACCATTTAATTTCTGCTCTTTTATAATGGTTTTACATATTCTTCTATGTAATCAAACCACAAATGAATAAATATACTCTCTTCCAACAGGAGGATAGTGATAGAAGTCCTAAAAAGCCCTATAAATAATATCGGGTTATTATTCAACAAAGGAAACTACTGTTCTTTTCACCTAGATTTTTAAAAATTGGATTAGAAAAGTTTTGAAAATCCTTCACACACAATATTCTGTAGTTAGAACTGCTGGATGTTTATTCATCTATGTGAAAGGAATTCATCCTAAAGTCCACTTATTAAGGTAGAAATATATCACGAAACAGATCTACGCAACTGGTAGGGTTGCTTTCTTAGCGATACTGGCAGAAGATTCAAAGATAGATTACAAATATAAAATTAAATAACTATGGTGGGTTTCCTTTGCGAACTTTCAAGGAGAGATAAGCAAGTGTTCCCTGAGTTCGTTCATGACTTACATGTATAATAATGTTTCCATGACTGGGAATCCTTACCTATAACAAATGTTATATCTAAAATCATTCATTCATTCATTCATTCACTCATTTGAGGGAGAGGGGTAGAGGTGGCACAGAGTGACAGAGAGAAAATCTTAAACAGGCTCCATGTCCAGTGCCTGATGTGGGGCTCTATCTCACAACTCTGAGATCATGACCTGAGCCAAAATCAAGAGTTAGACGCTTAACTGACTGAGCCACTCAGGGGCCCCTAATTTATAAAAGAATTTAATATAAGAAATTAAAAAATATCCACTAATTAACCTTCATCTCATTTTCATGCTCATCCATTCTGGGGGTTACATCCTAAATAAAAAGCCTCAAACATCTGTCAAGACATCTAATTCATTCTTTTAATGTTTTCAATCATAACAAAACAGTTCTCTAGATTCAGCAAGTAGAAGCAATAGCAGCTAATAAATTCTAAGACTAGGCTAGACTGGCATTAGGTAGCCACAGGGAATACTAAATATTTTCTGAACTTATAAAGATTGCTTTAACATAAAAAAATACCTGACACACGAACATGAGAATACATTCATACCAAGTCAGTCTTCTGTCTCACATCTACCAAAACATTTAGTGATGGTAATAACAGTATAATTCCTTATATCCGCACTCACTTCTAGATTTTAGCACTGATACTCAGTTCCTAATCTATTCACTTGGCAGCAGTAGCTATTAATTTTCCTTAAAAATTTTTAAACAGATTTATTGGGGTATAATTGATATACCAATTAGAAAAGCCACAAGAACCACAGATACAAGTTACCAAAACTGAAGTCATTAACTACCCAAGAAAATCTGCTTCTTCTTTGGCATTCTTTTTTTTTTTTTAAATACTTTATTTATTTATCCACGAGAGACACAGAGAGATGCAGAGAGGGAGGCAGAGACACAAGCAGAGGGAGAAGCAGGTTCCATGCAGGGAGCTTGACACGAGACTTGATCCCGGGACTCCAGGATCAGGCCCTGGGCTGAAGGCAGCACTAAACCACTGAGCCACCCGGGCTGCCCTTCTTTGGCATTCTAAGACACACTAAATCTCAATGCCACCAGGCACTGAGACGTCAACGCTGACTTCTTCTTTTCTCATATGCCTAACAATCACTAAATTCTGTTAACATAGAATCTGATATAAGTGGGGGAAAAAAAGGAAACAAAAAAACAGACAAATCCTTCTATTCAAATAAAGATTAGATAGATAGACACAGAGAAAGTAAACAGTAGGTTTAAGAAACACATATCTCAGGGGCACCTGGGTGGCTCAGTGAGTTAAGAGTCTGCCTTTGGCTCAGGCCTGATCTATCTCAGGGTCCTGGGATCGAGCCCCACATCTGGCTCCCTGATCAGTAGGGAATCTGTTTCTCCTTCTCCCCTTCTCCCTCTTCCCTTCCACCTCTCCGCTCCCCCCCACTCTTTACCCCCTCCCCACTCCTGCTCTGGTGCATGTGCTCCTCTCTCTCTCTCTCAAATAAATAAAATCTTAAAAAAGAAAAATATCTTAGGTAGGATGTTAATGTGAGGTATGTTAGGGGAAAATGAAAAAAATAAAATGCCTTAGTCAAATTATTTATGCAATTCAAAAAATACAGTTATTAGGCAAAATCCAATTCACATTAGCTGGTTCTTTCACTTATAAGCTTTTTGATCTTTTCAATCAAAGCATATATCATTTTGAGTTTATGGCATTGCTTTGATTTGTTTATTCTTAATCTTTAAATTCAAGACAGGAACATAAAAGGAAAACAGATTAACATACTATTTTTTAAAATGTCCTATTTTCCTTTGTTGAGGCTTCATGGCTATTAAGTGTTTCAGGTTTCTTGTCCAAGAGATGTGTCTGAAACTGACACAAAGCCACAGCCTTTATTTATGTTTCTCCTCAGTATAATTGGTCTGAACAATACATCTTTATCCTCCAGCCTTGTTTGTTAGGCATTGGTTCCTGAGAAGAAAATAGTCTTTCTTACTAAGAGAGCAAAGTGTTGTTTGTTATGTAGACTTTTATCGATCATAAATGAAAGGTCTCCTTTCTGCTGTTTCTGTTGAAAAGTCCTTTGAATAGAAACCTATTTACCCCTTCTTAGACAGATGCTGCTTTGGTGAACAACCTGAAAATTTATGCAATATTTATTGCCTCCTTAAATAATGTATTTCTAGTAAACGTGTTTATATTTACACTGTGATCTTGTTCTGTAAGCTTTACTAACCAATTCTTCAAATAAATTGATCCAAAGAAAACCTTAAGAAGTTTAGAAAAAAGTCTTTCAATGTTTCTGTAAGTGAATACATAGATGAACAAATAAGCATCTGTAAAATAGGTTGACAAAAAAAGATGTCTTATAGTCTTACCTTTTTTAACAATAAAGTATGAGAAAGAGTATCAAATACATAGAAGTACCTCAGTTTGTTACTTAGGCAACACTGCTCATAATACAATGTTTACATCAACAGAGAAGAAATAACATTACTTCTTATCATTGTCTACCTTATCTACATAGCTACATACCCACACATTACAAAATACAATGGAAGTTGCTGATCTTTGATTGCCTTGGGTTCTGTGTAAATGAATGGACATAAAACTAAACAAAATAGCTTCCTCACTCATATAGAATAATTATTTGTAATTCAAGCATTATTTCCTTTTATTTATTTTTTTAAAGATTTATTTATTTATGAGAGACACAGAGAGAGAGAGAGGCAGAGGCAGAGATATAGGCAGAGGGAGAAGCAGACTCCCTGCCAGGACCCCGACGTGGGACTCGATCCCTGGACTCTAGGATCACGCCCTGGGCCGAAGGCAGGCGCTAAACTGCTGAGCCACCCAAGGATCCCTGCATTATTTCCTTTTAATGCAATTTCACAGACAGGTATTTGCAGATTCCAGTAAGAGTAAAAGAGGGAAAGAAAGAGGGAAGGAAAGTCACAATAATCAAGTGCCAATTTTCAGTTAGTCACGGAGATAAGGGCTTCCATATGTATGCATCTTGTAACAACTCTGATCGGTTCTACAGTTCCCAGTTTCTCACAGTTCTGATTATTTTTGTCCAATTAAACAATCCATGAAATTTTACTGAAAACATACCCTCACAAATGAATACACTCTCAAAACAAATAGTTATCCTAAACTTATCTGAGAATTGCCAAACTCTTACAGATTGCTATAGAGACTCATTAACACATCTGAAAACAAAGTATTTTGTGGCTATTAACCAATATAAGTAAAAGTAATCACTCTTAGAAATGGGCACAGTTGAAACTTGTGCTCCATAAAATATGCCCCTCCTCTCCAGGCTAAGTCTCACACCCTTAATTTAGACAAATGTCACAAATGTCACTCTCTTGGATGCTACATTAACTTCCAGGTTGTTGAGGACAGCCTACAGCTTGCCTCTTTACAAACACATTCTATATTTCTGATATGGCAATCTTTCTGACACAGAAAGCTAATCATTTTACTTACATAATCTAACTCTTCAATGCTTTTAAAATAAAATTTAAATTCTTTGCATCAGTGACTTGACATGATTTTTTTGTTGTTAACTGTGCTGCCATTGTCTTGGTACACTTAGCCTACACTTAAATCTTATTAAAATCCTTCCATAGTTTTTGGACTTATCACACTTTCTTTTGTGACACTTCATGCAACTCCCACTAATCTCTCAAGACGTCATTACTTTATAAAACTTCCCTTGACTTGTGGGAACAAAGGAATTAGAATGACAATCACACATGACGACATGAGGTGCTATGTGGAAAGCACTAAATGGTTGTAGAATATTTGAAATCAAACTTGAAATGCTGCAAAAGTTCACACACTCAAGCTATTTTTTTTCTGTCACTGTAAACAACTGGAGTTTACAAGGATCACATATCTCACAGTTGAAAGAAAGTTATAAAATAAAGTCACACCATACTAACATACTTAAACCTGGCACTCAGCATTATTCATGTTAACACATTATTATGAGACAAAATAAAAAAGGTAAGAATACCCCATTATTTTGCTGTAGTCCCTAATGTTAAACAGTAGTTACTACAAAATTTTGATGAAACAGTGTGTTACTTTTCCTACAAGTAGACTTCCTAGATATATATATCTCAAGAACTAAAACAAACCACCAAAACTGAAGAGGATCTTATAGTAAACATATAAGCCTTATCATTTATCTAAAATCATATTACCTATAAAAATAAATACAATAAAACAATAAAATCACATCACTTATATTTGAAGAAATAAAAGTAAGGATACTATGAGAGCCTAAATTCATCTATAGAAACTGAAAATGAGTGATACTGCCCAGATGTTTAGAGATTTTATTTTACATATAATGAATTATTAAAACCTCAAAACCATAGCAATCTCATTGTTATTGTTTCCTATAAAAGTGGTCTGATCTAAAATCTTGTATTGTTTTGTTTTTGGTTATATTAATGCTTATTTGTAATATTTCTTACTTTCTCAATTTTTGTTAAAGAGATGTCAGAATTTAATTTTCTGTTCTTTTAGATTATTATAGTGATGCTCTTAATTAACAGGTATAGCTATCTAATAATTCAATTCTAGTTTGTAGTGCTAAAATTCAGTAGGTAGGACTATGAGGTACTAACAGCTGTGTTTCTGAAATACATGTTATCTGTTGCTTGTGTTGTAAAATAAGGCTGCTGATTTAGATTTTCAGTCAGATGTCTTTAGCTCTAATTTTTTTCTTTTTTCCCATTTCTTCTTTTTTTTAAATTCTTTCCATTCTCTCCATATCTATCTTATCTACCTATCCATCTAAGTATCTTGAACCTAACTTGAATTTTGCATGCAATGCCTGTATATAAGAATTCAATTAAAACAGTTCATATACAGAAGTTTCAAAGATGCTTTCAAAGTTGTCTTATTTGACAATCAAAACAACTTTTTTAAAAAAAAAAGATTTTATTCATTCATGAGAGACACACAGAGAAAGAGGCAGAGACATAGGCAGAGGGAGAAGCAGGCTTATTGTGAGGAGCCTGATGCAGGACTGGATCCCAGCATCCTGGGATCACAAACCGAGCCAAAGACAGTAGCTCAACCACTGGCTACCCCACAACTACCCTTTGACATAGATTTTACTGCTGTATTTTAAAAACCAACATAAAAAGTTATCAATTTTTCAACACGAAACTATTAGAACATTTTTCATTGGCCATTTTTATTATTATTTTATCTCTATTTTTTCATGTTTTTAAAGTTTACATAAATGGTATGTTACTTATTGACATGCTAAGACATGAGATTTTCTTTAACCACTTAATGTTAAAAACAGGAGAACGAGAAAGGTGTGTATATATACTTGTGTATATTTGTATATATACTAGGCCCACATGTACATTTATACTTCTATATGATTATATGGGTCCAATCATATTTATTTATACTCATTTCCATATGTTGTATCTACATATGGTATATGTTTTATTTTTTGAAGACCTTTTTTATTTATTAAAGAGAGAGAAAGCACAAATTGTGGGGAGGAGCAGATGGAGAGGGGGAAGTAGACTCCTGCTGAGTGGGGGGACTGATGCAATGCTGGGCTTAATCCCAGGACCCTGAGATCGTGACCTGAGCTGAAGACAGACGCTTAGCCAACTAAGTCACCCAGGTACCCTGATATATATGTTTTATACAATAATTAAAGATGATCAAGCATTAGAGATTTGAAATAAGGGGCATCTGGGTGGCTTAGTCAGTTAAGCATCTGACTCTTGATATCAACTCAGGCCTTAATCTCAGGGTTGTAAATATAAGCCTTGCACTGAGTTCCACACTATGTGTAGAACCCACTTAAAAAAAGGATTTTATATAATATTCAATATTTCATAAGCAATTCATAAGATCTGAGTTTTAAGCTTCTCCATTTTATCTTAATAAAGACAGCTTACTATTTCAAAATACTTAAAACTTTATTCTTGACTCAATTTTTATATACCAGACAAGTCTATATGTTACTTTCAAAACAATATCTGGCACAATAGTCTGTTAATTTCTTTTCTTATTATGATTTTGAAAAAAATATATACAACAAAATTAAGTTAATAAAAGATTTAGAGAACAAGTCTTATTACTTAAATGTATTTTTTTTGTCTCCTCATATTACACTATTCTATGGTTCCATGGCTCTGAGAGGTACAAAGAAAGGGAAAGGTAGCAAGAATTTGATAAATATAGTAAGAGAAGGTATGAGAAGTTTTGAAACCAGCTGCCTGTTTATTTCACAATCTCCATAGTATCCACATGATAATGAGAGGCTCATAGTTTAAAGAAAAGAATATTCTGTAATATGTTTCATAAGAAATTTCTACCAAGTGAATTTAATATCTGTTAGGTAGTCATGTACAAAATAAAAATGAGTACTTCATGAGCAAAAGACACTGAATCTAGACAAATTGAAAAAATGCCATTCAGGATTATATTAATAGAACTATTTGAAAACAATTAATTGAAGTAAAATTCATAGGGTTTAAATAATAGTGGTAAATTACTTAGAATTCATATCTGTTACATAAGAAGTCAAAAATAAATAAATAAATAAATAGTCATAATTTGAACTTGAACTATCAGATATGCCTCCTATTTTTTTCCTCAGTAGCTCAGCAATGAATCCTGTTAAAAAAGTCATATATATTCCATATATGATAAACTCTCAGCTAAAATATTCCATAATCAACAACACAAATGTGATTATCTGAGGGATACCTGGGCGGCTCAGTTAGTTGAGTATCTGCCTTAGGCTCAGATCATGATCCCGGGTCCTGCTTCTCCCACTCCCTTTGCCTGCACAGGCCCTGCTTGTGCTGTTAAATAAATAAATAAATAAATAAATAAATAAATAAATAAATCTTTAAAAAAAAGCGTGTTAATCTGAAATGTTTGGTAAACTTATTCCTAAATTGAGAGGAAAACAGTAAAATATATTTTATTTTCTTCTTTATGAGTAAATTAACACTTCCAAATTTCACCTTTTCTTAATTAAATGTATTACCTTCCTTTGTCAGCTTCACCCTTTCTTTACTTAGATATCTTTATCCCTTCAGAAATAAATGTAAACCATCTTCATAACCTTGAGTAAGAAAGACATAAAAATAATAAACCCCAAAGTAAATAGCTGATGATTTAAAATACCTCAAAATTATATAGTTTGAATGAAGTCAGTACCAGTTCTTCTCAGAAACATTAATTTGAATAACTATCTGCAACCAAAAATGCCTTCACAAGAGCTAAGAATTCCAGGTGAGTAATTATATCACCTGAATGAGTACAAAAATAAAAGACACATTGAGAAGGGTAAAAAGATATTCACATTTCCCCCATCACCACTCTCTGAAGTCTGGGCAGCCCAATGCCAAGAGAGAGAGTTTCACCGCAAGGGAAAAAGAAAGTAAAGTGAAATAAGAGCCAGACTTTACCATAGAGTCCACTACGCTCTCCAGGACTCCATGGTACTAGCCTCCCCCTGGACTCCCATGAACCCAGGCCCTGGCCTGCCCATTCAAATACCAGACTACTCCTGTGGATCCAGATGCCAAGCCTACCTCAGTGGTCACCAGGGCCTGGTTGGCTCTGTGGATCCAAGATCCAGGTCTGTCCTCACAAACTCAAGTGCCAGACTGGTCATCATGTATTCAAGCACCAGGCCTGCCCATCTACTGACCCAGGCCCCAGAACTGTCTACACAGGGACTCAAGCAACAAGCCCGCCTACAAACATCAAAATATGGCCCACTCAATCTCTGGATGGACTGATGGGTAAAGAGTTTGTCTATCAAAGTCAGTGTATAAAGGCTGGAAGAAGCACCTAGTTCCTTAAAGGTGCAGACACCAACATAAGGCCACAGGGATAATGATAAATCAAGGAAACAAGACACCACCGAAGGAAACAAAAAACTCTAATGACTGACCCTAAAGGAATGGATATCTATCAGTTGTATGACAAAGAATTTAAAGTAATCCTCTTACAGAAAACACTTATAAAGAACTAATTGGAATCGGGAAAATAATATTGAGAGAGAGCAGAAATATATATATATTATATTATAATATATATATAAATATATATATAGTAGACAAAGTAGATTTTAAATCAAAAATTGTAATAAGATAAAAAGGGTCATTAGTTAATGATAAGGGGGTCAATTCATCAAGAGTATATAACAATTGTAAATATATATGCACCTAATATCGGAGCACCTAATATATTAAGCAAACACTAACAGAGAGAAATAGACGGCAGTACAAAATATTAGGGATACCCTAAAACTCCTAACTTCAACAATGGATAGATCATCTGGACAGAAAATCAACAAGAACAAAAGTACATGAACTATATTTTAAAGTTCCTAAGGACCTAACAGACATGTGAAACACTCTGCTCAACAGCAGCAGAATACACATTCTTCTGAAGTGCACACGGGGTATTTTCTAGAATAGATCACATGTTAGGGCCCAAAACAAATTTTAGTAAATATAAGTAGACTGAGATAATACCAAGTATCTCTTCTGAGCACAATGATATGAAAGTAGAAAACAACAGCAGATGGAAAACTGGAAAATTCACTACAGTGTGGAAATGAAACACTGCTCAACAACTAATAGGCCAAAGAAAAACAAAAATAGAAATAAAAAATATCTCAAAACAAATAAAAATGAAAACAACATACCAAAACTTACAGGATACAACAAAGGCAGTTCTAAGGAAAAGTTTATAGTAATCAATGTCTACTATATCAAAAAATAAATAAATAAAAAGAAAAAGATCACAGACACAAATGCACACACACAAAAACCAAACCTTACATCTCCAGGACCTAGAAAAAGAACAACCTATATAAATGGAGATAATAAAATATCTCAGCAGGAAAGTAGGCAAATAATTTTATCAGGAATTTCACAAAGGGCACTTCCTAAAATGAAACAACACAAAAATACCAGTGTATATACAGTAGAGTGCCTAAAATTAATTTAAAAAGCAAAGTTGATTGGTTACTCCAATAGAAATATGTCTTCAAAGACATAATAGATACCTTTCTCAGATGTTTATAAGCAGTGAATTTTGATAAAGCAGATTCAGAACTATATTGAATATTACATGTATATGTTTACACTTTGAAAAAAAGACTCTTCCATAAGTTTCCCTTTCTAATACTTAGGAAAGTAATTATTCCCTTTCTGAGTCTTTCTAGTAAGTACTCTTTACTAGTTGGTTTCTTTTAGACATAGTAGTGTATCCATCACCTAGTCAAAGTTGTTAAATTGTTTGCGTATAAAAAAAAATAAATTGTTTGGGTATATTCATGCACTGAAGTTGACAAAGAAAGGTTTATGCAACAATGTGAGGGAAATGCCAATTGATAATCAGATGAATGGAAGAGAAAGAACTCTCCTTTTGACTTTGGTTATATCTGATATCTAAACATACCTACAAATATACACAGTGTTTTCAGGCACTAAAATCATTTTAGAGAACACATGAAAGACAATGGTTGGTAAATAATTCATAAGAAACTGATGTATTAAACAAAATGTTAATATATTCGTTTATAATGAAAAATGTGAATTTCTAAAGAAGCAATAAGAAGATAGAAGCATACTATTTCCCTAGGACAATTTACATAAAGATCCATATCATAAACAGAAATTATTTGATCAGAACATAATAACAAAGAACAGCTCTGGGATTCAACTGGTTGTTGAAAATAGGAAATAGGTTCACAGAGTATCTATAATAGGGATATTCATTTTTCACAGCAGTTGATAGCATGTTGAAATAGATCCTAATTATAGAATTTTTAAAACCTGTATTTGTCTTAACAGTATGGATATAATATTCAATGTATCTTCTTATGAAAAAAGGGTGTAGAACAAAAGTGTTAGGCTAGTTTTAGGCCTGGTCATTTGATCTTCATTCAGTGTACTCCAGCTCCCAGAAAACACCTATAAACGCACAATTCCCCTGACCCCCCATTACTGTATTCACCCATTTAGAGAGGTAGCCAGTGTCTAAAAATGTCATGCGTGGTCAAGAGTTTACATAATGGTGGATAGTTTACTCCTTAAATTACCTCACAGGATCATCAACTTAATCATAGTATCTCTTTCATATCTGTTTGACCTAGAGAGTTGAAGGTCAGAGAATATACCAAAATAGGTATGCCACCAAAAAAGGTCCCATACTTTGAAGGACATAAAATATTTTAAGAAATTTTATCTTTCACCTGGGTCTGTGGGGTTTTTTGTGTAAGAAATTTACCCTTATGCCAACAATGAAAGTGTTATCTTTTTACTTAGCAATATAACATATTATGCCAACAGTGACAAGTAATATGATACAAAATAGAATTCTTTAGACTATAGATTTGATAAAGAATCAAAAGAATATCAAAGCCTCTCAATTCAATAAGTAATTTTCTGTAAAATATATCTATTAGTGGAATAGTTTAACTTCCATGTGAAACTATAATTGAACACTTCCATGTGAACTATAATTGGAAGTTTGGCAATTTTAGTGAACTTAAATGATTATTCCAATTGTTTAGATAGTCAAAACAAAGGATCAGACATAGTCTTTGACCAAAAGAACTAAATCTTTTAAAAGTGTGTTTCTTCTTGGACAAAAATAAAATCATAGCTATTCATTCACAATTTCAACATTAACTTGATCCCTCCTTCATTCTATTTCTAACAGTGTTGAATATGCAGAATTTTATTTCTCTGTCTTTCTACCAGGGCCTGAAGTCAATACACAAAGCTGCTTGTGGGAAAGGTTTGGCAGCTACAGGCTTGCAGATGTTAAGATATGTTCTCTGTGAGCCCTGGCAGCTGGGTATGTGTATGCTCTCCAGTTATATTTCTCATCTGACCTCGTCATTTGCTCCACTGTTAGCTGTTGTGACAGCTGTTCAGCTGTATTGAGGTTTTGTCTATTATTTATTATTTATTGCAAACTACAGCCCGGCACAGCTAAGTAGCACTATCTACTAGAGGTAATTGTGTTGAACAAATCTCTTATCCCCAAATCCCTGATCTGGAGTACATGATATAAAGACAACAGAGGAGCCGTGGTCAGCAAAACCAGGAGGTGCACTCATTCTTTGGTCCTGTGTTTACAAGGGAGTCTTTCCTTATCTCTTCTGCACAGCACTAATTTCAGATATAAACCATCCAAATTCATTAGAAACAAGTTTAATAATGAAAAGGCCTATCTTGTGGCTTTTTAAATTAAAATACATATGATTGAAATTGCATTATCCTGAAGAACTTTAGCTAAAAAGATCACCTAAAATAAATCATATAGTGTATATTTAGGAGACATAGAATAAGAGAATTGATTAAATTCAATGACTCAATATATTTTTACCTACACATTTATATTTCTAAGCACTATTCTGGCAGCATACCACAATTTCTTTATGTTGTGATTTTTATTCTTATTAAGTTTGCTGCATTTTCTAATTCCCCTTATGCTTATTATCTATGATGAGGTATTATTTGTGTCATTTAATTTAAAATCAAGTGGGGATTTTTGAAATGTAGGCTTGTTATTAATTCCTAATTTAATTATGTTATGAATAAAGAACCTATTTTATAAAATTTAAATCTTTTTGATAAATTTGACCTATTTCATGACATAGTATGTAGTCTAACATAGCACATCACATGGACTTGAAGATTTCATTCCAGTTCTTGGATCTAGTTCAATATCTCAACTGAATAAAGTTATCTGAGTGCCCAAATTATTTATTTATTTATTTATTTATTTATTTATTTATTTATTCATTCATTCATTCATTTGCTGATTGATTAAATTAGTTTTTGAAAGGGAGTGTTAATGTGAAAAATTTTACTGTTTCTGTCTTTTTTTCCCAATAGTACTCTCTGGTGTGTTTTTGTTTTTTTTTGCATCAACCTCCATGTAATTTTATATTTCAAGTATCTCTTATTAAAGCATATACTTGATTCTCGGTATTTTGTCCTAGTCTAATAATCTCTAGTTTTTATTTGCAGAGGGTAATCTATTTGTATGTAAAAATTGCTATTGATAATTTTTTCTCTAGTATTTTGTCAGTTGTTTTTATTTGACCCATCTATTTTTGGATCATCTCACCTCCATTTCTTTTGGCTCAAATCAATATATTTTTAAAAATTTATTTCTTGACTTTTGAATTGAAATTTTGCATTAAATTTTAGTAATAGTTCTAGTGATTAAAATTTGCATGCTTAATTTTCAGTCTATTTATATTTAATCATGTTTGTTTGATACAAATGCCAAAATACAACCAGAATTTTTGCATTAAATGTTCATATAACTTTTACACTTGATCTTAGTAACCGAAAGGCTGAGAAGTAATAGTGTTCATATAACTTTTAAAAATAGAAAGAAAAATATATATGATCCATTATGTGTTTATACTTCTTTCTTTCCTGTTGACATATGTTTTCATTTGTGTTGATTTTCTTGATCTGAAGAATTTCCTTTGCTATGCATTATATGTAGTTCACTGACAAAACAGTACCTTAATTTTAATTGAACAAAAGTGGCGTTGTTTTATTTTCATATTTGAAAGATATTTTAGCCTGACACAGAATTTTAAATTGACAATTCTTTTTTTCCTTTACAGAGTTCAAAAATATATTATTTCATTTTCTTCTGGCCTCCATTATTTCTTATTAGGAGTTCATCAATAGCTGAATTGTTTTTATCTCCTATGGAAAATGCCATTTTTTAAAAAAAATTGGCTGTTTTCAAGAGGTCCTCTTTTATACTTTTTATATGATCAATTGTTTTTCAATGATGCACATTAGGAAATTCTTGAGTATTCTGTTATTCATTGTCATTTAGTTTGTAAACTTTGGAAAATTTTGGTCATTTCTTCATACATTACTTAAATATATTTCTGTCCTCTTTTCTTCTATTTTTGGGCTTCATTTATATGTATCATAAATAATATGTTATAATCTCCAAATTAATTGATAATCTATTCATCCTTTCATGTTTCTGTAAATGGAAGTCTAGCTTAATTTATAGCGTGTTCAGCCAAAGTAAATAGAATCTTGAGGCAAAATATTCTTAAATGTGCATAAAGGCACTGGTGAGCTAATAAGAAAATAGGAATTCATGAAGTTAAAATCTAAGAAAGTAAGGGGTAGCTAGATAAATAATTTTGTTCTCAAATTATTGTTGACTTTTCCCTCCTTTAGGTATACAACATTTTGAAAATGACATCAGAGTTGATGAGAAAATGAACAGTGCTGTCAGTATTCTTATGAAGCTAGTGGAGAAGGGATCCCTGGGTGGCTCAGTGGTTTAGTGCCTGCCTTAGGTCCAAGGCATGATCCTGGAGTCCTGGGATCAAGTCCTGCATTAGGCTCCTTTCATGGAGCCTGCTTCTCCCTCTGCCTGTGTCTCTGCCTCTCTCTCTTTCTCTCTCTCTCTCTGTCTTTCATGAATAAATAAATAAAATCTTTTTAAAAAATGAAGCTAATGGAGAATGCAAAAATTGGACTTCAATGCCCACCAAGAAAGGAGACCTGACACCTCAGGCTCTAAGTTTACATTTTGTAAAGGGTATATCTGAAATGTACCAGCATTAACAATGAGTTTAACCACATATTGTCTTCAGGTATTCCAACTTCACAACAGCTGTTGGCCAAAAGCAAATAAATCAACACTAGAGGAAATTAATACTACCAGAGCCTCAAACTTTCTCTTCATCTTTTCATTCCCAATGCCTAACATTCATATAAAAATAACAAAGGCATCAAAAGTATAGAGCACATTCTGAAAACCGTAAGGAAAAATAGACTTGAAAAAGTAATTTGGCCAGGAGTTTGAAGCGCCTATAGTTAAAAATTTGAGAGAAATTATGAAGAAAAGAGATTAAATAATACAAATATAAAAATAATATACTTTATAAACCCAAATGCTAACACTGTGCAGAATTAGAAGGACACATTAGTATGTTTAAAAAATAATTATCTTCTGTCAGAAATATTACCTGCCAAATTTCCTATAATTTTTTACTATATTGCCAAGCACCTACTCAAGAATTATGATGCATGCTAAAAAATGTGTTTCTAGTAACCAGAATTCAAGAGAAACATGAATTTATTAAACATGATCTGCTGGAGGTTGAGTTGTTGAGAACTGATAAAGATTTTATTTCATTATTTTATTTTTGAGAACTGATAAAGATTTTAAATTGCCATTATTCATAGAATCAAGAAAATAGATTAAAGAGCAGAGAGATGGAAAATTTAATGATTTAGAGTCACTAAACTTTATCAACAATAGAAATCCAAAGTATGGGGCTCCTTGGTGGCTCTGCTGGTTAAGCATCTGACTTTTCAGTTCAGTTCATGATCTCGGAGTCCTGGAATCCAGCCCCATCTGCTCATTGGGAGTCAGATTCTTTGCTGCCCCTCCCTCACTCGTTTTCTTTCTCTCTCTCTCTCTCTCTCTCTCTCAAATAAATAAATAAAATCTTAAAAAAAAAGAAATCCAAAGAATAGTTATTAGATGGATTAAGCCCAAGACTGGAGACAGCAACCTGCCATCTGGAATTATTAGTATGAATGTAGAACTGATTTAAAGCAGGGGACAGGAGAAGTTCTATCTTTACCTTGGGGGATACCAGATACCTAATTTTTTGGTTAGATGTTGGTTTGTTGAATTTACTATTGGCCAACATAAAGAAAGTGGTATTTTTGATGTAGTTATCAATTCATGAAACTTTTCTGGAGACACCCAGTGCTAGTTTCTTTACTGATGTTTTGTAACTACTTTAGCCACCTTGGGATGCCTGGTTTGACTCCTGGAAGAGTCAGAGAGCCTTTTTAGCGAGCCTTCTCAAAGCCAAGACTCCTCACATAGATTTTTAAGATTCAGACTCATTACAGTCCAGCTTGCAAATATTAGCCCAAGAGGAGATTCATGTTATGAATACCCTTTGGATTTCCAAGCTTGACTGCATTCTTTATTTCTTATAGCACCATATCTTTCACTTTAAATAAAAATCTCACTTGAGTGTACTCTCTGGTATCCAGGGAGTCCTTTCACATATATGAGTTGGGAAAATAATACAAATAGTGACCTGAAAGATAAGTATATCTCAACCAAGGGTAAGAGAAAGATGAAGGAAAGTATGAGAGATGTACAGAACACTCTGTGAAGGAAAAAGAAAATCAGGCAAAAGTAATCTCTGAAGACATAATAATGAAAAGTTTCCAAAAAAAATAATCCTTCAACCCTTGGGCAGTATCTTCTTCAAAAAAGAACAAACTACTTGATATTTGAAAAGAAGCTGTTTGTGTGCTAGTGGCCCATATGAGTTTTGTATGCTGTACAGGAAATTATCACCAAATTATCAGATTAAAACAACACCCACTTATTATCTGTTGCTGTACATCAGAAATCTAGACTCAGTATAATTAAATTCTCTGCTCAGTTTCTCACAAGGTGAAAATCAAGGTTTTAGCAGGGCTGCATTTTCATCTGGAGTTCAAGATCCTCTTCTGAGCTCATCAAGTTGTTGGCATAATTTAGTTCTTTATAACTGTGAGACTGAGATTCTATAGGCATACCTCAGAGCTACTGTGGGTTTGGTTCCAGATCACCACAATAATGCAAATATCACAATAGAGTGAGTCAAATGATTTTTGGGAGTTCCCCAGTGCATATAAAAATTACGTTTATCTATACTGTAGTCTATTAAATGTGCAATGGCATTATGTCTCAAAAATATGTATCTTAATTTAAAAACACTTATAACTAAAAAAGGCTAACATTGTCTGAGCTTTCAGCCAGGTGGAGGGTCTTGATTTGATGTTGATGGCTGTTGACTGACTACAGTGGGGGTTGCTAAAAGTTGGAGTGGCTATGGCAATTTCTTTAGGACAACAATGAAGTTTGCTACATCAGTTGAATCTTCCTTTCACTAATGATTTCTCTGTAGCATATGATGCTGTTTGATAGCATTTTACCCACGGTAGAACTTTCAAATTTGGAGTCAGTTCTCTCAAACTGTGCTGCTGCTTCCATCAACTAAGTTTGTAATATTCTAAATTGTTTGTTGACATCTCAACAATCTTCACTAGGAGTAGATTTCATCTCAAGAAATCATTTTCTTTGCTTTTCCATAAGGATCAACTCCAATCCATTAAAGTTTCACCACAGGATTGCAGCAGTTTAGTCAAATCTTTAGGCATCACTTCAAATTCTAGTTCTTTTACTATTTTGACCAAATCTGCAGTCAGAACATACAACGTCTATTGATTAAGTTTGCCATCTTATATGGACATGGTTTATGGCACCCAAAACAATTACTGTAGTAACATCAAAGACCACTGATCATAGATCACCATTTTTTTCATGAAAAAAGTTTGAAATATTTGAAGAATTCCCAAAATGTAACATAGAGACACAAAGTGAGCAAATGCTTTTGGAAAAATGGCATCAATAGACTTGCTTGATGCAGAATGCAGAATAAAACTTTAATTTGTGAAAAAAAACAATATCTGTAAAGCAAAATAAAGTGAAGTTCGGTAAATGAGGTATGCCTGTATTTTCCTTCTGGCTATTTGATTGGGGTTTGCTCAAGTCTCCTTGAGGTTACCCTGAAGTCCTATGAACATAGCTGGTTCACAACATGGAAACGTCCTTTGTCAAAGACTGCAGAAGAATAAGGTCCTCTTTTTTAAAAAAGATTTTATTTATTCATGAGAAACAAAGAGATAAAGAGAGGGAATGGCAGGCAGAGGGAGAAGCAAGCTCCATGCAGGGAGCCTGATGCGGGACTCGATCCCGGAACTCCAGGATCATGCCAAACCACTGAGCCACCCATGGATCCCCTCAGGTCCTCTTTTTAAAGTCTTTTACCTAACTTATCCTAGCCCACCCAGGATAATCTTCCTTTTAATTAACTCAAGCTGACTTGGGACTCTAATCACACATATAAATCTCTTCACTTTTTCCATATGTTGTATGCTACTCACAGAGATGAAATTCCATCATTTTCACAGGTTATCCCCTTAATCAAGGGAGGAGATTATACAGAGTCTGTACAGATTGGCCACAAAAATCTTGGAGTCCACCTTAAAATTTTGCCTAGCACGTGATCCTTATGGAGACTATCTAGTCATAGAAACTTAGTTACGATGTGAATGGAATTGCCCATTTGCATGATCAGATTTGTTAAACTTAAGTCAATTGCAATAGAAATCAAATAAATGATATGGCAGTTTAGTAGAGTCAAGTAGGTCTATTACACACTACTAAATATCACAAACAGATGGCACAGACCTGTATACCTATTTTTGCACTGACCCTTTCCCTCAGTTCACATATATGACCTTATGGAGGAGTTTCTTATAATCACATTACAGAAGAGGATAGATACTGGTTCTGGTTTATATGTCGATCGACTCAATATGTCACAGTCAGATTAGAATAGACTGGAATTGTAATAATACATTAATCTGAAATGTGATACTCAGGGACATCCCCTCAGTAGATATTACTACTAGCGTTACTCTTTGTTGTCCCTTTGATATATAGTGAAAAGTGACCCAGGCAGGGAGAATATACCTAAACTGATGTAGATTATCAAATAGCTTGGATAGTTGAATAGGGTCCTATAAAGAGCAAGATTAGAAATCAGATATGTGGAAGTAAGGGGAAAAGCATATGGGTGATATACGTAAGTGGGCACAGAGTGTGTGAAACCTGTGTCTCACGTCAGTGAGCCGCAGAAAACATCCACAGCACAGAAGGTATTCAACATTACTTAAGTTAGGAATATATTTAGTGAATGCTAGATAATCTCTATCCTCAACCACTCCAAGTTTGCTTACTGGCCTCCCATTGCAGGAAGTTAAGCATAAACCTTAGAAAGTTGGTTCCTGCTAAGTATTGAATGTTTATGTTTCCCTAAAATTCATATGTTGTGCTTTAGTCCCCACATAATCCTATTTTAAGGCAGGGCTTTTGGAAGGTAATTAGGTTTAGATGAAGTCATGGGGGTGAAAGTCTCATGATGTGATTAATAACCTTACAAGGGGATGAAGAGACCAAGGGGAAACCAGGAAGAGGATTCTCACCAGAACCCAACCATGCTGTTACCCTGATCTTAGAGTTCCACCTTCTTGACTGTGAGATACAAATGTTTGCTGTTTAACCTACTCAATCCATGGTATTCTTTTAAAAATTTATTTTTATTTTTAAAGATTTTATTTATTTGAGAGAGAAAGAGAGCATGAGCCATAGAGGAGCATAGAGAGAGGTACAAGTAGACTTCATGCTGAGCATGAGCCCAACGCAGGGCTCAATCTCCACCCCAAGATCACGACCTGAGCCCAAACCAAGAGCTGGAGGCTTAATGATTTGAGCCACTCTAGTGCCCTTATGGTTTTCTTATAGAAGCTTAAACTCCTCTGACCAGTCTGTCAGTAATGAAGTCCAATTCCGAGCCCTACATATGGCATACATCTCCAAAAGACAAGCCAGTCCACTCAGTACTAAATTGATTATATTAACCCTTTTCTGCCCTGAAGTGGGTAGTGATTTATTCTTACCAGAAATGATACCAAATATGACTATGAGTTTCTCCCCTTGCCATGTTCTTTGCCAGCATAAATATCTGAGAGCTCTACATTTGTCTAATGCAATAATCCCCAATAATCTAATGACTAATCTGCAATATGGAACCTGTATATATTTCCTCAGGATTAAGAATCTGTTTTACAGCATATTAGGTGCAACAATGAGTGAAGGATCACTTACAGTATCAAATACCCTATTGTTGGAAGAAGTTACCCTGATAGATTACAGGAATGCTCAACTACAATAGTGGTTCAGAGGTAGCATTAGAAACTGAACTGGGAAAGAAAGAAGAAAGGAAAGAAAGAAAGAAGAAAAAGAAAGAAAGAAAGAAAGAAAGAAAGAAAGAAAGAAAGAAAGAAAGAAAGAAAAAAGAAAGAAAGAAAGAAAGAAAGAAAGAAAGAAAGAAAAGAAAGAAAGAAAAGAAAGAACGAAAGAAAGAAAGAAAGAAAGAAAGAAAGAAAGAAAGAAAGAAAGAAAGAAACTAACTGAACCAGTGGCCACTCAGTGATGTGTCCCACAGAACTAAATTATATGGGTTTGAAAAGCAAGGGGTGGAAGAAAATGGGATGGGCTTTTCTTACCAATATTCCAGTGACCTATTTATAGAATGTATGTTTTATGTTCCCATAGCTTTAGGCTCTGCTGAGTTAAGGGGCCAATTCCTGGAGCAGTTGTTGGTATTACCAAAAAGGGATAGAATATGGGTGAAACAAACACTGCCACATAGAATCCTCATGCTGCCATACCAAGAGGGAAAAAAAGGTCACTTTATCAATGGAGGGACATGTCTGGTCATCAGGAGGAGCTAGGATGGTTGATACACAATGTGGGTAGGGGAAAGTGTATTGGAAATCTATGTTATACTATGGAGTGTTTCTCACTCCTTTAGAGTGTTAAGAGTGGCCAGGGCCATTTAAACAGGCATGAAGGTCTGGATCACCCCACCTTGCAAGTGAATTAGATTGACACATTGAATGAGAGTATGGAAATCTACAACAGGTAGTGTGGAAAGGAGATTAATAAAGATGAATTCCAGCTTAGAGACCAGCTGCCAGAGTGGACACTTTCACTTAGAGTTGGGATGAAAATATCTCAAAAAGTAAGCAGTATTAGAAATTAAATCACAATTTGTTCCTTGCTGACAATTTTTAGAAGAGTCTGTTCTTAGCAGAAGGAATGTGAACAAATATAAAACAAACTAAAAATAAAATGCCATTTGATAGGAGTAAGAATAAATAAGAATAAATATGTAAGTACATCAAAAAAGTGTTTAAACTCTCCTATTAAAAGAAAAATACTTTCAAGTCATAATTTTACAAATACATATGTTATTTAGAAGTTAAAAGATAATGAAACAAATGTTAAAAATAGTTATGTGCAAACAGACAATATAATTTAAGTCATAATACTCTAATTGCATAAAAGGATTGCTAATTTTGATGAAAATGCAGTCTATAATTAATGTCATAATCTTTTTATAAAAACATGTCAAACATTTAAAAAACTGAAAAAACCCATTAAACATCATTTAGATTAAATAACTGTTAATGTGTCATTGTATTTGCTTTAAATCTTTATTTTTAAATCAACATTTGCAGATTAAAAACAGCCCCTTTGTATCTGTCTGCTCCTACACTATAAATAACATTATTAATCAATTATTTTACTAATCATTTATGACCATTATTTTTTATTTTATATGTATATATATATATATATATATATATATGGGCATATTTATCAATTACAACATATTGATTTGCATACTTATTTTTCTTCCAGAATTTATAATACAACTTTCACCATTATACATCTGGCTATTTTTACTTAATTATTTTTTTGAGGTTTATACAAAAGTTTATTCACTTCAATAGCCTTGAAATATTTCAGTGCTTGAAGAGACATTCTACCCAAGGGTATGGAGGAAACATGGCTCTGACACATTTAAGTTATTGATCAAATTAGCAAAAATGTTTTCCTGTAACTCAATAATCAGAGATTTTCAAAATTGTTTTTATCTGAACACTCGACCAAGGCAGCAGTACACTATCACTTTTTTCTGCATCAGGATATTCTTAACCATCTAACTTTGTACTGATTTATTTGGCAGCATTATTAACCATTTTATCACCCTACTGAACATTGTACTGGCAAACATTCAAGAACAGAAGAAAATAGGTACTATATATATGACTCTATAAGACCTATGAATAATACAATGTAGGAAATAAATCTCAAAAAAAATCCTCTTTATTCAATACATTTTCTGAACTTCTGGTGGTCTCTGGCCTGAGGCCCTTCCCTTTTAGAATGAAATTTACACTGCTACTATTTGCATGCTACCATTAAGAAAGGGTAGCCATTTGTAGATCTCATAGAAAATTTTAAAAGCTTATTTCTAATTGAGGTGTATAACCAGATTTATTTGATTCTGTAAGAGAGTTTTCATCTCAGTTCTGCAATTACACATCTGTATACCCATCACATCCTTTTATTTTTTAAATTTTTTTAACCTCTGGACAGTTTAAAATAAAGGTCACTTATTCTCAAGTTCTTCTGCTAATTACAGTAATTAGTTCTGGCTGTTTATTGTATCAACTACTATTTTTCTTGATAGTAGGTACCATTTTCCTGTTTCTGCATTTGTCTAGTAACTTTTTAATGTACACCTGACATTGTGATTTATATGCTGTAGAGTTTCTAGGTCGGTAGGTTTGATTATCATGTGAAGAGTGTTGCATTTTTCTCTTGCAACTTGTTAAATTATGGGTGAATACCTTGATCTTATGGAACCTTTATAAGAGAGTGGTTATTGTGGTTCTCCCTTTAGTACTAAGGTGAATTCCTTTATACAGGCCTAGAAGTGGCAAATATAGGGTTTAAATGAAGGACAAACATTATATGGTCTCATTCATTTGGGGAATATAAAAAGTGGTGAAAGGGAATAAAGGGGAAAGGAGAAAAATGAGTGGGAAATATCAGAAAAGGAGACAGAACATGAAAGACTCCTAACTCTGGAAAACGAACTAGGGGTGGTGGAAGGGGAGGTGGGCGGGGGGTGGGGGTGACTGGGTGATGGATACTGAGGTGGGCACTTGACGGGATGAGCACTGGCTGTTATTCTATATGTTGGAAAATTGAACACCAATAAAAAATAAATTTATAAAAAAAAAGCCAAAGGGTTTTACCTAGCTCCACTTTCTAGCACGATGAAGCTGTTGAAATTTTTGGCCATCTCTTTTGGCCTGTAGTCAGTGTTGTCGATTGTATATCTTGAATTCTTAGCCTAGTATATAGCTCAGTAGTTCTTAAATGTACATTTTTTTTTGGCAAAGGTCAAGTTTTGAAGGTAGTTTATTCAGAGGTTTTTGGAATACCCTCTCTTGTGGCTCCCTTCATTCTATGATATTATCTTTAATTACCAGTTGCTCTAGCGTCACTGAAGTTTGATTTCTGATTTCTCAACCCAACAACACTTGTTTTCTGTCTGAGCTCTATTTCTTATGAGGAAGAGTCTGCCTTTAGGGAAAAGGAAAAAAAAAAGTGGTTTTCATCCAACATGGCTCATGTTTTAAAAACTGTAATCCTATCTAATATTCCTTCTTACGGAAAAAAATATTCATATATATCAAAAGTTCATGATAAGAAAAGGAAAGAATGATTTCCTCAAAAATATGTTTGAACTATTTGCCATGATGTAACTAGATGCTGAGGAAATAAATTAATAATAAATAACTTACTAACTATTCCCAAGGGCTTTTGGAGTTTAGTTCAGTGACCCTTGAATGCAATTTTGCATATATTACCTGCAATATTTATTTGCATGTCGATAACCAGGCCCCTGCAGAGACTTGGATTCAATTAGAACATGGTGGAGTCTACTAATGTGCATTGTAAATAAGCATTCAAGTTATTCTGGTGCAAGTTTTCTGGGGACAAGTTTCTGATTTAAGAGAGAGAGAGAGAGAAAGAGATCTGGTTAAATCAAATAAGAGGACTGAGATTCCTGAGTGGCAGCAGTTCCCAACTTTACTCAACAACAAATAGGATTTTTCTGTGAGGGCTTTTATAGAATTTCCAGCTGAAACCACATTGTCCAAAAGACATGTGGAATGTCCTGCCCCGTAGGATTGTAATGAATCTCAGCTTGTTTTCACTTGGTGCCCTTTGATTCAGTGTGACCTGAATGTGTGCAGATTGGCTTCAAGACTAAAAGATGAGTTGCTCTGAAATCAAGAGCTATCTGACCAAACTTGACATTTACTGGCATAACTCAATCTTACACTGATATTTGAATGTTCGCCGAATCTCTTACCCTGCTTCTCAAACTGCCTTAAAGGCAGTCTTAAACTATTTCATTTATCAAAGGCTGTATCTCCAAGAGAACAAAAATCAAGCATAGGTCATTTTAATACAAGCACTCAATCAATTTTTCAATTTTAACTTTGACAGACTCAAATGATTTGAGTGATTTTACTCATTCAGAACATTCTCTTTCAGCTCTGTCCAAAGAATTTAACTTATTTTCTGTTTATCTAAATGCCTATTAAAAATTAGTCTATCTACCTGACCACCATCTAACTGTACCTATATATACATTTGGACATATGAGTATCTTTCTCTCATCACCACTGCTTTCGATATCATATTCTGTGTGATTTGGCATCTTATAAATTGATAGAATTTGTATCTATACAGATGTAATAGATACCTATATCCATCTGTATCTATCTATCTATCATCTATCTATCTATCAAGATCTGACTATTCTAACTCTTGTACATACTCTGTGTATCCTGTTTCAGTCTTTTACAATGCTATGTCTCTCTTTATCTGAAGAGAATGCTTTCTGTCTAGACAAGATTACTCCTGATTCTGGATGATATGAAAAGTTTGTCATGAGTGAAATATAACATGAGAAGAAAACTTAATAAATAGAAGGGATAAACTACTTATTTAAGGTAGCATCTTGACTCAGATCATTTTGGCCTTCATGAAGAATCTTATAATTTGTATACAGTTAGTGTCTGAATATTAAATTCTGGCACTACTGAATCAATGTACTCTTTAAGTTTTAAATGTTATACAAAGAGTGAAAATAGTCCCAATTAGAAGAGTGTGCCTTGCCAAAATACAGCAGCATATTGAGTTACCCAGTATAAATACATAAATTTTTATGTACAAGGGAAAGAGTATAAGACTCTTATATACATATATATGATGTTTTACAATTTTGATTGGTTCCTTAAAGTATTTATATTACAGAAGTAAATATTTTCCAGTATTCAATCTGGAAAACTGTTTATATATTCAGATTGTAGAAAATGACTGGAAAATAGCATGTACTCATACTATTTATGTCCATCCATTTTCAATGTACAATAAATATTTGTTTATAATGTAGTATGTTCTAGATACTTGGAATTGGTCACAAAATAAAGGAAAGATCATTCCTCATAGGAAACTTCCATTCTTGGGACACCTGGGTGGTTCAGCGGTTGAGCCTCTGCCTCGGGCTCAGGGTGTGATCCAGAGTACTGGAATTGAGTCCCACATCGGGCTTCCTGCATGGAGCCTGATTCTCCTTCTGCCTATGTCTCTGCCTCTTTCTCTCTCTCTCTATGTCTCTCATGAATAAACAAAATCTTAAAAAAAAAAGAAACTTCCATTCTTATGTGTTGGAGGGATAATAAACAATTAGAAAGATGAATGAGCAAAATTTTTATCATATGGGACTAGGAGAAATGTGGTGTGGAAAAAGAAAAGCAGGCGAAAGAGTCAGGATTTGTGTGTGTGTGTGTGTGTGTGTGTGTGTGTAGGGTTCGGTACTCAAGTGAGCTTGATTAGAAAGTGACATTAAAGCAAAGGCATAAAATTGGTGAGGGATCTGGTCATGCATATATTAAGGGAAGAATGTTTTATAAAGAATATAAGCAGCTTGAAGCTCAAATATGAGTATATGACCTGCTTGAGGAACAGTGAGAAAATCACTGTAGCTTAGATAGAGTAAGCAGTAGTAAGAAATAAATCAGAGAGGGAACTCCTATACAGACCAAATACAATTTGATCATAAGGACTTTACATTTTCTGTGTGACACTGAAGGGATGACAGAGAAAAATACTTGTATCTTAACAACTTATAACCATCTTGGAGTTTAGACTTACACATTTTCTTTTTTTTTAAGATTTTATTTATTTATTCATGAGCAACAGAGAGAGAGAGAGAGAGAGAGAGAGAGGCAGAGACACAGGCAGAGGGAGAAGCAGGCTCCATGCAGGGAGCCCGATGTGGGACTCGATTCGGGGCCTCCAGGATCAGGCCCTGGGCTGAAGGTGGCGCTAAACCGCTGAGCCACCCAGGCTGCCTGAGACTTACACATTTTCAACATGAATCTTACAAAGTGCCTAGTATTGCACAGAATTGAATGCTAATTTCCTATTAAAAGTAGTATTGCACAATAACCTGAAATTTTAAATATTTTGCAATATTGCTCTAGATAAGAAATCTCATTAAACTAAAACCTAACAAGATCTTCAAATAGAAGTAAATCACCAATAACTGATTTAATTTAAAATATTTTTAAGAGGATGGGATTTGTAAGATAACTCCATCACACAGGAAGTTGGGGATGGATATGAAAACATTGAAAATAATTAAAAATATAATGACAAGCAAATATGTTTTGTACATCATGGATTTTATTTTTCCTAAAATCTTATTATAAAATTATTTCTGACAGTCACATTTTGAGGAATTATAAATTGATTTTTGAGGTCTGTGGCCAGGCTGCCTTCTTCTCTCCACTTTCAGAGTCTTTTTATGACTGTATCTGTTCAATTATTTCCAGGTTATTTAGGAGTATTTGGAAGATAAGTGCAGGGAAGAGTGAGTCTATATCAATTTTACCAAAATCGATAGTCTAATTTTGACTTTCTTAAAGTAACTGTAAAATTACCTTCATAGAGGACTCTTTTGCCAAAAATACCACACATATAACTACAGAAGATGGAAATAATTATTACTGAAAACTGTGTACTTCTCATTCACTACGCTTTATTTCTGAAAATCCAGATGATCGTAATGATATAGAAATGTACATGAGGATATAAATTTAACTTAATCTTTTATACCTAGGATATAACAGAGAACTGATGTGAAGTGTTATTGTTATGGCAGTTAGAGAAGATAAAGAGTGAATGTTAGTGTTTCCAGCAGAGGAAAAGTGAAATCGGTTTTCCTAAGTCAAATATATATATTTGCTTCTCAGGGCCTATGACATGGATATTCAGTTCATTCATATGATGGCAATAACAAGGCCTCTGAGGATATAACTTTTTTGATCTCATTTTATTAAATGTCAAAAAGTATAATGTTGAAGGCTCACGTTGAAGGCTCATGTAATGCAATTTACCACCCTCACCTAATCTCTCTCTCTCTCCCTCTCACACACACACAAACACACACACACGCACACACACACATTTTCTAAAGATGCTCTATAAAAGATTTATGGTATCATGCAAGTTTTATATCAGCAAATTCACTAATGGCTTTTACCAGTGAATCCCTCAGGAGTTCTGCTTTTTAAATGTTGAAATACAGCTCTTACACTTCAAAAGAGCAGGAATTTGGTATGAAAGGTTTAAGAGCAAAAAGTGGAATAATATGTTAAAGAAAATCTCGCCATGATAGTTCAAGAAACTTACTCTTCTGCGGTAACTTAAACATGACACAGTTATAATTCAAATTGTATATACAGCAGCTTACCACATGTCAAGAAATATGACTGCACATATGTCTCTTGGTCTCAAAAGAAATTTTTATAATGCTATACAATAATTCTGGCCCGCCAACTTACTTTTATGTTTACACTGAATCAAAACTATCATTTAATTTTTGCATATTCAGAGTCACATTACAGTAGTAAAATACAAAACCAGATTTTCCTCAGGATAGTCTACTTACGATGCTCCAGTTAATAGAAAGAAAAAAAAAAAGGAAGATGATTCTTTAAGTCTTTGAGTCAATGTTGTTTTATATATATATATATATATATATATATATATATATATATATTATATATGTATATTCAATGTGAACATCCAGCATATTTTTTCTAAAGGTTTAACTCATTTCATTTTAAAAGTAAATCTACAAGGTGTATGCTATCAACACCCTCATTTTATTTACTTGTTTTTAAAGATTTCATTTATTTATCTGAGAGAGGGAGAAAGAAAGAAAGAAAGAAAGCATGAGGGGACAGAGGGGCAGAGGGAGAGGGAAAAACAGACCCCCCCTCTGAGCAAGGAGCCCCACATAGGGCTTCATCCCAGGACCCTAGGATTATGACCTGAGCAGAAGGCAGACGCTTAGCCAACTAAGCCACCCAGGTGCCCCAACATCCTCATTCTAAGTATAAAGAAATTGTTGCACAACAATTTTAAATCATGTCTTTGGTCATATAGCTATTAAGTGACAGAGCTGGAAACTGAACCTGCACCCTAACCATCACTCGTAGGTAGTCTATTTACCTTATCTTAATCCTGTTGCTCCAGACCATTACCATATCACAGACACTATTTTTTTAAAAAGATTTTATTTATTTATTCATGAGAGACACAGAGACAGAGAGAGAAGCAGAGACACAGGTAGAGGGAGAAGCAGGCTCCATGCAGGGAGCCCGACATGGGACTCCATCCTGGGTCTCCAGGATCAGGCCCTGGGCTGAAGGTGGCGCTAAACCGCTGAGCCACGGGGGCTGCCCCGACACTTTTTTTTTTTTTTTTTTTTAAATGAGAAATCACAATCTTGTTTTCTTGTATGAAATTCAATTGGATTATTTGCAACTACTTTCGATTATGAACTTCTCAAATAGCTCAATTTCTTTTTACGTTTATGATTACACTTCCATGGGAGTTATCTCACTATTGTATTCTAATAAATGTTCCCTGGTACTGTAAGTATATAAAAGTGTAATGACTTCTCCATTTTCATCTTACTTGATCCTTTCCCCAAAATCCAACATACCATTAGAGATATGCAGACATTTTTAGGTGATCCTTTCAAATTAACTTCTAGTAAACCTTAATTTTACTTGGTATCAAATTTTTAGTATTATTTTATGAGAGCATTATTTAACAGTTATTCACATAATTAGACATTTAATCAATGATTCATTTTTTTAATATTTCTGATACCTTTAAATAGACATCAGGAACATATAGTCTATTAGATAATGTTGGCAAATAAATAACTATAATAGGCTATAATGAGAACTATGAAAAAAGATGGACAAGCTCATATTTAAGAATTTATAGTCCTCATAAAATATATGGAACAACATATATTTGCCTACAGACTAGACATCTAAGTGTTCATCTCTCTGTCAGACCTTCTCTGCCATACACAAACCTGAAAACACACACACAGTTAAATTTCATTTTTTTTCTTTTTTTAAAGATCTTTATTTATTTATTCATGAGAGACACACACACACACAGAGAGAGAGAGAGAGAGAGAGAGAGAGAGAGAGGGGCAGAGACACAGGCAGAGGAAGAAGCAGGCTCCATGCAGAAGCCTGACATGGTACTCGATACCGAGTCTCCACGATCACGCTCTGGGCCAAAGGCAGGCGCCAAACCACTGAGCCACCCAGGGATCCCCAACACAATGAAATTTCAATTAAGACATCATGTTGTGTAATTATAATCATATATTCAGACTATTATTGTTTCTGCATTTCTCTACTACCACTACTAAAATACAATTTAATAATATCTTGCTGTCACATTATTGCAATAACTTCCTGGTTTACTTGCTCCCACACTGTATTCTTAACAATAAACACTGATTCCCATTTCACCCAAATCAAAGTCAAAGTCCTTTCATTGAGTTTCAGAACTCTATATTTCTGATGCCCACTGACTTCCTGATAGTCTCTACTGATACGATTGTCTAACTTGCTCACCCCTTTCCAACTACTCTTTTCCTCCTTATTTTTCCTCAGATACTCCATGCTTGATGATCTTTGCACTGACACATTCCTCTGCCTTGACTGTTCCCTCCCCAGATATTCATATTACTAATTCCTTGAACTTTCCTCAGTTATCTACACAAATATTATGTTGTCTGTCAGTAAGCCCTACAACGAGTTGATCTTTAAAACTGATATGCGGGAGACTCCGGCGGCTCCGCGCTGAGTGCAAGAATCACCATGATTCTTCAGAGGCTCTTCAGGTTCTCCTCTCTCATTCGATCTGCAGTCTCAGTCCTTTTGAGGAGAAACATTGTTGTTACAGCAGTGGCATTTAACAAGGAACTTGATCCTGTACAGAAACTCTTCATGGACAAGATTAGAGAATGTAGAACTAAATGCCAGACATCTGGAGGACCTGTTGATACTGGCCCAGAGTACCAGCAAGACCTGGAGAAGGAGCTTTTTAAGCTTAAGCAAATGTATGGTAAAGCAGACATGAATACGTTCCCTGACTTCAAATTTGAAGATCCCATGAAGTCTTAGCCAAACCCCAGTCCTGAAGAAATAATGTAAAATTTATTTGGCAATTTGTCCTAGATTAGTTGTACAACTGGATCAGAATAAACATGTTTCACAACTGTCAAATGTTCAGAGAACTGTCAAATGTTCTTTTAATTCTGGTTCCAAATAAATTATTTGGTGATGTTGGGTGTACACTTGAGTGTATTGAATTCTGTGTCTCAGCACCAATTTTAAATCCTCCCATTTGGTTATAATGAATCAGGTGGAGACCTTGCATAAATTGGCTACAACTTGCCCATAACCCACCAGACTGTTCTCAGTGTGCAGGACTACCCTTTAGAGGAGACTTACTGCCTGAGCGGAGCCACCCTGACCTAAGGAATGCTTGCTGCAGAGGGGTGTTTATATCTGCTTCCAAAATATGAAGAAATAACTTATAAATATCTTATCATGGCTTTTCCAGGAAACTCAAGTTAGGTTTGAATCTACACAGGAACATCCATTGTATCTCAACTGCCATCTCTTCAAGTGTTAGCTGCTTATACCCTAAGAGCCCAGGTCCCCTCTCTTCCTTTGCAGTTTCTTTTTTTTTTTCCCTTGCAGTTTCTGATCAGTCTATTACTGTGCTCCCCAGGCAGAGAAAGGAAAGCTGAGAGCAAATGGGGGTTCTACAAAGGAATCTCCTTTGAAAGAATAAGCTGTATAGTGGTGTTTTGCCTCAGTGATGGAAGACCCAGCATCAAACACGGAACAGATAGGTGGCATAATAGGCACGTCAAAATTTCAGTTCCAGTAGATGGCTCTTAAGGAAATTATTTTTAAGAAGGAAACTAGCTATGCCTTTTCATGTCTGATAATCTCTGATTTGTGTCAATAAATATTGGATCTTAAACTTTAAAAAAATAAAAAAATAAAATATAAATAAAACTGATATGCTCAGAGTCTGGATGGCTCAGTTGTCTGCCTTTGGCTGAGGTTAAGATCATGATGTGGGGTAGGGATGAGAGTCCTGGGATGGAGCCCTGCAACTGGGTCCCTGTTCAGCTGGGAGCCTGCTTCTCCTTCTCCCATCCTAGCTCTCTCTCTCATTCTCTCTCAAATAAATAAATAAAATCTTTAAAATAAAATAAATTAAAACTGATACCCTCTGAACTTCCACATTCCAAATCTTTTCTTATTCTGAATTATTCTCAGCCAGGAATCTTATGTGCTACTAAAATTGTTAATATCATTATCTACTATGTTTATGCTTTACATTATTTCTACTTCAAACATAATTTTGCTTCTTTAAGACAATTATTTCTGATTGGTTCAATCACTGACATATCTCAAGTCCCTATAGTAATTCTAAGCATACCACACTTGCCCAAAAAATATTGAAGGAAAAATAAATAAATAATTACTCACTCCTTGTGGTAACAGTGGCTGAATAAAATAACCACGCAAAAACTTTTTGAATAACCAAAGATGAAAGAAAAATGGTCTTAAATGGTTTTAGTGAGTGAACAGAGAAGAGGCTCCAATATAAATGGAAAGGAAAAAAGTGGAGTTTTATATTATTTATTTATTTTAAATGAAATTTTAGAGTTAAATGTCCAATATATATATATATATATTTTTTGTCCAATACATTTAAAGAAAAAAATTACTATATGGGCTCAGTGGGAGACTGAAGGTGGCAGAGGAATCTTTAAATATAAAAACAGACCAATTGAAATATCAGAGACAAAAAAAAGGAGATAAATACACACTGAAATACCTATGAAAGAATGTCAAGAAGTTCAACATATCTATAATTGTGGTGCCAGCAGGAGAAAGAGAAAAAAAAGCAAAATATTTGAAGAAGTAATGACAGAAACTTGTCAAAATTTGTGGAAAGTATTGACTTACAGATCCCAGAGGTTCCAATCTAAACACGATGGCTCATCGTTGTCGAAATGCTGACAGTCAAAGAGAAAGAAAATCTTAAAATGAGTCAACAAGAAATAAACTTTACTTAGAGGGAAGCACATTATGATTAATGGCTGATTTTTCATAGAAACAAAGGAGCCCATAGACACTGAAATGACATTTTAAAAATGCGTAAAGAGGAAAATACCCCAAAATACCATAAACCAAGAATTCTATATCTAAATAAACTAGACACACATGTGCACACATACAAGTCCTCTTAATTTATTCAGAAATACATATGATTGTGCTGTTGAATTCATGTGCATATAGATTTGAAATGTATTACATGAAGCAGGAACAAAGGAGCAGAAATGGAAATAAATTCTTGCAAATATTCCATAATTTATCTCAAATAATTGAAGATTAACTTTAATTTGACCAATATATATATAAAATGTGTATTATAAAACCCTAACTAATAGCTAAAAAAATGCAAAGATATGTAGCTTAAAAAGTGAACAAAGGAGGGATGCCTGGGTGGCTCAGTGAGTTAAGCATCTGCCTTTGGCTCAGGTCATGATCTCAAGGTCCTGAGATGGAATCCCCTAGTTGAGCTCTCTGTTCAGCACGGAGCCTACCCCTCTGTATGCTCATGTATGGGGGCATGCACTCTCTCTTAAATAAATACATAAATAATTTGGAAAAAAGTGAACAGAGGAATTAAAATGGAGTAATAAGAAAAAAAAAAAGCTATGAACAGAAGTTGGAAAAAGGACCACAGTAACAACAGACGAGCAATCTAAACATAATGAGCAAAATGGCAGACCTAAATACCACACTTTTGATAACTACATGAAATAAAAATGAACTAAATATTCTAATCAAAATGAACACATTGTCAGACTGTGTTAAAAAGAAAAATAAGGGAACCCCGGTGGCTCAGTAGTTTAGCGTCACCTTCAGCTCAGGGCCTGATCCTGGAGACCCGGGATCGAGTCCCACATCGGGCTCCCTGCATGGAGCCTGCTTCTCCCTCTGCCTGACTCTCTCTCTCTCTCTCTAATAAATAAATAAAATATTTAAAAAGAAAATAAAAAATAAGAATGGGTTATACACTGCCTATAAGAGATAATACAGTAATTGAAGACACAAAGAAGTTCAAAGTGAAGGGCTAACCATGTATCACGTAACAGTAAATATAAGAACAGAGGCCCACACTATAGCAGAAAAAGCAGACTTCAGAACATGAAGTATTATAAGAGAAAAGGAACAAAAGTTAATGAAGAGTAAATACATCAGGAAGATAAGACCATAACAACTATAAGTGTACATATGTCTAATAACACTGCTTCAATGCACCTGAAGTAGAAGCTGAAAAAGCTAAAGAGAGAAATAGCAAATCTAGAATATATAGTTGTAGATATATATTATGTAATTGCTCTCAGTGATTTAAAAAACTAGACAAAATTTCAGAAAAAATATTTCAAAGATATAAGAAGTATTATGAACAACAGCAACCTGACATGAGAAGTCTTACCCAACAACTGCAAAATATACATATTTAAGTATACCTGAAATATTCACCAAGATGGACCATATTCTGGGCAAAAAAATAAATAAATATAAAGCCATAATATGTATCAAAAGATTACAATTTAATGGAGTATCATATTTCATTGCCTTTTGTGACTGGCAGTGAGGAAACAGATGAAATGAATATTTCCTAGAAGAGTATATCTTTACTAAAACTAACTCTAAAGAAAAATATTAACTAAATAATCTTATAACCATTTTAAACCCTGGATAATAAGAAAAAACTTTCCCTGTATAGAATTCTAGGAAATGAGGATTTTACTTAAACTCTGAACAAATATTTGAATAACAAAGGTTCCAAAATTGATTTACATATAATGGTCATTTGATTAGAAGAGATATTCCATTGTGAAATCATATGGATACAATATTATTTTAAATAATGATACCAGGACCACTGGATATTCTTCTAGGAAAATATATTCTCCCACTTATTCAGGACATATAATAAAATCAATTCCAGGAAGATAAAAATTAAGGATAATATGATTAAAATTAAGTATTTCTCTTCATTGAAAGACACAGGACAATTAACTCTCTTGTGTTACTAGAGCTCTGGAGAGAAACATGACAACTCCCCTATTTGGACAATTTCAAATCAGTCCCAGGAGATGGCCTTCCATGTCACACATACAATGTAGATAATAGTTTCAATTATTCCATACCATTGACTACTAGCCTCAAGTGTGAAAAAATTTTCTTTCTTCCTATCTCTTGTCCACAATTATTGATGACAAAATATCTCCCAAGCACAGTGAAGATAAAAATTTTAAAAGTTCTTTCCTTCTCAAAGGAGTGGTAAAGTGTTTGTTGTAGGGGACAAATTAAGTCTAGAGTTATTGAGCACCATTTTTTTTTTTTTTTTGAGCACCATTAAAAAAAAAAAAAAAAGAGCAAGCAATTTCCTGTTTGCAGCAGGCAGCACCACTCAAGCCCAGACTGATCATATATTCATGTAACCTGCAGGCATCTGATTTATGTGGCACCTGGTTTAAAATTAGTTGAGAAACAACAGATGCACTGTATCAAATGTGTGATACCATTCCCTTTTCTCAAATTTATAATCATATTTGCTTATTATTTATCACTCTCTTCACAGCTGGGATCAGAATTCCTTCTCCACTCTCTCTTCATCCTTTCCATCCTCTATTTTCTCCTTCCTTTCTTTTCCCTGAGCAGATATTTACAAGGGACTATTTCTAAACATGTGGCCCATCACAATGAAAGGATTTGCATTACAATAAAAGTCTTTGCCATTCTAGTTTCTACTGAGCCTACTGAATAAGTCACAAAAGAACTCAAAATATTTACAGTTCATCAATGTAGTTCATAAAAAAAGTGCAAATGAATCATCTCAAAACTCATTTAACTGAATTTAAACTGATTCAATTGGTTCTAAAATGAGTAATATTTATTGAACATTTAGATAAATATTTGAGAATATTTAACTATTAAATAAATTTATATGTCATATATTTCTGAAAGAAAAAATTCTGTGAACATTTTTTATTGACTTATTTATGACAGAAAGACGGGGACAGGGGAGCACAAGGAGGGGGAGTAGCAGGCATCCGAGCAGAGCGGGAGAAGCAGACTCCCTGAGGTGCAGGGAGATTGTTATGGGGCTCTATCCCAGGACCCTAGGATCATGACCTGAGCTGAAGGCAGGTCCTAACCAACTGAGCTACCCAAGTGCTCCTGTAAAACTATTCTTTAAAAAAGTAATGTTCCCATTTACAATCCACAGTTCACTACCAGGCATGACTGGGTTATTTTATCCTTCTACCCAATTGATTGGCTTTAATAGACATTTTATCCTAACCTGATCTCACAACAAATCTTGGCAAATAGTAATATATTGCCACATTTTATGATTTAGCATTATGGAAGTGAATAAATCGGATGATTTAAATAAAGTGAATAAATCGGATGAATAAATCGGATATTTGTCTATGTATATGTAGCTTGACGAACATTAGGATCATTATTCTGACTCCTTGTTCAATATTATTTTTTCTACAATTGCCCACCTATCTTCTAATCAAACATAATATTTCTCATTTTTGTATTACACACTTGTGGGTATTATTGAGACAAAAACTTGTCACACTTCAGCTTGTTAAAAAACTGAACTACAGAAAAAAATTTAGTTATATAAGATTAAATTAAAATAAAAATGTAGAAGCCTTCTATTGATATAAAAATGTTATTGCCTTTAGAAAATATGTTCATGATTAGCTAAAATTAGTTAAAATGTTTAAATTTATGATATTTGAAATTTATGATCCAGAATGTATATTTGTTTTGGAGTACTTTAAACTACATCAAGTTTCATTTGGCATCAGAGATTTTTGCATCATTTGACTATCATGATCAAATATTTAGGAAGGCAATATATATAAAAAGGAAATATAATAAGAATCATTGTCTAATACAGTTAAGTTATTAAACTGAAGGGATATCTTATGGAGGACATATGTTCAAGAAAGTTCAACAAATTCAGACACACTGACTCTTACTCAATGTTTCATTCTCTCAATCATAGTTTAGCAATGCCATTTCATGTTTCTTAAAAAGATTATAGAACTGATGACTGTATCAATGACCAAAAAAGAAGTATAAAATAAATCCATGAGAAGAGAGGGTAAAAATAAGAAAATTCCAAAGTCTACTAACCATTAAAATCTTCTATTTATACTTTAAGCTTCTCACTAATCCTTTCCATCTTTCCTTATACACTGTCAAAAGCATAATTCCAGTGACCCCTGTCTTACCATGGGTCTTACCATAGCTTCCCTGTCTCAATATGTAGTACCATAATTTTATTATTAAATATTACAATATGTAAAACATATGGCAAACAACTAAACAACATTTTATAAAATGACCTCCTAAGTCAAAAAATGGTGCATTTTCCTAGGTGACTCAAAGGATATCATTTTCTAAGAAAACCTACCCTTACTCTCCTACATGAATTTTGTGATAACCATTTTCTCTATGTCTTTATTGCTTTCCTAACTCTGTTTTATTTCCCTGAACAATGTAATTTACTTTTTCTTTTATGTTAAGCATAATAATTTCCCAAAGATGCTCCAGTCTTAAACTCAGGTATCTGTAAATTTGTAATTTGTTACCTTACACATTTGCATTTGTAATTTAGTTAAGGACCCAAAATGGGAGGATTATCTTGGATTATCAAATTGTGCTCAATTTAAATGTGACTATGGAAGGAAGGCACAGGGAGATACAAAGTTGCTGGCTTCAAAAACAGAGGACGGGAATGAGGAGTCAAAGAATGTGGGCAGGCTTTAGTAGTTGAAAAAAGACAAGGAAAGGTTTTTCCCCGGAGCCCTGCCCACAAAGGTAACACAGCTCTACTAACACTTTAATTTCAGTCCATTGAGACCCATGTCAAACACCTAACCTGCAGAACCAAAAATTGATAAATGTGTGGGGGCTTTAATCCCCAAAATTGAGTTTATGGCAATTGTTGCACCAAGAATAGAAAACTTTTAACAATGTATGATTGTTTAAATGGAAACAAAATTAGCGAATAACAACAGGAGGTTGTAAATGGAACTATACTTCTCCAAGTATTCGTATTCAGAAAGTGGTAAAATATTAACTCCAATCAGACTTTGGTATGTTAAAGGTACATATTTTAACTTAAAGAGGAAGATCTAAAAGCCAATAGAAAAATTAAATTGAAATAAAGAAACATATTGGGAAACAATTGGGAAAAATAACAACAACAACAACAAAAAAGCTAATTTAACCATACTGATAGTTAATTTGAATGTAAATAAATTGATTACTTCATCTTAAAGCCAGGAATTGCCATTATAGACAAAAAATATCAAGAACCACTTATACTCTTCCTTCATGAAATGAATTGTAAATAAAAAAATACTAATAGATTTAAGGCTAGATAATGATACAATGGCAAATACCATGAAAACACTGAAAATAATTTGGTTATATTAAAGTCAGAAAATCCTAGAATTCAAGGACAGGCATTACCTGAGATAAGGGTGGGAGCTATTTCTCAATTATGAAACTGTGAGCTTATCAGGAAGCAAAACAATTCTAAATGCATACCCATCTAATGAGAACAGTTAATAAAGCAAAACACTAAAACTTATATGAGAAATAAACTAACTTAGAGCATTAAAGATAGTAACAACACTTTACCAAGAGATAGCTAAAATATCTATTCAAAAAAATGAGCATATAGAAATCTGAACAACAGTAATGATTTAATTTACATATATACAACAATATTCAATACTGAAGAATGAATTTTTTTCAAGTGTTCATGGAACATTCACTGTAACAGGCTACATGCTATCCATAGAATAAAATAAATTATATTAATTTTTCTAGATTTTAAATCTTACAGAACATATTACCTGGGGAAGAATAACCATAAATCACAAGTCAATAATATATCTTAGAAGTTTACAAATATTTAGAAATTAGGTGACACACTTTAAAATAATTCATGGATCCCAGAGGAAATCAAATAGTAAAAGTGAAACCAGTTTGAAACATATGGTAATGGAAATATAACACATGAAAATTTGTGAGATGCAATTAAGCCAGTGCATAGATTGATATTTACAGCTCTGAATGTTCATTTTAGAATAAATGAAAAGTTTAAAATAACTATCTATGTTTGTACCTTAAGGACCTAAAAAGTGTGTGAGCAAATTATTATCAAAGTAAAAGGAAGAAATTAATACAAATAAGAGTAGAAAGTACTGAAATAGAAACCAGCGAAGCCATAAGGGAAAAACAATCCAAAGCACTGATGTTGTTTCTTTTATGAACTTAATAAATTTAAGGAAATCCTAGAAAAAATTATAAAGGAAAAAGAGGGAGAAAATACTCCCATCAATATCAGAAATGTAAGAGGGTTCCTTACTACAAATCCTTTGGACTTTAATATGACTCCTTTAGGAGACAATTCTTTATAGATTTCTTGCTTTCTTACACATTCAAGATCTTCTGGGCAAAGGCCATGTTTGATTAACAAACAGTCCTGGATATTAGAAATAGTGGTGCCCCCCAAAGATATTTAGAGATGTATCTCCTTAAAGATGTCCTGGAATAGTACAAAGAAAACCCTCTTTTTCTGCTTGGAGACACTTGTTCACATTCCAGGGTCATGTGTAAACTGTTTCTCAGGGGAAAAAAACAAGCAGATGTGCTGGATGCTCCAAAGAAATGCAGAGACTCCACCCCTTGGCATTTCTCTCCTCTGGTGCACCCACTATATGTACAGGTAACATCTGGCCCTTATTTCCTCATCCTCTGAGGATTGGGGAATAGGAAATGATACCAGATATTTCTCTGAGCAGCTTACATTTTATTTTTATTTTTTGTAGTAACAAACTGTCTTTGTCTCTTGTCCAGTGGACTTGTGCCCACTCAAACTAACTTATTAGCTTGCAAGTCAGTACAATTTTAATGATAAAGGATTATTGATTCCATAAGTAAAAAAAAATTGTATAGAACAATACATTATTAGTTTGCATCTGACTGATTTTTAAAATAATTTATAATTTTGGACTTTTTGGGCATATGCTGTATCTTGTTAAGGTAGTACACTTAAAAACTATTTTAAATATAGTTTTCAACACAAGCAGGAGTAAAAACTATACATGATTGTATTATGGGTGAGTGACAAATTATATGAGAAGGCTAATTTCTCAATTATAAGAACTGAACCCATTTCTTAACAAACAGGCAAGGAGATATCTGGTGGAAATAAGAATAAAAATTTCCCATTGCTTTTTAAAGTTGATAATTGATGGTAAAGATATATTATTACTTGTTTAGGATTCTTAAATTGCAAGAACAGGCATAAAATCAAGTTAAAGTTAAGTTAAATAACAAGAAATACCACGGAGTGATTCTCAAAATCGAAGAAATTAGCTGAGTGAAATAAGTCAAGTGGAGAAGGGCAATCATCATATGGTTTCACTCATACATGGATTATAAGAAACAGTGAAAGGGATTATAAGGGAAAAGAGGGGAACAGAGTGGGAAAAATTAGAGAGGGAGACAAACCATGAGAGACTCCTAACTCTGGGAAACAAAGGGTTGCAGAAGGGGAGGTGGGAGGGTGGGGTAACTGGGTGACGGGCACTGAAGAGGGCACTTGATGGGATGAGCACTGGGTGTTATAGTATATGATGGCAAATTGAATTTAAATTAAAAAATGTAAAAACAAAACAAGACAAAGAAATATTGTGGGAAGGAAATGATCCAGAAAAGGAAGTGGAGGTTTATAGACATAGTGGGGATGATTTTCTGATTCCTCATGTGAAAGAGAATAATCGAAACTTTTTTGTGTTTAAAATTGAGATACCCAGGAAATAATCTGCTTGGGTTAAACATTAGCACATTCAGTAGGAGAGTGGAAGAAAATTTGACTGACAAATCCCATTGATTCTGTGAAGGGGTTGATATTAAAAAAAACAAAAACCAAAAAAAAAAAAAAAAAAACCAAAAAACTGAATTGTCTAAAGTTTTTAAATGTATGATTTATTTTGAAATTTTTCTAATTTAATTTACATTTTTAGTAACATTAAAGTAATAGTTATCTGTATTATTATCTTATTTCTAAAAGAAGATGGAAAACAACTGACTGCCATCTTCACAATGTCATCTCCAATTTACAGTAAAAATCATCTTGCTGTCCCAAATTTTTGGCAAAGCCTAGAAATTCCAAGCACCTCTCTCCATAACAAACTCTGTATCATTTCAAAAACCAGTAATATGTAATACATTTATAATAATTTTATCAATTATTCATTCAATAAATATGTAATAAAAACGGGGAAGGAATAAATATTCAAAGACTGACTTTTATGTCTCAGGCATGCTATTGTATTTAATCACCAAAGACATGCTTTGAGACAGGTATTAATACCACTGATTTATTAATAAGACAGGTGAAATTCCACAGAGAGATTAAATAGTTTCCTTAATGATACATAATAAGCAGGAAGAATATGAATGCAAAAAAACTTTCATATACACTATTTTTTCTCTGCTACCTCATGTAGATAATGCAAACATGAATATGATGTTGTCTTTATCTAATTAGTAAAATAAAGTGTATAAATAAAAATGTAAAGAAGTGCCATGTATAAAATTACAGACATGCTCTCAGGAGAAAAATAACTTATTTTGGTGTGGGACAATAAATCAAAGGATTCTTAGTGAAAAGTTTGCCATTGAATGACGGCAATTGTTAAAGCCATGTAGCTGATGGAAAAATATTCCAGGTGAAAGGAATATTTTGAGTTAAAGTAGTTAGATGGTGTATTTGGCAGAGATTAACATACATAGTTTCTAACATAAGAATAATGAACACATTTTTAAATTAGTTTAAACAAATCAAGTACTAACTACATACAAAGAGAAAACATTTTTAACTATGACCATGTTCTAAAAAGAAAAGTATCAGAGAAACTACTTTCACTAATATGCTTATTAAATCATAATCATGTAATACTAAAAATTATAGAAGACAGTGCCAATTCTACATTTCCAGTAAAGGAAAATGTACTCAATTTCAATGAAAATAATTCCTATTTTAGTTTTGGAAAGGAAAAATTTGAATCTGTTACTATAATTTTAATCATATTTTAATATATTATTTTAATTCTTTTTTTCATGATTTCTCTCCAAAATTTGGTGAATATTTTCAAGCTAACTTCTTTCTGGTTTATAAAAAATTCCTTTAGGGCTAAAGAAGAAGTGCTTTTCAAACTTCAGAGAATTTCATAAACAACAAAGGTAGCATTTTATCTGCCCCCACTTTGCACTCCACTTCTTCACCGAAGTGAGGAGGCCAAGTCATTTGGGGATCTGGGCTTTAACTTTCTTACAAAAAGGTTACTTTCCAATATTGGAAAAATACAGAGTTTTCCAAAAGGCATATTTCATTCAGGTTGTATGATTAATGTCAAGGTCCTAGAAGGTCATTATCTCTTTCAAGTTGGTCAAAATGACATCTGCCTCAAGCAACCTAGAGGCAGAGCTGATTGTTCTAGTTTTATGGTAAGAATATAAGCTCTTCCTGTAACTTTGGATTTAACTCAGTGTAGCTGTTTAGTGGCAAAAGAGATGAATTTGGGCAGAAGTGAGAAGAAATACTAAGTTTCCTTAATTAAAATATAATTGGATTATAAGTAGAAACATACATAATTATTAAAATCCATATGGTTTCATTTTCAAAACAACATCATTAGTGAGTTCGCAGAAATAGTAAAGACTCCATGTCAATGTTTCATGACTGGTTTTCCATATTTTCTTTCTCAAAACACTGCTTGTCTTTTTAGATTTAAAAAAAAAAAAAAAAAAAAAAAAGCAACAACCCAGAACTAATAGCCCCATTAGAGATCACATTCATTATGAATTCATTTTGATAGTTATTATTCCTATTGTTCTTTTCATGATTATTACAGCTCGGGCCCAAGTATGGATAAAACCTTTACTCTCAGGTCCCATTAGTAGAGCTGTTTTCCTAACACTGTCTTTGGCATGGAATAAATAAAGTGAGAATAGAATGTGGTGCTTCTTTTTGGTGAAGGTGTAGAAGATCTGAACTAAAACAGAGAGAAAGTATAGATTCTACAATAATCTAAAAGTTTATTTTCCAAGCTTCCCTATAATTAAAGCCTTAAAACAAAACAATAATCCTCTTGCAATTGAGAGATATTCTACTTGACAAATCATGGGTTGTCAGGGAGCTAGGTCATGGGATCACCCTGGGCCAGTGTAGTTATTCTGTACTACAAAATATATAACTGTCTCAAAATTGGGAGCAGAAGCCTGATGCATATATTGCTACTACAATTCCCACAATCTATTTGTGTATGTACAACAAGATATCAGACCAGTTTCAGGGGTCTGCCACGTACTGACTGTTGCAGGATGGCTGATTGCAGAAGGCATGAGTAGATTTCATAGTTTCTAACAAAATTATTTACCTTGCTCAAATAGAAATAATCTCTTTATTCAATGCAGGTACATAAGGAAAATGTAAATTTGCCTTAAATTTTAAATCACTTATTTAGAATATCAAAGACATTCTTAATTGCTGTTAGGTTTTGTTTTTTTTTTTTTTTTTTTTTTTTTTTAATTCTAGCATTGGGTTTTTTTAGTCATTTCTTAGGATTTCCACCTCGCTAATTACACGGCCAATCTATTCTTGTCTGCTGTCTACTTTATCGGTTAGAGCCTTTGGCATACTAATCATAGTTGTTTTAAATTCCTGGTCTAGATAATTCAAACATTCCTGTAACGTCTGCTTCTGACGCTTGCTCTGTCTCTTCAAATGGCCTTTTTCTGTTTAATATGGCTTTTAATTTTTTTCTTGAGAGCTGGATATAATGTACCAGGTAAATAAGACTGCTATAAATAAGCCTTTGGTAATGTGGTGGTAAGGCGTGGATGGAGGGGAAGCATTCTATGATCCTAGTAGGTCTTTTAGTGAGTGTAGGCCTTTGGACTGTAAACTTCACAATTGTTTCTTGGTATTTCTCTCCTCATTAGTTGGGACAGGTTAGCCAGAATGGGCTGGAGTGGCTATTTCCCATCTCCAGGTCAGTTAGGCTAAGATAATACCCCTGCCCGCTAGTCTCTGGTCAACTAGCCTCCCCTGAGGGTAAGCCTTGTGAGTGTTCTGGCATATTTAAAAATGTTTCCTTCTCCTCATCCTCTGCCAGAAGCATGAAGGGATTTTTCTCTGATATTCACTATGGGACTTGGTCTAGTTCCTGGAGGTAAATATCACAATATCATGGTGGCCCTCAACGACTGGCTCTGCTGGAGCTGTCTGTTCTGAGCCTCCAGCCATTCATCAATTCCAGTTCAGGTTTTCCAACTTGGGCACTGGTTCCCACAGCTGCTATGTGATTCTCATGTATTAGTTGCTCTTGCTGGTTGATCTGGTCATTTCTTTACTGTACTACAGAGTGATAAGATTTGTAACAACTGACTGCATAAATGGAGTAGAACTCTAAAGTACCCTGTATGGTAATAGTAACAATTCAATTCAGAAACATGAGTCTGTTTTCACATCATCGCATACTCAACCCTCCTCACAAACCCCTTACTTAATTGGTCTGCATTAACAGAAGGTTATAAAATTTTTAATACAGATATCATGTCTTGAATCTCTTCTAGTCCAAAAGTGAACCTCATTGATAAAGTACCAAAGTTTATTTTAAACGTATGGAAAAATGAAATCATGGTTGACATCTTGTTATAAACGCTTTAACATGTATTATACCATTTCACCATTATACATTATGTGATGAACCATTATAAGCTATTTATTCTCCTTTGTTTTTGATTAAACATGCTTTTTAATATTTAAATTATGTTTAATAATATGGGTTTGGAAGAAGACATAACTGGGTCTATTTAGATCCCAACTCAAACATTTAGTAGACATTTAACCTTCAAAAGTTTACTTAATTCCTGTAACCTTCAGTTTTTTCATGGAGTTTATAGATGGATAAAGGTGATTACATATCCCAATTAAGGTAACCAAATTTTAAAGAAAATGGTTATAGATAATTAAATATTACATTTTAAATATATAACAGCAAGCTGCAATAACATTTATGTTAAGAAAAAAAAGCCCTAAGTAAATAACCTAAATTCCTCTACAACAGGAAAATAATTTGATAAAGAAGAAGAAAAATAACAAGTTTTGTACACAGGCACAAATTAGGGAAGTACAATCAAAATGGTTATAATTAAATAATTAAAATGGTTATAATTAAATAAAATATTATGATGACACTTTCTAAAATAATTATTGACTTTTTAATCTGATGAGAGCATTAATTTTATCTACTTATCTTAGAAATCATATAGTGAATTAGGGAAGCCTGAATGTTTAACGACCTTAGGTGGAAGTAAATTTTCTTTGGAAGGAAAAAATAAACTGAATATATAAGTAGGGAATTATGCAGATATTTTAAGGAAGGTACTAGCATTTTCCCCATTTTAGAGATAAATTGAAACATATCCACAGAAAAAACTAACAAGGTTTCAAATCATATGGCAAAATTTTGTGTGAATCTGAAAATAACTATATTAATTACCAGAATTAAGAAACATAGAGGGTCAATGTTAAGTATACTTCAACTGTGAAATGTAGTCAAGCTTTAATTTATCTTTGTCACAATTCTCATTAAGAACTCTAGTTGGTCTTGCTTAGAAATTATCAACATTGTCCAGATGTTTTAGAACAATGTTTCTAAGGGAGGCAAGTTTACAGGGTTTTATTAGATCCCATGGAAGAACATGAACTTTCTTCCATGCTCTCAAGAGAAGCTAAGAAATTATCTTGGTAAAAAAATCACTTAAAAGTGACTCTTGCAGCACTCACAAGGAGACAGAACAGTAGATGGCATAATAGATGTTTGACGATATCAAAGAAACAAAGGTGAAAACATATATACCAGTTAAATCAGCCAGATTAGTTAGAAACTAATAATCATGCCTCACTACTAGAATAATCCACTGGAACTTAAAGGAGAAAGAAAAATATGGCAAATTTTTAATTGTCTGAGTTTATTCTTGACCCATAAAATCCTGCAAAGTATAACGCTGAAGGAAACAAAAAAGGGATGCCAATGTGATGCAAATATTATTAAGTAAAGGAAGAAACTATTTCAGCTAATGTCTTTATTTTTTCAAGCAGATTGGTCAATCTGGTTTTGCTGCCACTGGAAGTCCAGAAGTTGTTTGTATTAGAATATTTTAATTTACAAAAGTCAATCATCTCAAAAGATGTTATAAGTTTTACTTTGGTCCCAAATATTTAGGGGAAAAGCTCATTCAGTGACATATGGGCTATAAATAAATTATTATAATTTCAATTAAGATCTAGTAATATTTTAATATTTTAATACAAGTTAATAACATTTTAATTTTCCCAATTTAAAGTAAGAACCTCAAAATCAACTTTAAGTCACATTTTGAATTATTTCTTTGTAAGCATTTTCTCAAATTACCAAGAAATACATTTGTTTCATTTTATAATCAGATACCTGTGATTCACTTGAAGAATTCTGTCCCTGTTAAGGGTTTTATCTTAAACTGAAAATAAATGAAAATTTAGTTGCTCTAGCATATATGTTTAGTCTTCACTACAAGAGTTGTATGTTCATCCCTTAGTGAAATTGTAAGATGCCAACACCGGTCTTCCCATTTCAACTATTTTCACAGTTACTAGTTTCTACTCACTTCAGACAGATTTTAATATGATTTCTATTTGACTTTACCTCATCTACATCTAAACTGAATACACGAGATGCTTTTGCTTTGTGTTGATTAACATTTGTACTTTTTGAGTTTTTTTGGCCATATACACATTAACTTCTCAACCTATGTATCCTCCTGATTTAAGAAAAGTCAGTTCCATAGAAAGCAACATTTCAATTCAAAAGATAAACTCTTAGCATTGTTATATATGTTCTTAAAAATACCACAGTGAAGAGTATCAACAAGTTGTTTAAAATTCCTTCTCCTTGGAGTGCCTGAGTGGCTCTTTGGTTAAGTGCCTGCCTCTTGATTTTGGCTCAAGATATGCTTTTGGAGTCAAGGGATGGAGACCTGTGTTGGGTTCCAAGCTGGGCATGGAGTTGGCTGGGGTTTTCTCTCCCTCTCCTTCTGCCCCTTCCCCTGCTTACATGTGAATGTTCTCTCAAATAAATAAATAAATCTTAAAAAAAAAACCTGCTCTTTAGCTTAAAAAAAGAGTACAAACATCAATATGCCAGAATTATTTCTCATAATCAGTCTTGGTTTTAATATCTTTTCTTCACTTACAAAAAATGCTTTCTATTTAAAAAATGAGACTGAATCTTTGGTCTTTTAGAATTGTTTAGATATGTAAGCCTTTACCTATTAGCTGGTATTTTTTTAGCTTCATCCGAATAAACTTTTTTTTTACTTCTTCATTCATTGATACCACTGATTATATAAATGTAAAACATTTATATAAGTAAAAAAGCTACATAACCAATGTTAAATCAAATGTTGTATTAATCAGACTATTTTGGGTTTTCCTATGTGATAAGCTTATTCTAATTATTGAGGAAAAGTCTGGAATACGAGAGTTCTCTACTCAGGGAATATAAAATCAATTAAGAGGCAGACAAGTGAAAAGATTGTTATATATCATTGGCATAAGTGCTGTACCAAAAAATGCGTAAGTAAATAGAAAGAAGCTGCAGAGTCACTTAGTGCTGATAAAATGTTTCAAGAAAGTTAATATAGGGAAGGGGAAACCTAGAATATGCTGTAAACATTAAGTAGCATAAACCTAGACAAGATGCATATGGTAGAAGGAGGGAAGGGCATCCAGGCAGGGTAACCAGAACTGAAACTGTACAAGTGAAGAAGCACAGATCATACTCAAGAACTTTTAGTAGCTCTGTAAGACTAAAGCACAAATACAAATGGGGTTTGAGAGGAAAGAGATAATACTATGAAGACAGATAATGTCAGGTTGATGAAGCTTTTTGAACATAACATTAGTTAATGGAATGGAAATACAATAGAATACTGCAAGCAAGAGGACGACATGTTAAAATGTGTACCTTAGCTTATGTGAAAACAAAGGTTTGTAGGAATGCAAGACTGGAGAGAGAGAACAATAAAGATAAACAAGATTTGCAAAATCAAATTATGGTTTCTACCCTAAGATCCTTAAGGGCTTTTTAAAAATCATATAAAATATAAACCCAGAGTATTTTATATGATTAAATTACAGAATTAAATAGCAACCTGAAGATCACAAATTTGAAACGTATTCTAAATAGGGCATTATTTTCCTCTGTTCCTAAGTGGAAAATATATTCCAATCATATCTGATAAACCGGCTTCATTAGAAAGAGCAGATAGTGTTTCCAGCTGACTATTAAATGTGAATCTGTCAGGTTTCATTACTATTATTAAAGTGGCATTATCAGTTTTGCTCCTTCAAAGTCAAAACAGCCTATTCACTAGATAAGATCGGCCAAGTTTTTGTTCCTAACATTACACTTAAAACAACTCCCTTTCCTCAGTTTAATAGTGGCTTTTGAAAAGGGTTTCTGTAATACAGACAAAAATCAGCTATAAAATACCCATTTAAATTGCATGCTTAAAACACAATGAAATGTGAATCTGGGATTGAAGAAAAATTTAAAAACATATAAATAGAATCTGCAAAAAATATTACTCCTTAAATTAATGGTTATACATTTTGTAATATTCAGTTACATATTTTGACGTAAATATTTTAGATCCTTTAAATGTATAAGCAAAGGCAGTTAAATTGACATATTATTACACTATTTGAGATGTTTATTATGACCAAATAGAAACTTTATCTCTCAAATAATAGGATTTCTAAACAAATGTAAATTTTAAAAATTCTTTTATGAAAACAAGGCTAATTTTGTGAGAAACTATTTGATGTTTTATTCTCATAAACCATCGTATCTTTTCATTGAAATCATAATGCCATTTCCAAATTAATTAGAGCAATAAAATGAGTCATGCTCTATTCAAACCTATTGGTTAACTTTATGGCCTGCTAGTCATGATGCTCTGAAAGAAAAATGAACTAACAGGGTGAGAGGAAATATAGAAAATCTTTGCTTTCCCTTTGGGAAATGAGAGAAGACAAAATATAGACAAACTCAGTTTCCTTGGTTTTTCTTGGTAACAGATACTTGAAACAGGTGACTGTTCCAATGATTCTGTTATTAAACAGATGCCTCTCTGAAAAGGGAATAGAGTTAGTGATGAAAAAGACAAAACCTGAAATTACACAATTAATTACAAGCCATTTCTCCTATGGCTATATATTACACCTAGGAGAGCCTGAGCTTAAAGGTTATACTACTAATTCTCTGTTCAAATGGTACTTTTATTACCCATTAAATATCACTCAGTGTGTGATTATTTTTACCCTTGACTTAGAAATTGTGAACCTGAGACATTAAAATGGGTTAGTGGCTCTAAATCAGACAATACATAAAAACTCCCAACTAATTGGTTTTTATAAATCGTTTGGCATCCAGATGCATTAAAAAAAATGAGTACATAGCTTCAGGAAGAAACAAATTAAATAAACTTATAACATAAAATACAGAAGTTATAAAATATCAGTTTGTACACTCACCTTATGTTTAACATCTTTGACAACCATTAAGCTACTTCCATAGTAGGAAACTCCCAATATGTTAATCTATTAATAGTCCTCCATATATATCACACATATAATGTACATTATATCATATAGAAATGAGTGTATTTTACAGGAAATGTTTATACTGTGTAATAAAAGGAAAAGGGGATACCCATGGGCCTAAAAATAAAGAGCAAAATCCCAATGAAACTATAGCGAAAGCCCCTTGAGAGAAGATGTCTTTCTCACTTTTATATATTTAGTATGAAAATAATTGGTCAACATATAAATACTGTGTATATAATAATGAAAAATACAGGACCTACCACTGGCAGCATACAAGTATCAATTAGGGATGCATACTATCAGGGTGATGACCCAAAATATATAAGAAATTCAGAAGTTTGTGGGGACAGTGGGCAAAAAGTACATACAAGAAGAGGTATCTCAAAATTTTTATTTTCATGTTTGAGTCTAACAAGCCTTTATCCCATATACTTAAAAACTGTAATGGAAATACTGAATCACTATATTGTACACTTGGAATTAATGTTACCCTGTAAACTGGAATCTAAATAAAAATTTAAAAAAACTAGTCTATCTACCCATTTATCTATTTCTATCTATCTATCTATCTATCATCTATCTATCTAATCTATCATCTATCTATCTATCTATCTATCTATCTCATCTATCATCTATATCTATATACATACACCAGGGTATTGAATAATTACTACATAGAAGTTATTTAATAATGTCCCGTACAAATTTTTTTGCATGATTTTGTGGTATACTATCTGATAAAATGTGAGGTCAACAAAGCTTGAAGTTTAGGCATTCAATAGAAGATCAAAGTAAACATTGTTTTTCACCCCACATTGTAGGAGATGATATATATGAACAGTTTATATTGCTGCATGTCTTTTCTAGCACTACATGTACTATTAAAGTCCATAGTGTGTGTTCTCAAGTAACTTTAAATAAGCATCATAGAATTCATTGGTAATTTTTCATTATATGTGGTTTCCTCCTCTACAACAAGTTTTGGTATCATTAAAATTAAATTGACATAAAACGTACTCTATGTCAATGAGGGTATCATATGGTTGGTTATTCACTATATTGCTACCTGACTCTACAATAGAAAAGGTTTTATGTGTTTTAGCTACCTGTATCTTAAAAAATTATAATAAAACTTATGATTTATATCATAAAACAGTAAAAATTTCACTTAATTGAAAAGGATACAATACTATTTAGAACTATATTGCAAATACCAGGAAGTGGGGAATAAGTATGCATACTCATTTTCATAAACAGCACCTTCATAAAGGAGCAATAAGCCTGGTGTTTCAGAATAATTGGGGATTGTTGCCACTTGCAGTATACTATACAGAACAAGCCAATACTTTTTGAAGGATGTTTTTCATTGCAAAAAGTATTAATTATCCATCTGCTGTCTCCCCTCTTGGAAAACTGTGGTATACATAATTTAAGAAAATGTCATTTATTGCTACCCTACTGCAAAGTAGTTTTTTAAAAATCAGAGTAATTCAGAAAATGGTGTACTTTTATCAATAATGATATACATGTTAATTTCATTTAAGTAAAATTTCTATATTGAACTGCAAGAATATAGTATATATATATATAATATACATATATTATATATATATAAAAACAGGCAGAAATTGTAAATTTCTCTTACTTTATAGTAAAAGTTATATTTATTTACAAAGAAGATTTGTTCTTATAACTTCTTTTTTAATGAGCCAGGATATTGATACCTAATAGAAAACATAATCACATTCAAGAAAGAACATTTCCTAGAAACACATTTCATTTTTTAAAGTCAGGTTGATTTAGATATAATCTACGCACAATAAAATTCAACCATTTTTGTGTACAGTGCTATGTGTTGTGATAAATGCTTATAGTATGCATCCACTGCTACAACCAAATCCATCACTCTCCTAAAAATACCTTAGTCTGGTTTTTAAATCAGTATTTCTTCACAACCATTACACATTTTTTTTTAATTCCATGTATTGTGTGTGCTATCTCCAGACTGATGTGTAAATAAGGGCATACAATAGGTAGTCTTTGGAATTTGGATTCTTTCACTTTAAATAATTTATTTGAGATTAATCCATACTCTGCATGTATTAGTAATTGGTTCCTTTGTATTGCTATATAGTATTGCATTGTGTGGATATACTACTCTTTGTTTATTCATCAACTTGATGAAAGACATTTGGATTGTTGCCAGTTTTTTAAGATTATTAATTTCAACACACATGCATGTACAGGTTTTCTGTCAATATAAAGTTTTATTTCTTTTGAGTAAATACCAAGAAGTAGAATGCTGGATCATACAGTAAATCTATATTTCACTTTAAAAGAAATTATCAAATATTTTTCTAAAGTACCATTTTTCATTCCCACCATTATGTGTGGGAATTACAGTTACTCCAAACACATTAAAAGATGTGATAACAATATGTTTTTAATTTGTATCCCACTTATGACTAATGATATTAAGCATCGCTTTCTGTGATTGTTGTCATCCATGTATTTCCTTTGGTAAATGGCTTGTTTAAACATTTTACTAATTTTTCAAATTGTTGAAAAACAACTGTCTTCTTATTTGTATGTTCTGAGCACTTATTTTCTAGTCTGAATATAAGTCCTTTATTAAATGTAAAATTTGCAAATATTCTCTTCCAGTCTATGGCATATGTTCTCACTTTTTAAAGTTTTTTTAACATCGGCTATCAAATGTGAAAAAAACAGCCATTTTTAAAATTTTTGATGAAGTCATACTTTTATTTTTATGGACTGTGCTTGTGCTGTGATGTCTAAAAACTCTCTAAGATATAAAGATATTCTTCTAAATTTTCTTTGGTAAATGTAATGGTTTTAAGTATTACTTTTAGGTTAAAATATATTTTTAATTAATTTTACATGCTCTGAACTATGGTGATTGTTCATTTGATTTTTACATAGTTGTCCAAATTTCCAGCACCTCTGGTGAAAAAAAAATCCACTCTCCAATAATTATCTTTACACCCTACCAAAAAATCAATTAACTGCACATCTTTGGGACTATTTCTGAACTCCATTCTGTTCCATTCATCCAAATGTCTAAATTAGCTATGTACTACTGCTTCATAAAGTCCTAAAATCAAATAGTATAAATCTTCCAATTTATTTTTGTTTTAAAATTCTTAGACCAACATACTTTGGAATTCCACATAAATTTAAAACTAGTTTGTTTATTACTATAAAAATATTTCTGGTACTTTGATCATGAAACTGAATCTATGAATTAAATTTGAGGAATCTTCCAATTCATAAATGATATATTTCTTCTTTCTTTAAATTTTATTTGAACCTCATCAGTATTTTCAAGTGTTCAGCTTATATGACTTCATATTGCTTATTAGATTATATCTAATTTTTAAAAATACTTTTGATGTTATCACAAATATTAAAGTTTTTTAAATTAACTATTATTATTTATAGTACATAAAAACCAGCAGATACTTGTTTATTGGCCTGGGTCTTATGACCTTATTAAATTCACTTATTGGTCCAATTAATATTTTAGTAGATTCTTTGATATTTTCAATGAAGATAATCATGTTATCTGTGGATAGAAATAGTTTCATTTCCTCCTTTGCAATTTAGATGCTCTCTCACCTCTTATTTTTCTAGTTTTATTGCACTGACTAGGACGTTCAATATAATATTAAAGATTGGTAAGACAGAAAGATGCTTTTCTCTTGCTTGGTCCTAGTGGAAAACATACAGTATTTCAGAGTTTTATATGGTGGTAGTCTTTTGTAGGTCTTGTTTATCAGGTTGAAGAAATTCCCTTCCATTCCTAGTTTACAGAATGATCAATGTATACAGAATTGTAACAAATGCTTTTTCTTAATTTCTTGAGAGGATCATACAATTTTTCATTTTCAATCTTTATAAATGGTGAATTATAGTAATTTTAAAACTTTATTGAAGCAAAACATATATAAAATAAAAATCACTCATCTTAAAAGTTCAATTCAGTGATTATTTTCTCTTTTAAGAAATTTAGAGTTACACACTAAAATCCAAATTTAGAACATTTCCATCATTCTTCAAAATCCAATGGACCCACTTTGCATCACCCTTCAATCCTAACTTTAAGATTCGGTACCCACTAATCTACATTATGTTTCTGGATATGTGTCTTTCTAGAGATTTCAGATAAAGTTGTGTTTTAGAGACCATACATTTTTTGAGCTTGGCTACTTTCACTTAGCCTGATTTATGAATTTTCATTCATATTATAGCATGTATCTGGAGTTTATTTTTACTACCAAAAGATATTCAATTATATAATATACCTGAGCAAAACTAAGTTTTAGAAATGTAACATGTCATAAATAGAAATTAATTGAATAGTGAAAGCTCTAAATTAGACAAGGTACCATTTTTTAAAATTGATTTTTGTGTGATTATTGTAGGAAATTTAGGTTGGCTTTTAATCTACTTTTAACTTTTACATTTTGTGTCAGTAAAACTAGAGATCAGCTACACAATCTATCTTGATTTCCTGAAGATTCAAAAGCAAGTCATTGTAATTATATACTTCAGGTTAACAAATATTCTCCTATTAATGTCTTGCAATTATTATAAATTAGTTACTATGAATTAAACATCTGTTTTTCAAAGGAAATCTGAATATGAAAATGGCATTTTATGTCTTCTGCATCAGATATGATTGACTTGTTTATTGATCATTTCTTACATTTATTAATACAATTAAGCAAATTTACACACAAATGAATACCATTTTGCTAATGCGAAACATGTCAGATGATTATTTTGATTTTTTATTTTTTCCTTCATTCAATGGATCTAAATTGAACTACTCAATACCATCTGCACTCAGATTTATCATTATATAAATCTCCCTTGGCAGGGAAAGAGATATTTACACCATTCTAAACCTTCACCTATTGGAGCATACTTATTCTTAAACATAAAATATTTGAAAATCTAATCCATTATGGGACTCTTTTGATAAAGATTATTAAAGTTTTACAGGATTCTTAAAAAATTAATTCCACTTTCTCTGTTCAACTACCTCTTTTCATTTTGAGGATGTTTAAAGGGTCATAGAATCATCTTCGGAAACAACAAATGAAATGCTGGTTTAATTTTTTTGTGGTTATAAATAATACTTACAATGAAACACTTATGAGGACAGAGTGACGATTCCAAAACTTAAAGCCATTCTTGGATATAAGAAGATTATTACATGAAAATAATTATTAATATAGATAAGATAGAACAAGTTAGATGAAAACTCATCTATTTTGTTTACACAAGATTAATATTTAAGCTGAGAATGGACTTTTAAAAATCGAATTATAAAATACAGAAATCAGATTATATGAAAAATAGCAAAGAACACCCTAGCAACATTATTTTAAAAGCAAGCATTAGAAATTAAAAACATAATTTATATTATTAAAAATATAACAGTATAATCAACCTAAGAAGCACATAAAAGTAAATCAAAATAAATGTAGCAGAACCTTTGTAAATATCAGTAAAATAGATCTTAAGGCAAAAATAATTATTGGAGACAGAAAAAGTAAATACAAGTTATAAAAATTTCAATTGACCAGGAAGTTATATTGATTTTAAACTTCTGTGGATTCAAGAATGTTACATGAATATGCAGAGATGATAGAAAAATATATAGCTAATAAATAGTAGATAAATATATAATTGATATTTGTACACTTTCCCTTGAGTAACTGGTAAATCAAGTAGATAGTATAATAGTTTAATTAGAGTGTTTCAAACCAACATCTAAAGTTATCTAATGGCATATAGAGAATTTTATACTCCCAAAGTAGAGAATATGCATTCTTCTAACTACATTAAAAAATTAAATGTAACCTAATGCTAGGGCTTAAAGCAAGTCTAAATATCCACAACCAGATATCTTAATAGTCCTTTTATTTGATTAAATTACACATATGTAGAAATCGTTAAAAACAGATAACTAGAAAAAGCCCATTTTTTAAAAAGTTTTTATTTATTTATGATAGTCACAGAGAGAGAGAGAGAGAGAGAGAGAGAGAGAGAGAGGCAGAGACACAGGCAGAGGGAGAAGCAGGCTCCATGCACCGGGAGCCCGACGTGGGATTCGATCCCGAGTCTCCAGGATCGCGCCCCGGGCCAAAGGCAGGCGCCAAACCGCTGCGCCACCCAGGGATCCCCAAGCCCATATATTTTTAAACAAAAAGTATACAAAACAATTGGGTCAAAAAGGACATCGTAATAAAATTTTAAAAATATTTTGCTCTGTATAAAAATAAACAACCACATTTCTAATTTCGTCGAATACTGCAAAATTAGTCAACACAATTTTTACAAACACAGAGCCCAAATGCAGGATAGTGCCTGAAATTACTCATTCTGGCTTGTGTGTGATGACTGTTGAATGTTTGGGAATTTTGTAAGATAGGACATAAGTAGCTTAAATTTAACCATAGTGGGAGCGTTTACACCACAGTCATATTCAAAAGTTACAGTTCAGAGCTTTAATTAATTTTAGAAAATGTGTTTACAATTAGAAAGAAGAAATGCTGAAATCTAAGTTGGAATATGGACAGAGCTGAATAAATCAAAAAATAAAAGAAATAGGGACACCTGGCTGGCTCAGTGGCTGAGCCTCTGCCTTTGGCTCAGGTCATGATCTCTGGGTCCCGGACAGAGTCACACATCAGACTCCTCTCAGGAAGCCTACTTCTCCCTCTGCCTAAATCTCTGCCTCTCTCTGTGTCTCTCATGAATAAATAAATAAAATCTCAAAAAATGAAAGTAAAATAGAAGAAATAAAATAATAAACATATGAGGAAAAATAATGAATTGGAAAGCAAGTATTCTTTTCTATTCATCAAATCTCAGATGAATGTTCTTGAAAAGAGAAGTAACCAAAAATATTAAGAGATTGGTTAAGGACAAATACATTGAATGAGTAACAATATTAGGAATTAAACAGAGGTCATAAAATATAGATGCAACAGACATATAAAATATAATTATATGGTATAATTAATATATGCATTTCAACAGAATTAAGAGATCTAAACTTACCAAAACTAATTGAAAGGAATAGAAAACTTGTGTAGTCTTATACCCATTTCCTAAATTGAGTCCATATTTTAATATCTTCCTACAATAAAAAAATCTCATTACTATAGATGGCTTGTTTATTTTATAAGAAGGATCTACAAATGTTTATTCAAGGGGAAATATATAAACCTAACCTTACACAATTTCCCCACAAATAGAAATATGTAATGCTATGCCTCAGTTAAAAGCTATAACCTAAGCAAATATATGGTGCTGAGTGAAAATGTAATGGGATGAGTTTTATAGTACAAGGGTATTTGTGCAAATTTAAAATGAAAAATAAAATATTGTAAGAGTGTATGAAGGTGAAAATATAAACACTGGTCATTCCAATGGCTTCCTATTTGAGATGGGAATGAATATGGAGATGAGATTAAACTATTAAATTCCAATAATTAAATAAGAATAAATGTAATTAACAATTACAATAAATTACGGAAATTGAATCAACAAAATTTTAAAAACCCTTTAAACCAAAATGAGATATCTTTCACAAGGTTCTTGTTTTAATGATAAAATTAAAAGTGATCAGAACTTACAGGGTGATTTCAATTATATATAAGTAAAAATTAGGGAAAAAACTACGATATGGAGGATGCATGCTGGGGACAATAGGGGTGCAGATAATGTATCGTTTCTTCAATATTTAACACCTATTGATTTTATTTCTCATATCTAAATTTGTCCTGATATACTTTCTTTTATGTATTCATAATAACTAAGCTTTTGTTTTTAACCTCACAGATGGAAGAATGAGAATAAAAGGAAGAACGTCAGAGCAGAAGGAAAAATTTTAAAAAGGAGAGATAGGAGGGAAGAAATAGTTTCCTGAAGTTACTGCCCAAGATAATGGCACAAAATGGAAATTAATAAGGGGATTAGAGAGCATTTACATTGTTATACCAGTGTTGTAATTATATTGGTGTATACACAAGAGACATTGAGCCAAAGTAAAATTAACAGGTCCCATGCCATGAGGTTACACATGATTTAAAAGAACAAGTCTAATAGAATTAATGGTATCATAGTTTAAAAATCTCCAAAACATAAATAAATCACATAGAATGTGGAATGTAGAATGGGTTTCCAATTTATTTTGTCTGGTTGCTTGCAAGAAAACTTTTCAAATTGAATTTTTTGGTGTCACTAGGTATGGATGTTTTTCATTAATTTTTTGTGAAACACTTTGGTCTATTTAGACGTGAGGAATCGGACTTCTCCTTAGGTGCAGGATGTGTCATTCATTTTATGTTTTGGGTTGTTTCATTGTTTCACACTGATAATCAAATATTTTTATTTCATACATACTCTGCTTCAATAATGACATTAAACGACGTTCTTCTCTTTGTCACTTAATTGCCTCTACATTGCAAAATTTATCATTATTTTCCTACATGTCACAGTTTTTGAGAGAGTTTAGAGGAGGAAACAGTAAAACTTTCTGTAGGTTACATCATTTTTGCACAATCACAATTTTCAAAAGTTTTTCCTAGTACAAACACCTTATGTAACAGACAATTGGCACTTTAACTAGAAAAAAAACCAAATGAGCCAGAAAGGCAAAATCCAATTTCATTCTTTCAATAAATATTACCCTTATGTAATTTAGGTAATGAAGAACCAGCAGTGAACAAAATAGACACATTCTTTTCCTAAATTAAAGTACATTCTATTTGAGAAGACAGAAGATAAGCAAAAAAACAATTTTATAACATAATGTTAGAAAGAGAGATGTGAGTACTAAGCGTTTGTCTTCTGAGGTCCACTGGGCATTAATACCCACTCACCAACCAATACTTGAAGGCCAAACACTATCAAAAGCTATTGGATATTCATATTGTCCTAATATTGATTCAAGTTTTAACAATTATTCAGTTATAAGAAGTGGAATAATTAGGGGAAAAAGACCAGCAGACAAACTGAATGTATTCAATTTTTTTTTTTACCATTATTGGTTAGAAGTATATGAAGTTAACACTGCCATAATATTTATATAGACCTGGGCCTTCACTGTGCTCTTGATTAGGGATACAAATTTTGTCTACAAAACTGCCAGCAGTGGCTAAATTGCTAATAATACTAAAAGATTTTTATAAAATCCTATTAAATTATTTGGAAAATATCCTTTTTACTATTTTCAAAGTAGTTTTTGTTTGTTTTAAATCATATAGACCCCTCCTAAGGAGGACTGGTTATATATTACACACCTAAACAATTTACAGTGTGTTTCATAATCATAGTTTATGCCTTTTTTCCTGGTATCAGTCTGGTAGCTTTGCCTAGTCTGTTGTTGTTGCTTTTTTAATAGAGACTAAAAATGACTAGTTTAACCCAGAGAGGATATGGTAGGTGGTCATATTGTTCTCCCAGCTTCTCGAACATCTTTTCTGATAACATATGATATATGTATGTGATGGACAGACCTGTCATTTAAATAAGTGCTTTATCTAGAAGATAACCAGCAATAATTCCTGTTTTCTTTTTCGGATCTTGTCTAGAGAAAGCATAACTAAGACTTCTCTTTTATAAGAAGCAATTAGGCACTCAATAATTTAAAGTATATTTGGTTAGAAGCATTCAGGGACTGCTAATTCTATTCTTGGGATACTGCTAGTGCTGCAGCTTCTAAGATGCATGAAGCCTAGAGTGCCAACAGTCAGGTACTTTGGGAAATGAAGAAGAGTTACAGGCAAAATAGGTGCATGCATTAAGAGTGGGAAAGGCCGATTCCTGCTGTGGAATTTCAAGAGAATAGTCTAATCACTCTTGCTGCAATGGTTTTGTCATTTACTCTATAGTGTAAACCTAAAACCATTTATTTTATTTCGTGGTAATTGTGTATTATTCAATAATCATTTTCAATCACAATGAGCTAAAATGAACGTTTGAAAAATATTACTTAATTCTTTATCTCAAGGAATTTGAAAATAAGTGTATAAATTTCATACTATGTTTACAAAATTTACCTTCCAACCCGGGGGCCAGGTGACATTAATGACCACATTAGCAGCTGCTTCCAAAGTGTAGCAATTTTTAAGACCTGAAGTTAACAATCTGATTCATACAGCTTCAGTAGATGTATTTATATACAGCTCTTTAGAGACTGAATTTTCATTCAGATCAAATGACTATTCCAATTTCATTTAGCTCATTTTTATTTTCAAATTTTATTTTACATGTATGAAAAATAGAGTAATGACTGCTAATATGTCAGTTCCATTAATAAAAAGAAAATTCATGTTCATTTACATGATGTCATTTTTTTTATCAGTTTCATTAAATATTTCAAGAGAATATCAGGCAATAATTTGCTTTTCCCATCCAGTTTTCGTAATCTAAGTGTAAGGCCAAGAAGTTCATTTGCTAGAAATACTGACATCATTGAAACATCTGATATCATTGAATCTGACATCATTGTGAAAGCTATTATAAACTCAATTAAGAAGTTTAAGCTGAATTAAATCACTAGTTTTTGTGTTAATATTATTTTGACGGAGTACAGTATCATCAAAGCCACAATATTTTTACCAAATTAAGAATAATGTGGAACAGCAATACACTTGTAATTGGTTATAGTACACATATCATGAATAATTTGTTACAAATTATGAGTTTCTTCCAATTGAAACAGAAGCTGATTACAGAAATGTCTCCGGATGTGCAGTTGAGATCTGAAACATCTCCAATGGAATTACTTGTATCTAAAAAGGCAGAATTTTCATTTCTAAGGAAGCAAATTTCTACCATGAGAATATCATTAATTAAACACAGAAAACACACATATGTACCAGCAGTTAGGAAAACATCCCTAACATTTTCTTAGAACTTAATATGTAAGTCAGCATTTTAAAAATTAATTTTAAAGAGCTTATCATCAGAGCTGTTCACTAACTAGAAGCTATTATTGTATATCATCATTACTACCTCATTAATAACCAAGATATCTTTTATCTATTCTAATCTTTTGACTATTTATTCAGATTAATTGAACACAGAGGGAAAAAACAGCTATCAGTAGTGTGAAAAGAGTAGCAACTAGATAAGAAATTAACGGAGATGGTAGATATGAAATACATGAGCATTTGTGAAGAAAGATTTGTGTGTTGTTAGGAGAAGAAAATGAGAATGAAGGTATTGCATAGATTGGAATTAAAGAGATACATATAGAACAAAAATAGCATGGAGGAAATGATATCTAACCATTTAAAAGAGCCCGAAACCTTTTTTCTCCCTTACATAATGGTATCTGTATTTGCTATTTGTTTGTTTCTTTCCTATGACTAATTAAAAACTGGCGTACATTCTATATGCTCTTTGTAAGAGCAACAAATATGGAGCTTAATCCTAAAAGCCCATACATACGATTGCCGTGTCTCATAAAAGTAAAAAAAAAAAATCTTCCTAAGAAAACAGGGATGGATATAGATCCTAGATTATTTCCAGATTTGATTTTTCCTTTCATTGTTTCAATTTTCTCCTGTGAAATGCATTTCAGTAGAGATTATAGTTTACAGAAGTGTTAGATGCATCTGCTTTTTATCAAAATGTGTATTCTAATTTAGAGAATTAGTTGCTGGAATCTGAAGAGTGTTTTTTGGGTTATTACTTGTCAATCATGAAGAGAATTGGAAATTAAATGTCAAGGACAGTTTTATACAATTGGTTTCTGTAAACTTCCATCAAATAATTTTGTACTTAATTAAAAATTTTACTGGCTTCCATCTGTTCTTACTTTAATAGGCTCCAGGGAAAATCCAGTTTGTTTTAAAGGTACACAGAAATTACTTTTAGGAGTATTTGGTCTAGATGTTCTTTTGTAAGATAACATTCTCCAAAATAATGTAATGCCCCTTTTGAATCTGTTGATGCCCATAATTATAAAGAATACATTCTAACAAACATCCTACTGGAGTTCAACTTTACCAGAAAAACACACTTTCAATGTATCTTACCATTTCTAGGTAATATAAAGTTCTCTAGGATCACAGAGGAGGAGGAACTCAATATGCCTTAGGAAAACGGGGTATTCCTGTCCCACACCTTAGACTAGCTGAATCAGAATCTTTGGGATTGGGCAAAAGGTTCTGCTGTCCAATTCTCATTTCACAGAAGAAAAACAGAAGGACAGTACGTGAAATAACATTCCAAGCTCATAAACCAGCAGGAAAGAGCCAGAAATGCCACTCATCCACTGTGCTGCTACCAATGCTGCACTATTCTGTTTTAAAATCTGAATGCGGCTCCTGGATTGAATTTCCCAAAGTATTACATTATCCCTCAGTGCCACTGTTCTTGGAAACTACAGAAAAAATTAAATGATGTATAGATTATATACTGCTTTCAATCATCTCCATCCACCTTTTAAAAAATATCCTCCTTTTCTCCAACATCAGTCCTGTCTTTCAGCACACTAGTTCTCCTGATTTCTGTCAGGATACCCACCACATCTCCAATCCTTTAAGAACTTTCTCCAAACTGAAATAACTCTACTCTTCTGTATACTTATTTGTACCCTCCCTATCCTACTAGGTCCAGCATTCAGAACACTTTCAGAGCATTGACTGAATGAAATCCCACAGCTACTCTAAGAAACTTCCTTGATGGCCTCAGCACACACCTTTTCTTTATTTCTTTTGCACTTAACTCTGTGCACCATTTAATTAATACCTACTACAGTAGCACCTTATTTATCCAGCATCATTGGGAGAAGGGAATGTTCATCAGAAGTGAATTTTCTAAACAACCTACCCATTAATTTAGGAAAGAGTAAAGTAGAGTGGAAACTAATTTATTTAGGAAGCAGCCAAGTAGAGTAGTGCTGATTTAAGTTACATTTAGGCTTACATCCAAATCCCTATTCTTGTATTTAGTAGCTAAGTGGCTTTGAGCAAGTGTCAACTCTGTTTCATCAACTATAAAGTGGGGATACACTTTACCAAGTGTATGAATGTATGAACTTTACCAAGTTGTGGGTGTTAAAGAAATCATATGCAAAAATTTTGTAGGTAATGACACAATAAAAAGGACACCATGCTAGATGGCCAATGATACTAAGACTTGATTATCTCACTCATCAGTTCCTTAAACTTGGTAAAGTCACTTAGGAATCAATACCTCTGATTTCTCTGTTCTAAATGATGTGTAAATAGATGATAATGAGGTACAATATTTATTCTGATTAGAAGATGTTAATGTATATGCAAAACCATATTGGGTGCATTTTTAATTAGCCACCAGTGGTTTTCAAATTTCAAAAGTTATAGCTGGGTATTTGTCATCTGCTGTTGCTACTTTATTATTCACTCCTTACCTCATTCTCCAATCTGGATGTCCTAAACCATTTTGCTATTTATTTTTCCTAAAATAATGTGTGATCCTTTATCTCATAGTTTTGGGTTATATTTCTGCCCTCTTAGGAGGCTTCTGTAGCCATATTTCTAAAATAATTATATCTATAAAACCATGTTCCTATACTTCTACTTCTGAGAACTGTTTTCTAAAACTTTATTAAAATAACTTCTATTAAGTGTCCATTTAAGTATCTTGATTGCAAGTAACTTTCTTACATTCATTTATTTGGACAATTTCTGTGTTACTTAAATCAGATCCTTGAGTGCTAACTGTATAAAAGTTCTCTTTCAACCATTTCTAAATTACTACTCATGACCACATCATTCTCTATACCATTACTTTCTTCTCCATAACTTAAATTATATCCTAAATATTCTGAACATTTACTTGTTAGTTTTCTCTTCTCTAAAATATGAACAGAATATGGACAGAAATTTTTATCTATCTTGATTTCTGCTCTACCAAAGCAGAAAGTATCAAAGGCTCCTGATAAGCTATACCCAGTCACAGATACTAAATATTTCTAAGTGAGTGAATCAAAAAGTTAATAATGTAGTAAATGAATAAGGTAGTGTATGAATAAATAAACAAGTAAACAAAGAAAAGGATAATCTACTTGTTCATAGGAAAAAGACTAAGTAGCTCCTATATACCATAAAACATTTTCTGCTGAAAGAAAATTACAAATACCCGGTATTTTGCCTATGAGCATAGCATACTATACAAACATGTTGAATCACTATGTTGTACAACTGAAACTAACGTAACACTCGGTCAACTACACTCAAATGAAAAAGACAACAACAAAAACATGCTGTATGTTGAGTATCAATAAAATCTCCTGAGAATATAAAATAAAACAAACAAAAATTTCTGCTTCCAAAAGGCTAAAATAAATCAGGCTGTTCAACAATTTTATTGTAAGAATTTCACAACATAAATAGGAAGGACAGGAAATTGTAGTGTACAATGTAGGTCATGAGACTCATGGGAATCGTACCATCTGACTTTCTACCTCCAAAATCCACTTCCACACTGTTGAGTAAACTGGTCCTGTATGGAAGGCAGGAAGAGACCACAGAAAGAGGCCCACCACCCCAGATTGGTAGTTGGCTGTTTTAATGAGCAAGAGAACTTACAAGACTTCTCTTGGGTGGCTGCAAGATGAGTAGTTTTCTGTACTGCCCACCAAATCTTATGTTTATATAGAACTTAACGGGGTTCAGTCACATGTGCAGCCTAGACAGTCTCAACACCATATTACAATTTCAGGGCTCTATCCTTGGGACAGCTTGTGGGAGTAGGGGACACAAACAGAGCACATATCCCAAACACAAGGGCAGGGGGGAGGAGCATCTGATTGCCTATGGCTACCTCATGGGTCAAATGGCAGTTATTCTCTTGAAGACCTTCCAGAAAACGAGCACATATGTCTTTTCTTCTAACTTCTGTGTGTGACTCACTAAGAACCTGATTTTCATCCAACATTCAGATGACAGCTCTAAAACTCAACACAGGGAAGCTGAGTATATTACAAGTGCAGTGAATGACTCCCCTTGGCACTATGGACAAGTGATACAATTACTTATGCATCAGTAAAGCTATAAATTTGAAATTTGACCATAGAAGAGTGCCATAACAAACATGAAGTCATGACTTACTTTGCACAGACTTTCAATTCTGGAGAATCTTTTTCAGAACCACTGTTCATCCAAGACATAAATGAAAGCTACAAACATTAGCAAAAGCTCCTGATAAGCACTCACAAAAACTTGCATTTTACCACTTCTAGCCATTGTGAAATTTATTTGCTTGTTCTAACTTGAGTTCTTGGTTTTGGATTTGAGAAAATATATTCTAGTTTCTATATAAACCTATGAATATATTAATCTGATAGCCTCAGTTTCCCCTTTCTGATTTCTTAGATTTTAACCTGCTCCTTATTTTCATTATCATTTTATTCTTTATGTTGGTGTTCAGGAGAAAGATTCCTATTTTGTAACCACCTTGACAGAAATACATCCCTGGCAAGGCTAGCCTCAGACACTACCAGTACTGTGATCTTATACAAATTACTCAAGTTATCTGAGGCATAGTTTCCTCATCAATAAAAAAGACTAGGAATAGTTATCTTTAAGTGATGCAATGATGTTAAAAGAAGTACTGTTCATAATTCTTTTGATATAGTCCTTGCAAATATCTTACAAATATGAAACACCAATCAAATATATGACACAACCAGTAAAAATGAAAAGAGCCTCACAGATTAAAAAATACACCTTGATAACTAATAAAATTAATTAACAAAGATTGCTTACATTTTATATTCTAGAATACTACTGGTAAAGTCATTTGGTTCTCTTTAAAATTTCCACTCGCTTGTGCTATCTCTTCCTTCTGTTAATACAGGGCATTTTAAACTCCATTTATAATGAGGTTAGAGAAACATACGTTCTTTTTTCGAAATTACCACTTCAAACTTACATAAAAGTCAATCCTACAACAAGATCTTCTTTAAGATGATGATGAATGTAGAGACATAGGCATTTTAATTTGTTTGACTAGATGAAAACAAAAGACATTTCCTTTTTAATATATCATATTCACTCCGACCAACAATACATTTTCACATACAGATTATTGTGAATATGTATTAGATATATTTGAGACTTAATTAAAAATATAGAGTCTTGTGAAATTCTGAGGTAGAAATATGTTCTTTTGAAACACAAAGCAATTTAGAGTCTTTAATAGAAATATGGTTTCAGGCTTAGTCTGAAATAAAACATATGGTAATTATTAATCTTCAAATCATTAGTTACAGCACTTAAAATAATATTGTAAAAGTTTCCGAAATTAGTCCAAGCTCATTTGTCATTATATGCTAATATAATGGTCACACTGTATTGGTTCTCCTACAATTAAATGTTCCAGGTGACAGCCACCCATCAGGATGTAGCATCAATCAAGGAAGTAACTCAAAGACCTCTTAAGGATCTTCCTTTATGTTGAATCAATCTGCATCATAGAAAGTGTCACCTTCTCTTTCTTTCTCTGTGATGTTTTCCTGATCCCTAGAGTAGTAATTTATCACATCTGCCTCTGTTTCTCTCTCCAAGTCCCAACAACATATGGCTTGATAAATGGATATCTACAAATCTGTGTCATAAGTGCTACACTGGATATTTCTTAAACAACAGGCTGTACTTCTGAAAGTCTCCATTTGTCAAGTGACCAAGAGAGTTTTACCATTCCCCTCAGCTTAGCTAAACTTCTTCCTGACCTTGGACCACTCCCCCACATCTTTTTTTTTTTTAAGCATTTACTCTAGAAAAATTGTACTCTGAAATTCTTTCTCTGCCCTTTGAAATGTAAATCTTCTCCCAGTCATTACTGATGCATAATTGTAATAAATATATCAAACTGAGTAAACTCTTAATAATAGGAGAAAGTAGCTATTGGATGTAAAGAAACTGAACTATCTTTGTACTCTTAATGTATATCTGAAACTGTTCTAAATAAAGCATTTTTAAAAATTGACTGAAAAACAATAGCATGCTCTTAACAGCAGAGCTTAAAAATACATGAAGCAAAACAGATTTGAAAGGAGAATTTATAATTGCAATATTTTACTGGGAAACTTCCATCCTACAAATTGTGTTATGCTTTTTAATTGTTATTATTCAGTTTCAAAGATTTTTACTGAACCTCCTTGACGGAGTTATTTATATGTTTGCTATTTAGTTTCTAAATGCCTTCAGATTTTTCTATGTATCTTTTTAAAGATTTTATTTGTTTATTCATGAGAGACACAAAAAGAGAGATAGAGACATAGGCAGAGGGAGAAGCAGGTTCCTCGTGGGGAGGCTGATACAGGACTTGATCCTTGGGTCAAGGATCACACCCTGAGCTGAAGACAGACGCTCAACCGCTGAGCCACCAAAGCATCTCCTATATATATAATTGATTTGTAATTTAAAGCCATCTTGTCAGAGAACATATATTGTATATTCTCTCCTCTGAAATTTATTAACAGCTCTTTAATGGATTGTCATATGGCTTATCTTAATGACCAGCCCTTATGTCCTTGAGAAGAATGTGCATTTTGAATGTTATTGAATATATTTTTAAAATAAATTTCTAGCAGATTATGGTGGCTTATTGGTCTAAAACCATGTCTCTTTTATTTTCATTTTGCATGGTGCAAAGGTTTAGATTGGTGATTAAGTAGGTGTGGCTATTGTTGCACTGTTTCGTTTTGTTTTTCAGAATTGCAGACATAATCACATCTTCTGGTGTTCTACATTCTGCAGGTGAAGAGTCAGCCACGAGGCTGTAATGTGCCTCAGTGTGTGGGCATGGATGTGCTTTCCTGCTGGAAGTTCCCTGGGCTCTTGTATCAGATGGCTGGAAGTCTTTACTAGTTCTGTAAAAATTAAGCTAAAATAAATCTTACAACATTGCCTTTACACTCTTTCATCTCTCTTCTTGAGCTTGCAACATATATATTTTTACTTTAACTGTGTTTTGGGGCAGCCCTGGTGGCCCAGTGGTTTAGCGCCGCCTTCAGCCCAGGGCGTGATCCTGGGACCCTGGATCAAGTCCCACGTCAGGCTCCCTGCATGTGCCTGCTTCTCCCTCTGCCTGTGTCTCTACCTCTCTATCTCTCTCTGTCTTTATGAATAAATAAAATAAAACATCTTAAAAAAAATAAACTGTGTTTTGTATTTCCATTCTTCTCAGGTATCTTCTGGGTTTATTCTTTTGTTCTCTTTCTGGGTGTTTTGTATTGACTGTCTTCAAGTTTCCTAATCTCCTATTTTCAGTCTCTAGCTAAACTTAATTTCAGTCACTGTGTTTCTCAATATGAGAATGTGATTTGAGTTTAATAGATTGCTATTTTTTGCTTAGATTCTCCATTCTTTTCTTCCATTTTCTCAATGTATCCATTTGTATTTATACTAATTACTTTAGAATCCTTGACTGCTAGTTCCAACATATGTAACATTTGGGATTCTGCTTCTACTGTATCTTTTCTCTCTTGACATTCTTCACACATTTATGCTCCTTTTCTTGTCATATAGTCTATGCTGGAAATTTGTTTATAAAAGCAATGTACAATAATAATTTGGTATTGAAATAATTGATGATTCACCTTTGCTCTATTAGGAATAGAGTTTGAAAGCTAGTCATCTGTGGGCACCTGTGCAGCTCAGTGGTTGAGTCTGCCTTTGGCTCAGGTCATGATCCTTGGGTCCTAGGATCGAGTCCTGCATCAGGATGCCCACAGAGAGTCTGCTTCTCTCTCTGTCTGTGTCTCTGCCTCTCTCTCTGTGTCTCTCATGAATAAATAAATAAAAATCTTAAAAAAAAAAAAGCTAGTCATCAGAATAGAATCACTGGCTGCTTTACTTACATACAGTCTATGTCTATTCATACAATTTTGTCACAAAATCTGTCGTGTATGCTGTAACATGTTGTTGCCAAAAATTCCTGACTCTGGAAGATTTTACTTTACCTTCCAACTGCTCAATAAATACACAATGGGAAAAACTGGCCATGCTTTGGAAGTGACCTAGATTTTAATCTCTCAGGCAAGACTTACTGATTGTCAAAATGTCCATTGGTCCCCTGCCACCAAGAAAGTCTCTCTGCCTATCACAAGCCATGTCTCTACCTTGTGGTTATCCTCAAGAATTATCCCTGGAACATGGGATGTAAATATGGCAGATGATCTCATCTCCAAATTAGACAGGATTTTTCCTTCTCTGGAGTTTTTATTTAATGACTCTTGTTTGCTTCCACAGTTATCTGATGTACCTGAAAATATGATCTATCTATATATTCTAGTTCTTGATCTCTAGCCAATATATTATAAAAAGATTTAGAGATTCTATACCAAATTCTTCAATGTCTCACTGTAGTGTGGAAATAAATTTTTAAACAAAACACTCTTTTGAGTAGGGTATAAGCCCATTAATTAACTACCCTTTGGAATAATATTTGATATTAATTTTCTTTCATTCACTTTTTACATTTAAATTGTAGAATATATAGTTCCTAATATACCAGGCTTCCCACAGTCCTTTTCTCTCATAATTATCTGATATTTACTGTGCTTAATTGACTGTTATCTTGTTACCTGTTTTTTTCTTCCCATTGAACTATTACAATTTCTTTAAGATAAGAGTCAGTTCACATTACATACTCTCAGAAGATGCACATTCCTATATTTAATTACATCTCTCTCCTCTGTATTATTATAGAACTCAAAGCGTGAACATTTATGAAGTTCATCATGTAAAATGATTATTTAGGATCTTTATTCGACAGTTTTACTGAAATATAATTGACATACAGCACTGTGTAAGTTTAAGATGCACAGCATAATGATTTGACATATGTTTATATTCTAGAATGATTACCACAATCAGTATAGTTAACATCCATCACTTCACATAGATACAATTTTCCTTTCCTTATGATGAGAACTTTTAGGATTTACTCTCTTAGTAACTTTCCTATATACTGTGCAGCACTGTTAACTATAGTCATCATGTTGTGCATTACATCCCCAGTATTTATTTATATTATAGCTGGAAGTTTGTACCTTTGACCCCCTTCAAACCCACTCCTCCCTATCCATCTACCGACACCTAAAAGAAAAGCACTTTGTACATCTCAGTTTCTATAATTAGTTTAAATTATGAGATGGAATATACTCCCAAAAATCTAATTGGAAATTTATATATAACATACCTAAAATATAATGGTCACCATAAAGATAGATATTATATTAACAACCACTGTGCCATGGAAAAGCAAAGAGAATATCTGGAATTTTATGCCATACAGTACAATTTTGGAGGCTCAGGTACTCCCCAGTTAATTGTTTTTCAAGGTTTTGCAGTAGAAACAGTTTAAATAAAATAAGGATTTCTAGATTTCTTGAAGAATGTGACCCATCTCTCACACTCTATGATATATTAGATTCAACCCTGGTGAGGTTTCTCAGAAAGTGATTCCAAATAGGAAATATTAAAATGGGAATTGTTTTATATTTCTAAAAGAACAAAAGTAACAAAAATACAATATAACAGAAAATTTCAACTTTGATCAAATTGAATTTCTTCCAATGTAAATTTCATCTTTAAAAAATTGGATAAATGTCCAAAATATTAGGTGAATATAAATACCTAAGTTATTACATTTTAATAGTAAAGATAAACTTATATATAGGGTTATTATATATAAGTTATATATTAGTAATAAATGTATTTAAAAGGGATAATATACACATATATATTACTTTTTAAAATGATATTTTAAGGGATCCCTGGGTGGCACAGCGGTTTGGCGCCTGCCTTTGGCCCAGGGCGCGATCCTGGAGACCCAGGATCGAATCCCACATCGGGCTTCTGGTGCGTGGAGCCTGCTTCTCCCTCTGCCTGTGTCTCTGCGCCTCTCTCTCTCTGTCTGTGACTATCATAAATAAATAAAAATTTTTAAAAAACTGATATTTTAAGAGGTTATGCTAGACAGCTTGAAGATAATCTGAATTGGATTAAATGAAATTGATTAATCTAACACTTTAATATTTCATTTACTTCTATTACTTACAGATATTACCTATTCTGATAACATAAACCCAAGCACCGATCCAAACCAATATGAATTTTTCTTTAAAAAATATACCTATTATTCACAGACAAAAAATTACATATTTTCCTGTCTTGTTTTATATTAATGTGCGATAAAATAATGATGAATATTGATTTTTACATGTTTATCAGCTTTTATATCTAAAAATTTTTATACTGAATTTTATGTTCTAAAAGCTCCTATCAGGTAAACAAAAATTAAAACATTTTTATACAGTTGAATTATACTTCTGTGAGGACAAACAAAAAAGTAAGCAAATTGGTTTGGCTTTTTTTTTTTTCCCCAAATAGAATCAGAGGTCAATACAAGTCATTCCACCACAAATCTCATGCAGAGTAGTTTCTTTTAAGTTCAGAACTGTGTTAGTTTGTTAAGGCTACCAAAACAAAGGACCACGGAATGGGTGACTTAAACCACAAAACTTTATTTTTTCATAGTTCAGAGGCTAGAAATTGCAAACCGAAGTATTGGTAGGGTTGCTTTCTTCCAAGTCTTGGTTTGGCGTTCAAGTTTGGTTTCTTCTTCTCGGCTGGCAGGTAGCTGTCTTCTCCCCATCTTGACATGGCCTTCCTTCTGTCTGTCTGTGTCCTAATATCCTTTATTTATAATAACACCCAGTTCTATTGTATTAAAGCCCACCCTAATGATTTCATTTTAATCTAACTAAGTTTCTAAAGCAGTCACACTCTGAGGTACTGAGTGCTAAGACCTCAACATAGGAATTTGGGGGAAACACATTTCAGCCCACAGTAAGTCCTAACAGCAAATCCTACTGTTTCATTCCTGCATTGTTGTATGTATAAGAGTAAAGTGTTCATTACAGAAAATTTAATAAGCAAAAGTGACTAAAAATTATTTGAAAAGCAGATGAGTCATGAAGATGATATTATCATACTCACTGTATGTTTACATTTGGAATATGATCTATTATACTTAATTGTTCCTATTTTTAGTTTTCAATTTTGGTTTAAATATATTTGTTTATTGGTCACAGCTTATGGAGTCAGACATTTGCTGCCCCCATGATTTTATGGCCTATGTATTAGCTATGGTAACAGCATAGGATTTATCATGGTGCTGGGTCCTAGGTAATCAATCCACTTTATTTAAAACACAAAATAATTTTACTCTCAAATGCCTATGAAATACATACTAGTGTATGTGTTATTTAAATCAGTTCTTTTAATAATCACAATTTTGTAAACACAGCTTTTTTCAAGATTTTGGAAACAAAATTAGGATATATATATCTGAAAAACTCTCATTTCCTGATAGCAAGTTCTAGAAGCTTTGGTTACATGACATAAGGTTATTTGATTTATTGCATTAGTTAGTGCGAGTGAAGATGCTACAAAATATTGGATTATTTACCTTTGTATTATGATCAATGGTTTATTCATTAACTGCAGCTCTTTTCCAGCATGTTCACAGATTCCATGTGAGAATATTTTGTAGAGCCATAGTTCAAATAGGAGAGTTACCACACTAACAACTTGATAATAAATAACAAACACCAGACTCCACTTCATTGGCCTAACATAAGAATACCAGCTTATAACACTGCAATTGGTTTAATAAGATTAATTCTTCTGTAAGTTCATACCAAAATTTTATAGACAGTCCAAGTATTCCCTTTCCAATTGTCAACATTTCTCCTCTCACTTCTAGTTGATTTATCATGATAAAACACAGTTTTATAACACAACCATTTGAAATAACTTAACATTTTATCACTTTATGACTGCAACCATTAGCGTATTAAACAATTTCTTATATCCTTCTTATTTGTTTAGTTTCTTTAATTGTTATGGTTATTTTCATATTGTATCCTTAGACAGTGCTTTAGCTATTTCCCTAATGAAATGCTGATTAGGCTTACCCTAATGAGGGCTGTTTGCAGACTCCCAATGGATGCCTATAAAACCTAGTTCAGCATTCAGGTCCAAATAATTGTTAATTTCCTCCTTAATTCCAGGCTTTACCAAGGGATCATTTTAAATACAATTATTAAATTCCTAGGATTGGAATAATCATCTCAATTCTATAAATACGTGAATACAAAAACTGAATTCTATTCCAATCTTTGTCTCAAAAATATACAAAAAAGAACTATCAACATCTTGACAATATGTGACTTTAAAATTTATGTATTTAATAACTTGTGGTCACATAAAAATTAGACATAAAGAAGTGAACATAATTTTAGGTTGAAACTTCGGAAGTCCTTAAAATAGTTAATAATTCAGGCATCTGTAACATGTCATCAGACAAAATAGTGTTTATATTAATTTTAAGGGAGAAACTTAAAAATCATTTCCAGTTTGTGAGGTTGGTAAAACGAGACACATTAGGTCAGAGTAGGCAAAATCTTTTTTTAACACAAACCACAATCATAAACAGCTCTCTACCTCTGCAAGCCTGTGTAAGTAAAGTATAGATTAACTCTAGTTCTTCACAAAATGAAAGTTTATTTACTCATGCATTTGAAAAGTTGAGAAATAACATGTAGCTGCAAATTCTTGTGTTAAGCATATTCCCAAAAGAGAGTTTAAAAAGGATGAAGGAAGGAAATTTTTAGCAAAGTTAGCATTGATGTGTCAGGCAGTGAGCTAATGATTAAGGACTTAGTAGATAAAATACCATGATTCACATTCTTTATGTGAAGTAGAGAACAATTCACCAATTTAGATTTCAAAAATTTATACTAAATAAAAATAACATATTTTTGACATTGTTTTTGTTGATAGGCTCATGAGATATAACCATAAAAACAGAACATAGAAATGTATTTCCAAAATAAACACAGGGATTACATTAGACTGAAAATATATTCTGAGCTGTAACATTTAAATTATATGATGTAAATTGACATAAAATAAATTAATTGATGTTGGATTCATTCCAAAAAATATTCATTTAAAAATATGATTTGTAAATGAATAAACATGACAAATGTAATATTTAACTTGGATACAGTTGAAAGCATACTCTCCTTTTACATCATTGATCATTTAAAAGGGACTTGACCAAGAAATTTATTGAACCAAAAAGTACTCTGAACAGAGTTGAAAAGTTGACAGAGTTTTTTTCAGAACTAAAGATAATTCAACTTAGCCTTCATTCATTTTGAGTAAAAATTTTGATCAAAATTCTCTCTCAAATATTCTGTTTAATGCTAGCAAATACCAGATGCATATGCATGTCCTAGAAAGTCAAGTGATACCTCATAGACAGTTTTATAATGGTTTATATTCTGAAAGATAATGAATATGTCTACCTGCAAAATAAAAAAGGATATTGCAGCACATGTAGAAGGCTAAGAAAAGTAAAATCAAGTCACACAATATTGGCACTAAGGCAATCACTATTTGCATTTTTCTGTATACTTTATTGTCTGTTTTTCTATTATTTTATAATGATTATTATAAAAGAAATATCCAATTATGTAAAATAACTCAAAGTGAAAATATGAGTTCCTTTCTCACTGTTTGTACTGTGAGCTTTAAGAAATGTTATAGCTGGGCAGCCCCTGTGGTGCAGCGGTTTAGCGCCGCCTGCAGCCTGGGGTGTGATCCTGGAGAGCGGGATCAAGTCCCACATTGGGCTCCCTGCATGGAGCCTGCTTCTCCCTCTGCCTGTGTCTCTGCCTCTCTCTTCGCTCTCTCTGAATGAATGAATAAATAAATCTTAAAAAAAAAAAAGAAATGTTATAGCTAAAAATACTTTTATCTATATATACCTATATATCTCTTTATATTTCCATTTGAATATATTATAACAAACAGAATTATGTATTGAAATATGTTCTAGAATTTGTGTTTTGCTTTTAAAAAATCCTAATTATACATGATATAAATATTTTATGCCTGCATATATAGCCTTAACTTCTTCATAAGTCCTAGTTATTATTACATGATACTCTGAATGTGTTATTAAGATACTGAAGTTTAGTCCTCTGGGAAAATAATCTGTTTCAGATTCTGATCTTCAAACAATTCTGTAATGATGATTATGATGATCATAATTATAATGACAATGATGGTGGGGGTAGGAGGAGAGAGAGAGAGGGAGACAGAGAGAAAGAAGAGAAGAAAAGAAATGTAAGAGTGAGAATTATTATCCTCCATTTGATGAGGGGGAAAGTAAATGTAACCCAAATTCAGAAGCTATTCCTTAGTCATTTAAGCCAATCCCTGGACCCTTCATCCTTGTCAGTGACTGATTTAGTCAAAAGCATTTGACTCATTCTAGCCAGTGGAATATGAAAAATATGTCATCTTAGAGGCATGTGTAAAAGGATTTCTGGTTCCCAGAAGGAACTCTTGGAAGAGAATACCTCCTACTGCTCTGGAAAGGGGACAGGAGTAGCTTCTGAGAAGACCCATGGTTCTGAATATGGTAGATTTTCACAGGTCACCTCATGTAAAGTCTCCAGCTGTGCAGTTACTACACTGGGCCAAGGAACACCATGCTCCACATGCCACTCTACATGGGATCTTCCTTGATAGCTGTTAAACCAATTCCAAAATACTATAATATTGCCTATACTTTTACTTTCCCATATATATGCTATGGGCCATTTTGAATCCTGCAAGGTGACATCAAGGCAGGATTAAATGTGCAGGGCTTTTTTCAGGAGAAACAATTGTGCCAGATAAAGGGGCAGGGAGAAGAACACAGAGAACCTTTAGACCTCAATATAGCTAAAACCCTTGAAAGCAGAGAAAGAAGAGTGGGTAGAAAGGGCCCCAGTGTGCAGTGAAGTTCTGAAAAACTTCTGACATAACCAATGGTAGGGTTGCCTATAGAAAAATTCTATTTCCAGAACAGGAACAGCACAGTTCTAGATGCTTCCCATGCTGAGTAGTTGGGAGAAGCCTGGGAGAAATGCAGATCAAGGATATGGCTGGAGGGTGTCAGTTAACTGTAACAGCACTTCTTTAAGTATACAACAGTATGGCTAACTATAGGCTCTTACACTGTACAACAGATCTCCAGCATTTATTCATCTTTCATAATTGAAATTTCTTACCCTTTGATCAACGCTTCCTCATTTTCCCCTCCTCTCAATCCCTTACAATCTCTCCAAGTTTGATTATTTTAGATTCATCATATAAGTGATCATGTAGCATTTGTTCTTCTGGGTTTGCCTTACTTAGCATAATGTTCTCTCGATTTATCCATGTTGTAATGCAGGATCTCCTTTTTTAAGGCTGAATAATATTATATTTTATGTAAACACCACATATTAAAGAACACTTATCTGTTGATGGACATTTAGGTTTCTTCCATGTCTCAGCTATTGTGAATAATGCTGCAATAATTTCTTGGAAATGACACCAAAAGCACAGACAGCAGAAGCAGAAATAGAGATTACAGCAAGAGATTACATCAAACTGAAAAGCTTCTGCATAGCAAAGGAAACAATCAACAAAAGGAAAAGACAGTCTATGGAATGGTAGATAATATGTTTGCAAACTACATCTGAAAAAGGGTAATATACAAAATATTTAAGGAACTCATAACTCAGTAGCAGAAAATAATAATAACAACCCAATAAAAATATGGACAAAGAATCTGAATAGACATTTCCCATAGAAGACTTACAAATGGTCATAAATTATATAAAAAAGTGCTCACCATCTCTAATCATCATGGAAATGGAAATAAAAACCACAGTGATCTATCGTTTCACATGTGTTAGGATGGTTATCACAAACAAACAAACAAACAAACAAACAACAACACCAAAAAGAACCAAAGATAATAACTGTTGGTAAGGATGTGAAGAAAAGAGTGAGAATGTAAAGTAGTACAGCCACAATGCCACAATGGAAAACAATATGGAGGATCTCCAAGAATAAAATTCATCACTTATCCTAAAGAAATTTTTGGGCCATCTTGCATCTAATATTGTGAAAAACCTTGTATTATATATGTTTTGTCTTTATTTTTTATTGTTTGCTTCTTAAATTTTCTTTAAATAATTAATTACTTATTTATTTTTTGGTAGAAGAGTAACTCTACTATTTCAATCTAACTTTTCTCGAAATAGACATGATTTGATGATTTAGTTCTAGAACATATGGCACAACTTACAGCCTTCCTTGTTAACTCCCATCCTACAAGTGGCCACAGAGCAGGTGAAACTGGGCAACTTTATCAGTTTGTTTGTTTTTAACAATATGAGTACCATGATACTTAGCGAGAATACTGGCTTAGGAGACCAAAAAAGTAAGTTTAGGTGATATGTCTTCAATTTTTAACCTTTATAATCCTAGATATAGTTTTACACATTTTTCAGCATTTATATTTTCACCTCTGTGAAATAAAGATGGTATTTAATGAATAGTACATTAGTAAAAATTCAGCAAACAGAAACAACCATCTCCTTACTGAAGATCGTTTCTTTTAATATTTACATTTCTGAGAATGCTGTGTTACATAGGTTAAAATCATGTTGACCTTTCAAAATATTGTATGGAGTTATGATAGGCTAATATGTGTATGTATGTTCTTGTCTGATATGAGAGCAATATATAAATACATACTTGTGTATTTAGATACGTCCAGCTCCTAGGTCAGCAATGAGTTTGCTTAAGATTCTCTCTCTCCCTGTGCCCGTCTTCACCCCTGCACACCTGTGCTAGCTCTCTCTCTCCCCCTCTCTCAAATAAATAAATTAAAAAAAAAGACTAATTTGTATTGATTGGTTTTTCTATTAGATATACAATTTTACATCGTTTTTATTAGAATTTGGTATTTTTTAATTTAAAAAACACAACATTATTTATTCTGGTTTTATACTTTTATAAATACTGCAGAGAATAACTTATACTCAGGTAAATGCTCAGGTAAAAAATCTTTCTTACCTAAATATATAAGAAATAAATATATCCTTCTACTCTATTAATAGATTAATTAAGATTCTATATATACTGCTAGATTCCTTTCATATTCTGTGGAATAGTTTGCTTAATTTCAGTTTAAGAGCATCAAAAATACAATACATAAAATTACAGTGCTTGGACTTCTGAAAACAAAATCTCTCTCTGCTGTAAGAGGAGATTAGCACTGTATGAGCATTTGTTCATAGACTTGCCAACTTCACTTTATGTTTTAAATAATATGAAATCATTTTAAAATAGTGATAAAGATGAAAGTGATAGTTTATTCAAAGTATGCTGATTTTCTACCTTCCTGTTGAGTAACTAATTTAAGAAACAAGATTGTGTGTCTTTGCAAAAAACAGAAAATAAGCAAAATTCTTATACAGGAATGTCAGGTTCTCTTTTTGAAAATACCACAATCTAGAGTTATTTTCCAACACTTGGTGATATATTACAGAATTGGATTTTGCTTTTTGAAAAATCAGTAGTAATGTAATAAAAGAAGTCAAGGATATGGACTAGAAAACAAAATTACTGAGATATATTGAAAAAACAATTTAATTTACAATGCCATGTTTTGAGAAAATATACCTAAAGTTCATGGTCATAAAACCAATATAAGAAAAATTTGAATTTAATTATATACTCACAACTGAAATAAAGTTCTTATCAAAGACAAAAAGTGTAATTATTAAGAAACCATATCTCAAACTGATATATTTTCTTCAACAAATATATTCTTCGCAAACTTGACATATAAGAAATCCTATCGATTGGAATAACTCTTGCAAAGAAGGAATACACTGAGAATAAAGTAACTATTAGAATTGCATAAAATAAAGTACTCCTGAACATTCTGTCTCTGAGTTCATTTCTATAGGCCATTACTGTTTACTTTCCTAGGCTCTAATAAAGAAATATTGAAAGAAATAGCTTGAGTTATTCTAGGTCCTGCTTATTATTACTCTTTTTTAATATTCATGAACATATACATTAGGTTAGATATATATAATATGTATTATATATGTATACATATATGTATGTATACAGTATTGGATGTTTGGGTTGTAAGACCATTGAATCACAACTCTGTAACGGATTCCAGCTAATAAATTAATTAAAATGTTTATAACTTTATTTCTTAAGTTTTAAAATAAGAATAGCAAATAGATAATTTTTTGTCTTTTGTTTTGCTTATCTCTTCTTCTATCTTCTAAAGGGTGATTCTGTCCATAGATTTCTCCTTATGTAATTGAAGAAGATAACTCACAGTTTTGCAAAAGTCATGATTTAGAAATATTATTCAGAAACAATTCAGAACATAATAGTATTACATGGAAAACCCTCAAAGTCCAGAGTGTGAATTTAATTAATTCCCTCTAGTCATTATATACATTCTCCCCAAACAGCTGTTACACAGTCTAACTTGCCTCCATTGACTTGACACTTTATTTCTGTTCAGGTACTCACGCTATTATTTAAGTGTTTTGGTTTTCCAAATGTAAGACTGATGTGCTAAAGTATGTGTCTTTTATTTTTTCAAATTTTATTTAAATACTTATTGCCAGAGTGATATAATTGTGTTCAAGAAATACACGTTTCTATTTAGGAAATAGGTAATAGTTCCTCTTACATTCACTACCGTATGTAATAGTCCTTTAAAATTTTGCTAATCTATTAAAATAAATTATATATTTTTTGCTGCTTAATTTGGCATCTTTTTACTTCTCAGGTAATTTGGGTTTACTATTCTGTGAATTGCCTGTCCATATAGTCTATTTTTGTATATAACTGTCAGTTTCTCTCAATTTCAAAATTCTGTTTTCACCTTACAGATTTTAATACTTTAATAATCATTGATAGTATGCCTCATTTATTGATATGGCTCTGTTGTATTTTTCCTTACAACATAATTTTAACTTTCATTATATGATATGTATTTCCCTTCTAAAGATTTTATTTATGCCTTTTTGAAAAAAAATCTGTATCTCTAAATTGTCTAGAGTCTCCTAAATTCTTTTTTCATTTGTGTTTCTTTTTAGATTTTAATTAATGGGGAATTTCCTTTTATGTATGTTTATTCCTATAATTATACATTGATTTCATGTGACTATTATATGAGCCAGAACCATTTTTAAAATCCTCTCACAACTAAAATATAACACTAACTCTGTCATATAATAGCCATTTAATAAGATCATCTTTCTGAATTTATTTTACTGATTATGATTAATTTGTCTATTTCTGAGAGTGATATCTTATAGTAGATTTGTTTAATATTGAAATTACGTAAGAAAAGCCCATAATTATTTTTAAATAATGTTCTAATTTTGTAAAATTTATTCAATTTTTAAAAATTGTGATTCTGTTCACATTCCAAATGGAAAGATAGATGATAGATAGATAGATAGATAGATAGATAGATAGATAGATGTAGAGACAGAGTGATGGAGACAGACATATATAGGGAAACAGCAATGTTGCAATATTAGCTGTTCTCCAAAATCAGAATACAGAATATGAGTGTTTCATTTTTTTAGATTTTGTTTTATGGTTTTATTAAAGATGTTATATTTTCTCTTCATAACTCCTCTGCATTCCTTTCTCAAAATTAGAGTTTTCTAAACATTTCACAGTTGTGTATGTATTTTCATTATCTTTTACTGCTATAGAAAAAATTGTTATTGCTTTATATTTAGATTTTGTCACTTGACTTACTCTCATACTATTTCTTTTACTTCCTATGTTTTCTGAATTTTGTCACCTCAAATCACAATAGTAGCAAAGAAGATAAATCAAATATATAACTGATTATTTCCTTCTGCTTTTATGTATATAAGAACTTCCAAAAGAATGTGAAATAAAAATGTTTATGGAAATAGATTTAGTTGTTACATTTGAAATAATTGTCAATGCGTAAATATTGAGTAAAATAGTCATTTAATACTTTGGTTATTTCCTCCAATGTATATTGAATTTAGAGCTTTCATCAGCAATGAATTATCTGATGAATTTTTGAAATAATTTTTAAGCTGTACCTTTTTTTCCTGAAAGGTGATAAATTGTTTTATATTATCAACTACTGTTTTTAAGCACTACAGGATATGGAATCACTCTCCTAATTTAAAGAGTAAAATCTTGGATCAAACTAAACCATTTTACATGCATCACTGAACTGATACCGAAAAAGAAATCTATTCAGCCTAAAAACGAAAGGTCTGTGAAGAAAAAAAAAAAAAAAAAAAAAAAAACAGAAAACAAACAATACATTTTTTTTTCCCCAGAGAGTTTCTACCCAATATGAAAATTTGGCCTTCTGCTCACACATAGAGTGTTAGGGGGAGAGAATAAGACTTAGGATGTACCTCAGTGGTGTAATTTCAAAGGAAACTCCTGAAACATTAGGGTCACAAAAGGTTACATTAGGAAGCAAACTCAGTACACGGGAGACACAAAGGAACTTGCTTCTCTCCACTTTAACTTGGCAGAAAGAGAATAAAATTATTCTTGAAAATTCATAACCACCAACAAGGAATCATATATTTTTGCAGCCCATATCCATGCTGTGTGGTCCACAAAGTTTCAAAAAGATTCAAGCAGAGAATTTAATTTTATTTAATGTACTCTCATATTGGTCATGCCTACAGCAAATGGCTAAAGCAAAACTGAATATTCTCATGAGGGAAGCAACTTCAACTGGAGGTCTCAAAGAGATAAAGTTTGATGGAACGTGGAGAATGCACAGTCAAGAATCACTTAACACGTCTATTATGTATAAATAAGAACTACTTAAAAGAACATATCTAGAAATTGAAACATAAAGAAGTTATTAGATTCAAATTTAAAATAAATATATTTTATATGTTTAAAGAAACAATAGTGGGGGAAAAAAAACATGAGCAGGCATGGGAAATGATATTAAGGAATCAAGGAGGTAAGGAGATGGACTGAATAGAACACCAACAAATTCTGTTTTCTTGTTTTTGGACCACAAATGAAAAAGAAAAAAATCCCATAATGTTCTGGGTTATGAAAGAATTGTGGAAAACAGATGTTAGCAAATATACAGATAAATTTAACACTGGCTTGGGATGCCTGGGTGGCTCAGCAGTTGAGAGCCTGCCTGTGGCCCAGGGCGTGATCCTGGACTCCCAGGATCGAGTCCCGCATCGGGCTCCCTGCATGGAGCTTTTTCTCTCTCTGCCTATGTCTCTGCCTCTGTGTGTGTGTGTCTCTCATGAATAAATAAATAAAATCTTTTTAAAAAAATCAACACTGGGGGGATCCTTAGATGGCTCAGCGATTAGTGCCTGCCTTCGGCCCAGGGTGTGATCCTGGAGTCCCCGGATCGAGTCCCACATCAGGCTCCCTTCATGGGGCCTGTTTCTCCCTCTGCCTGTGTCTCTGCCTCTCTCTCTGTGTGTCTCTCATGAATAGATAAATAAAATCTTTAAAAAAAATTAACACGGGCTTGAAAACACTATATTTACAATTCATAAAAAAATTAAAAATTTGAAATACTACTCTACAACAGGAATATGTTAAAAGGCACATGATTAAGATATTTTTAAAAATTCAAAGTTCTTGGTATTATTCAGAAATAGAGTAAATTTACTGATTTATTATCTATATTATTTAAAATATGCATGTAAAGTTACCTGCAGTTTTTTGCTAAAATATGTTCATGTACATAAAAATAAAGACAAATAATGGAAAAAATAATTTTTAAAAATAATTTTGTTCCCTCCAAAAAGCAAAAAATCATAATTTTTAAAAAGATTTTATTTATTTATTCATGAGAGACAGAGAGAGAGAGGCAGAGACACAGGCAAAGGGAGAAGCAGGCTCCCTACAGGGAGCCTGATGCAGGACTTGATTCAGAGACTCCAGGATCACGTGCTGAGCCGAAGGTAGACGCTTAAATGCTGAGCCACCCAGGCATCCCACAAAAAATCATAATTGCAAGTTTAAAAAAAGGGATGTAAGTCAGTCGGAGAAGGACAAACATTATATGTTCTCATTCATTTGGGGAATATAAATAATAGTGAAAGGGAATATAAGGGAAGGGAGAAGAAATGTGTGGGAAATATCAGAAAGGGAGACAGAACGTAAAGACTGCTAACTCTGGGAAACGAACTAGGGGTGGTAGAAGGGGAGGAGGGCGGGGGGTGGGAGTGAATGGGTGACGGGCACTGGGGGTTATTCTGTATGTTAGTAAATTGAACACCAATAAAAAATAAATTAAAAAAAAGGAATAAACTCCAATAAAAAAAATAAAAAATAAAAAATAAAAAAGGGATGTAAACTTGTGAATATTAATACCATATCATATTAATCTGGATCTAATTAGGAGATAAAGACACACAGTATGTTAAACAAGGGTAATATAACATAAAGAATTACTAATTCCTGCACCATGCTGCATTAAAAATAAAATAATATATAAAATGAATTATTAACTTTGACAAATGAGTAGCTATAAAATACAAAGAAATCCTACACAGTACTCTAGGGAGAGTATCTAAGGAAGGATAAACTTGGAATTGGTCTTAGCCCTGGCTGGAGGTGTGTTCAACCACTGGATAACAGAGAATTTTACTGGCAGAGCCAAGCCAGAATTGGCCTGGAGTTGGCGGGCAAACAGTAGGCAATCCTCTTGTGTACAGGCCGTGTAGGGGGTTGTTCGGGGGAGAATGATAGGTAGGCGCTTGCAGGCCCTAGGAGCTCTAGTTTCCACACTCAGAAGGCTGAGGAAAGCATCAGGTGGACGTAGGCTGCAAAACTGCAGAGCGACAGCACTGTGGGCTTCTGCCTGGGGCAGTTTCCAACAGATGTTCTCATGGCCACACCGCTGACCCTTGTCCTTTCACCAAAAAATGAAGGAAGACTTCCTCCTATAATGTTTCTAAAGTGCTCTTCTCTGAGAAAGCTTTATACAATGCTCACTTTAAATGATAAAAGCTTAAAAGGATTTCATTGTTTATTCTATAGCTTATATTGAAAAGTGCTTTTGAAGACAAGGGCAATATATTTAAGAATAGGCAGTCTATCCACTTGATGACTCAGCTTCCATACACACCCTTCTACACACATTTGAAACCCTTCACAGCTGCAAAGATAGCAAACTAAACTATCTAAAAGAATACATTTTATATTTCTTAAAAGTGAAGAAATTTTCACTTTCCCCTGAGATGCAAAGCTCCAACAGTCATTAGATCTACCATGAGCTGTACTGATCACTCTTCAAATTCAGTCATAGTCTCACTGAATATTCTGTTACCTAAAAACTAAATTCTAAACCTCCAGGGACTATTGTATAAAATTTAATGAAGAGGGAAAAAATTGGAAAAAAGATAAAGAAGATGATGATTCCCTTACACAAACACAAGTTGCAACAGAATACATAAAACTACTATGACCCTCATTTCTACAATTGGTTATCAGGTTAAAGTGGTTATCTAAGAATAAATGCTCTTCATTCTTTACTGGTGAAGTGACCCAAACCTTCATTCCTGAAGGGAAAAGCATTGCTTTTTATTGGTTGCTTTGTTTTTCAGTTTTCTTTAATATATTTTTAAAATATTTTATATTTATTTGACAGAGAGAAGAGAGAGAGAGAGAGAGAGAGAGAGAACAAGCAGGAGGAGTGGCAGGCAGAAGGAGAGGGATAAGTTTGCTCTCCACTGAGCAGGGAGCCCATGTGGGACTTGATCCCAGGATCCTGGGATTATGACCTGAGCCAAAGGTAGAAGCTTAACCAACTGAGCCACCCAGGCGCCCCAAGTTATCCTTGAGTATGCAAGTACTGAGACATCCAGATAATTCCCTGAGCTTAAGCAACAGCTCTTTTTTTTTTTAATTTTTTTTTTTTTTAAGCAACAGTTCTAGATGCTATTATGTAATGGCTCCTGATTTCACTCCATAATCAGGATCAATTATTCCAGAAAGAAATCTTTTTAAATATTTTTTTGCCTGTTAGTTCATGGACAAAATAGCCAGGGGGATGTCTCATCTTCCAGTGGAATTGAACCATTGTGTCTCTTTGGGAAAACATTCCTTTCTCTGGAGAACGAGCTCTGTAAGTCAAAGAGGCTCAAAGTTGCTGGGACAAAAGCCAAAATCCTACAAAGAAGTTATTAGGTTCTCTTAGGGGGAAGAGCCATTTCCCTTCTACCTCTTGATCCCAGGATCCATTTGTTCCGACTACAGCAGAAATGGCACCACACAAGGGTCTCTGATTGGAAGTGTAAGCTACACCCTATAAAACAGAACCACATACTTTCAGGAAGATGTTTCCTAATGGGTGCTGTAATTGTGCATTTGGCATTCCATGTTTTTAAGTCAGCCTTTTTAGGATGATACCGTAATTGAAAAGACTGGTTAATTCCATGGGTCTATTACTTCTTTTGGTAAAAGATGAAGTCCATACTTCTTTTGCTGTGAAATCAGTTCCATGATCCAATACAATGCTATATAGAGTGCCATGACAGTGAACCAAGCATTCTGTGCAAAAACAAATGATGGTAATGGCAGAAACATTATAGGTAAGGAAGACATATCCAGACTGTGTGTCTATATCGGTGATGACAATACTTGCCTTCTTCATGAAAGGTCTGATGTAATCACAGAGAATAGTGACATATCTAGGACTCAGTATTGGTATCCGTTATTATCAATTAGGCCTTGGCAGTAGGAGTAGCCAGGTCAACTTTCCATGTTGTTGAACCATGTAAAATTCTACCCGGAGAGAGGAATTTCAACACTGTTCTTCAAAATCATCTCTGAATGGGGCTCTAGTGCTGAAAAGGTCCACATTCAGGTCTACTTGCATACTGTGCAAACTCATCTGTAAAGCACACTCAGTTGTACTCTTCTTTGAATAGATAGTTATAAGGAGCACCACAGGAATCAATGGCTGCAAATCAGATAGAGAAGGCAGTACAACACAAGCTGGTATTGAAGTCTAGGCCACCTGTTCCTACAATTCACTTGTACCTTCTGGACCTGTCTACATTTGGACTCTTTTGTCTCATTTCTGATAGAATTCTGATGTGCATACCATAGGTTATGGGTGGTCAGATTAGATAATACCCAGTTCATGATGGGAATCCAAGGCCACATGGTTCCCTGACCTGATACCTCATGACTAAATGTTCAGTTTCCTACAAAGGCACAGTAGCAAAGGAGAAATTATTCTCAAAATAATAGTTTTGTACAGAAGAAGACATAAATCACCCCCCAACATCCTAAACATCTGTATTGTGATTCTCCTATTGGTATTTGCAAAGATTTCATAGAACATCCTTATTTTCCACAAATATTTCAAGTAACACTGAGTCTGTTGGATCATAAAAAAAAAGTGATAGAGCAGCTTGTTCTGCAGCCTTAACATGCTGTGGTGCCATTTCTTGCACTACTCCCTTCTCAAGCAGCTAGTCTATGGAAAACTTTATAGACGAAAGAAAGTAGTACATTCAAATGAGGGCTGTGTTTCCTCCAAAATCTGAAAAGGTCTGTCAACTGGTTGCCTCTTTCCTTATTTTAAGTGGTGTGAGGAGCAACAAATGGTTTTCCAGCCTAGGGGAAATATCTCAATACCTAAACCTAAACTAAACCAGAAAATTCACTGAGATTGTGATGGGGGGGATTTTTGTGGGATTTTTTTTTCCATACTTTCATTCACATGTGCCTCACTAAACCACTGAAAGTACTTGTTATGCTCTGCTCATCGGTACCTATATGTCATCAATTTAATGGACCAGTGTGATGATTTGTGAAATGTCAAAGCAATCAAGATCTCAGTTGAAAATATTATGGCAAAGAGCAAGAGAATTTATGTAGTCCTGAGGCAACACTGTGAAGATATACTGTTGGCCCTGGCAGGTGAAAGCAAACAGCTTCTGGTGGTCCTTACAGATTGGTGTAGAGAAAAAGGCATTAGCCAGGTCAATAGCTGCATACCAAGTACTGGAATCTGTGACTTCCTCCATGCACAGTATTATATTTAGGGCAGCAGTTATAATTGGAGTCATCACCTCATTACTTTACAATAGTCCACAGTCATTCTCCAGGATCTATTTATTTTCTGCATAGGCCAAACTGGTAAATTAAATGGGAACATGATCATTAAAAGCATCCTGCTTTTTTCAATTATTTGATGGTGGTATTAATCTCTGAAATTTCCCCTGGGATGCAGTATCACATCAGTTTATTATCTAGGAAGAGAGGAGGAAAAGTGACTGGAGCTTCTATTTAGCCTAATGGCCTCGCCTCATAGGTCAAACAGGCACTGCAAAGAGTCTGCCAATTTCAAAATGCATTTATCCCAATCATACATTCGGGAACTGAGGAAACAATCACAAGTAGATCCATGAACCAACTTGGCTCGCTGTGATTTACATTTGACTCCATCCATCACATGCTCACCATAAAGCCCTAGTTTGACTCATGGGCCACAGAGACTCATTGTGTCACCAAAAATTACTGTTATTTTGGAACTAGTGTCCAATTACCCCTGAAAGGTCTGGCTATGCCTCTTCCCCCAGAGAACACTCACTTTATTAATGACCAACAATTCCGCTAGGGAAGACTTGTAAGAAGATTTACAGTGTGTCCTTGTAGCAGCAGTGCTGTCTTTCTGCAAGGGGACTCAACATCCCTTTCTGTCATGGAGCTCTCGAGTCTGTTAACTCAGTTAGATCTGAAATCTGGGTGAGAAGCCGTGATTCTCCAGGTTTTGATGACTCAAGTCCGGTTTCTTGCTACCATAAATAGACATTTTCCTATTACACAGATAAAAATACACTAACAGGCTACCTATTTATTTCATTTCCAGAAATCATAGTAAATTGGCCACCATGAAAAAGCTAGCAAACCAAAATATTCTGGTTACCATTATATCCCTTTTTTCTTTTATGATTGAAGCACACAACATGTGTTTGACAATTAAATGCTGCCACTTGCTACCTGCTATTCCGGGATCTCATTATCCCAGCTGAAGTTGGACTACCATCTCAAAGGCAATAGCAAGTACTGTTTATACCTGGCTTACTACGATGGACAGCACCACAGAGCTTTTTAGGGATGCAAGTATTTCTCAATGCCTTAGTGAAGGGAGCGTCTCCTGGGCTTTTTTATAGAACACAGTTGGGGTATGCAGGTCACACAGGTCTAACACTCCCATTGCCCTAATATTTTGGGTGGTTTTGAGGGACTTTCTTTTGTTTTCTATTTTTTTTTAATTCCAGTATAATTAACATACAGTGTTATACAAGTTTCAGGTGTACATTATAGCCATTCAACAATTCCATACATTACTCAGTGCTCATCAAGGTTAGTGCACTCTTAATCTCCTTCATCTATTTCACCCATGCCCCCCCACCTTCACCTCCCTTCAGGTAACCATCAGTTTGTTCTTTACTGTTAAGAGTCTGTTTTTTTGTTTTTTTCTCTTTTTTGTTGTTGTTCATTTACTTTTTGTTTCTTAAACTCTACAGATGAGTGAAATCATATGGTATTTGTCTTTCTTGGACTAGGTTGTTTTGCTTAGCATTATACTCTGTAAATTCATCTGTGTGGTTACAGATGGCAAGATTTCATTCTTTTTTCATGGCTGAGTAGTATCACTACATATATATATCACCTTTTCTTTATCCATTCATCTCTTGGTAGACACTTGTACTGCTTCCATAATTTGGCTATTGTAAATAATGCTGTCATAAATAAGGGATGCATATATCCATTCAAATTAGTGTTTTCATATTCTTTGGATAAATACCCAGTAGTACAATTACTGGATCATAGGGTAGTTCTATTGTTAACTTTTTGAGGAAACTCCATGCTGTTTTCCATAGTTGCTGCACCTGTTTGCATTCCCACCAACAGTGCACAAGGATTATTTTTTCTGTACATCCTTGCCAACACTTGTTGTTTCTTGTATTTTTTATTTTAGCCATTCTGACAGATATGAGGTGTTATCTCATTGTGGTTTTCATTTGCATTTCCCTGATGATGTGTCTGTTCATGATATTTGCCCATTTTTAATTGGATTGATTGGGTTTTGAGTATTGAATTCTATCACTTCTTTATATATTATGAATATCAATCTTTTACAGTACGTGTCACATGCAAATATCTTCTCCCATTCAGTAGTTTTGTTGCTTGTTACTTTGCCTGTGCAGAAGGTTTTTATTTTGATGTAGTACTTATAAGTTAGTTTTGCTTTTGTTTCCTTTGCCTGTGGAGATATATCTAGAAAAATGTTGCTATGGCCTATATCCTAGAAATTACTGCCTTTGCTCTCTTCTAGGATTTTTATGGTTTCAGGTCTCACATGTAAGTCCTTCCACTTTTGTGTATGATGAAAGAAGGTGGTCCAGTTTCATTCTTTTGGATGGAGCTGTCCAGTTTTCCCAACACCATTTGTTGAAGACTCTCTTTTTCCCATTGCATATTCTTTACTCCATTGTCAAAGATTAATTGACCATATAATCATAAGCTTGTTTCTAGGATTTCTTTTCTGTTCCATTGATCTAGGTCTTTTTTTTTTTTTTTTTTTTTTTTTTTGTGCCAGTACCATACTGTTTTAATTACTATAGCTTTGTAGTATATCTTGAAATCTGGGATTGTGATACCTCCAGTTCTGTTTTTCTTTTCAAGATTGCTTGGATATTTGGGGTCTTTTGTTGTTTCTATACAAATTTTAGGATTTTCTTTTCTAGTCTGAGAAAAATGATATTGGTATTTTGATAGAGATTGCATTAAATCTGTAAATTGTTTTGGGTAGAATGGACATTTTAACAATATTTGTTCTTCCAGTCCAAGAGTGTGGAATTTATTTCCATTTCTTTGTGTTGTCTTCATTTTCTTTCATTGGTGTGTTATAGATTTCAAGGTACAGGTCTTCCACTTCATCAGTTAAGTTTATTCCTACATATTTTGTTATTTTGGGTGCAATTGTAAAATGGGAATTTTTCCTCAAGTTCTCTTTTTGCTGCTTCATTATCAGGGTATAGAAATGCAACAGATTTTTGTATATTGGTTATACACCCTGTGACTTCACTGAATTCATTTATCAGTTCTAATAACTTATTTGGTGGAGTCTTTAGGGTTATCTATAGATAGTATCATGTCATCTGCAAACAGTGAATTTTTTAACTGATTTGGATGCCTTTTATTCTTTTTTTTATAATAAATTTATTTTTTAATGGTGTTCAATTTGCCAACATACGGAATAACACCCCGTGCTCATCCCGTCAAGTGCCCCCTTAGTGCCCATCACCCATTCACACCCACCCCCCGCCCTCCTCCCCTTACACCACCCCCAGTTCATTTCCCAGAGTTAGGAGTCTTTATGTTCTGTCTCCCTTTCTGATATTTCCTACCCATTTCTTTTCCCTTTCCTTCTATTCCCTTTCACTATTATATTCCCTAAATGAATGAGAACATATAATGTTTTTCCTTCTCCGATTGACTTATTTCACTCAGCATAATACCCTCCAGTTCCATCCATGTTGAAGCAAATGGTGGGTATTTGTCATTTCTAATGGCTGGGTAATATTCCATTGTATACATAAACCACATCTTCTTTATCCATTCATCTTTCGATAGACACCGAGGCTCCTTCCACAGTTTGGCTATGGTGGACATTTTATTCTTTTTATTGTTAGATTGCTGTGGCTAGGACTTCCAAGTGTTATGTTGAATGGTAGTGGTAAGAGTGGACATCTCTGTTTTGTTTTTGAACTTAAAAGGTAAGCTCTCAGTTTTTCACCATGGAGTGTAATGTTGACTGTGCATTTTTCATGCATGGCCTTTATTATGTTGACATATGTTCCCCAAGTCTACTTTGTTGAGGGTTTTTATCATGAATGAATGTTGTATTTTGTCAAATGCTTTTTCTACAGCTCTTGAAATGATCATATGGTTCTTATCATTTCTCTTGTTGATGTGATATATCCCATTGATTTGGGAATATTGAAGGACCCTTTTATACCAGCAATAAACCTCACTAGATTCTGGTGAGTGACTTTTTTATGGTATTGTTGGATTTGGTTTACTAATATTTTGTTGAAGATTTTTGCATTTGTGTTCATCAAAGATATTGGCCTGTAGTTCTTTTTTTGTAATGTCTTTATCTGGTTTTGGTATCATGGTTCTTCTGGCCTCTGGAAGCTATCTTTCCTCTTCCATTTTTGGAACAATTTGGGAAGAATAGGCATTACCTCTTCTTTAAACATTTGGTAGAAAAAAAAAAACAAAAAACAAAAAAACAAAAAACAAAAAAAAAATAAATAAATAAACATTTGGTAGAACTCATCTGTGAAGTCTTCTGGTCCTGTACTTTGGGAGTTTTTGATTACTCATTCAATTTCCTTGCTGGCAATCTGTCTGTTCAAATTTTCTATTTATTCTTGCTTCACTTTTCGGTGGTTACATGTTGTCAGAATTTATCCATTTCTTCAATGTCCAATTATTTAGCATATAATTTTTCATAATATAATTCTTTGTATTTCTATGATGTCACTTGATATTTATTCACTTTCATTTCTGATTTTGAGTCTTCTTTCTCTCCCCCTTCCTCTCTCTCTCTCTCGATGAGTCTTCCTTAAAGCTTACCAATTTTGTTGATCTTTTCAAAGAACCAGTTCCTGGTTTCACTGATCTGTTCTACTGGTTGTTTTGGGGGGTTATTTTGTTTGTTTGTTTACTATTTTATTTTTGTTCTAAACTTTATTATTTTCTTTCTTCTACTGGTTTTGAATTTTGTTTGTTCTTTTTATAGCTCCTTTAGGTATAAGGGTTAGATTGTTTATTTGAGATTTTTCTTGCTTCTTGAGGTAGTCTTGTATTGCTATATACTTCCACCTTAGGACAGATCTTGCTGCACCCCAAAATCTTGGGCCATTGTGTTTGTATATAACATCTTCTGCATTTGGCAGTTTTGATGATCACTTAAGTTGAACCCATTCTTTACTCCTCTTTCCCACCCCACCTTTTAGGTGGACATTGTCATCTTTTATATCCTTTTATTTTGTGAGTTGCTTGACTGATTTTACATGTATGCTTTTGTGCTTCCTGTTTTTCTTATTCCTACTAAAGTTCTTATCTTTCTACTCAAAATGTCCTCTTTAACATTTCTCATAGGGCTGACTTAATGGTCATGAATGCCTTTAACTTTTGTCTGGGAAACTTCTTACCTTTGCTTCTATTCTGAATGATGTCCTTGCTGGATTGAGTATTCTTGTGACAGATATATATATATATTTTTATCTTTTCAGTACTTTGAATATCATGCCATTCTCTTCTGGCCTGCAAAAATTCTCCTGAAAAATCAGCTGATATTCCTTTGGGATTTCCCTTGTATGTAATTATTTTCTTTTTTTCTTGCTGCTTTTAAAATGCTCTCCTTATCAGTACTTTTGCCATTTTAATTACTATGTATCTTGATGTGTACCTGCTTGAGTTGATTTTGTTGGGGGCTCTATGTACCTCCTGGCTCTGGATTTCTGTTTCTTCCCCCTGATCTGGGAAGTTGTCAGCTATTATTTATTCAAATACATTTTTACCCTCTTTTCTCTTTAATCTCCTTCTGAAATCCCCATAATGCCTAGTCCTAACTTTTTGATACTAATTTTTAAAATTCCTGATGACACCAGGTCAGCTTCGACATCTCAATCTCAGTAAATGCATGACCTTTCTGTAGGCAAGTTTCAGTCCACAAAACAAGTATTCATTTGAATCCTGTCAGAGGTCCCCACTTCACATTTCATGATACCTTTTATTTCCCAACTAATGCCCTAACTTTCAAATGGAAAACTCAAAGACACTCTGAGTTTAATTTTCATTGTAATTCAGCACTCACACAACTGAATATTGTTTTTATTTTCAGCAGTATCTAATCCACAGATACAAGAAATAAGAGACTCTTTTAGGGCTGTTATGAAAGCTGTCTGATTCTCAGCCTATGACTTGAGGTGAGAGTTAATAGACCTGAGCTTGTCATTTTTTCTCTGTAAGCACTCGTGCACTCAAATAACACAAGCCACACTGGGGTCTTTATAGTCATAATGACTGCCATAATGGTTGAGTTCAGCAGCTACTTGAGCTCCAAGGGCTTGTGATTCAATTGTCACTTTATCAAAATCAAGCAGAGGTTGATTAATTATTGTTCCACTGCACACCACAGTTTACTATGGTATCATTTCTAATTGGCAAAAGACTCAACATATACTCAAGCCAAAAGGCAAAAACAAATCCAATACCAAATGCCATTTTTAGGATTCTCTCAGGACCACTCCTGATACAAATTCTGTAGCAGTACGAGTTCCATCAGGAGATAGAAGCCATACAGTAAGTAAAATGGTAAAATTTAATGTAGATAATGATTAACTATGAAAAAATTAACTACAAAATCCAAGGAAACTTTGTATGTTTTCCCAAGGGTAATGAAAAGAACTTTAAAAAGGACAAACTTAGAAGGGACTCCTAATTCATTGGAGAGTTGTGATTTGGTCACTGGTTAGAGGAGGATTTTGATAGTTAAGTCAGGCAATACCTGGTCTGAGGCTGCTGAGCAAACAATAGTCAACCTTTTTGAGTTTAAGCCACATGGGAGCTTGCTGAAGGAGACTAAACAGTTTGCTGCTTATGGTTTCCAATATCAAAGGGCAGAAGAAATCTAATTACTAGGCTGAGGCTGGCTACAAGTTTACAAAGAGACCATATTTTGGGTTTGTGAGGTGATCAGGTGTCATGGATGTTCTCACACCAACAACACTGACCCTACCCCATACCAGAAAATGCAAAAAGCTTATTTTTATAATGTCCATAAAGAGCCCTCTATCAATAATGTATACTATTGCATTCACTTTAAATGAGAAATGCTTAAAGGAACCCCCCACACACACACACACACAGGGCACATATTGAAGTAAAAAGCTTTTGAAACTTAAAAAGATTGAGTGGGAAATATCAGAAAGGGAGACAGAACATGAGAGACTCCTAACTCTGGGAAACAAACTAGAGGTGGTAGAAAGGGAGGTGGGCTGGGGGTGGGGGTGACTGGGTGATGGGCACTGAGGGGGGCACTTGATGGGATGAGCACTGGGTGTTATTCTATGTCTTGGCAAATTGAACACCAATAAAAAATAAATTTATAAAAAAAAGAAACTTAAAAAGATAATTATTTTCATGTTAATTATTGTCAATGTCAATTTTCATATTCATCAAAAAACCGTAGAATCAAACTCATAAAGATCAAAGAACATAATACTACAAGGAGAAACTGACAAACACACCATCTAAATAACTTACTTTAATGATAGTCTTCAGAAATTAGTAAGTAAAAAAGGCAAGATTTTTAGACATTAAAAACCTAATTAATGTAACCTAATACAAATAAAATCTGAGAACACACTCTTTTTAAAGGGACATGGATATTCTGTAAACTTTGCTATTCTCCTTTGTCAGTTCTTAGCTCTATTTGGGGACTCTATTCCTAAGGTTTTCTATTCACAAAGCCAACCTATTCTTTTTGAGATGCTGGCAAGAGTCTCCTGATTTTTCATATAAATTGATAAGTTTCTTTGATATTCAAAAAACTACACCTTACATATAGAGATTTATGAAAATCCTTCTGGCAGCTTAACAGGCAGGCTACAGTTAGTGAGTAGTGGTTGCCACAACAGGAAGCCTGCAATTAGCTATAAGGCAAGCCTTACCTTTTTGTGCCTATCTTTTTCATAACTTTTGGAACTACAAGTGTCTGTGACTAATTTTACATTTACTGGAGTCTCTAGCAATTAAATGGTCTCAGAATTCTTTGGACCTTTGGTTTCTGAACCATAAGTTTTCCTCCAACCATTGAAAATTGTATGTATTTTAAAAGAAAATTATTGGCTTGTTATAAGGGTCTATTGAAAATGATGATCAGAAATCCTTATCTTGTAATGGTTCTCTCTGAACCAAAAATCTCACAAGGTGGGATAAATTCCTGAAAGTTCTACTGTAAAGTAGAGCAATATATCCAATCACAAGCCTAGCCTGGACTCTGAAATCTCAGCTAGTTACAAGAGCAGACTCATTCCTTAAACACAGACATCCTTCTCCCTTATTTTTATCCTAGGGGTACCATGTTTTCCATAGAGATTCTGATAATAAATATTTTAGGCTTTTCAGGGCATATGATGTCTCTCATAACAACTAACTGTATCACTATGGCATGAAAGCAGCCACTGAAAATTCATAAATGAATGGACTTGGCTGTACTCCAAGAAAACTTATTTTAAAAAGACATGAAGAGTACCACACTAGGTCTGTGGTCCAGAATTTGTCAAACTCTTGCTTATATAATTTACCATTTGATAAAGAGGTTTTCCATTTACTGATGGAGCTGCACATCAGAGAAGGTGGCGACTCCATTCATTCCAGAGAATAATAGAAAGTTGCTAAGAACGCTGATTTATGGTCAGGTCATTGCTCTACCCAAGGTTAAACTAAGGCAGACATGGAAGGACAAATACTACGTGATACCAATTACATGAGGAATCTAAAATAGTCACACTCATAGAAGCAGAGTAGAATGGTGGATACCAGTGGCTGGTAGGATGATTAGGGAGGTATTGTTCCAAAGGTTCTAGGTTTCAGTTATGCAAGATGAATAAATCCTAGAAATCTATTGTATAGCATGGTGCCTATAATTAACAATACCATGTTGTATATTTTTAAATTTGCTTATAGGTTAGTTCTTATGTTAAAGCATTCTTATAATAGTAACAATAACAACAATAAGTTTATTATGGTATAAATTATGGTGATGGTCTCATGATGCATATTTATCTCCATATTCATCAAGTTGTATACATCAAAATGCACCACTTTTTGTATGTCAATCATACTTCAATAATGTGATTTAAATAAAAAAAGAGACCAGACTATCAATGGTACATTAATATAAGGCACCTACTTGTCTCAGTGACAAGTGAGTGGAAGTTAGTTCTACCTATAGCCTGCAGAAAATAAAACTATATGAATTGGAAGAAAAAAAAAGGTCTAGAATGATAAAAATGACCAAGAGCAGGCAGCTGACTCCATGCTCTTATCCATCATGGCAATGAACTATTATGAAAAATGTGAAATTCTAAATGGGGTTCATCTGACAAATGAGGACTAGTACTACATGATTTCTAGGTTTACCTTAATTAATTATAGAGTAATTAAGAAACTGTTGCCATGGTAAAATGATTGACATTTAGATGAATAAAACAAGATAAAGTGCCTAGAAACAGACTGGACATTCATGATCAATTGATTCTTGACAAAGGGCCAAAGCAATATAAAAGGGAAAGGAAACTCTTTTAAACAAATAGTGCTATAAAAACTGGATGAGGGATCCCTGGGTGGCGCAGCGGTTTGGCGCCTGCCTTTGGCCCAGGGAGCCATCCTGGAGACCCGGGATCGAATCCTACATCAGGCTCCTGGTGCATGGAGCCTGCTTCTCCCTCTGCCTATGTCTCTGCCTCTCTCTCTCTCTCTCTCTCTCTCTGTGACTATCATAAATAAATAAAAATTAAAAAAAAATTAAAAACTGGATGACTCTGTGGGGAAAATAGGGGAATATGGATATTTACCACATATCATAAACAAAATTAAACTTAGATGGATCACAGACTCAAATATTAAAACATAAAACTTGCAGAGAAATCCTGAAGAAAATATCTGTGAACCCTAAGGTACAAAAGGATTTTTTCAATCAGAATAAAATTATGTCCTTATAAAAATTAAAACCACTTTTTTTTTTTAAATGATACTACTAAAAAAGTGACAACAGGAGATAAACTAGTGATACATATATCTTATCATGAACTACAATGTACAATATATAATGAATTTTTACAAGTTAAGAATAAAGATCATATAATAAAGATTTGTTAAACATTCTGAGAAAAAACAAATACCCAATATGCAAATAAGTAAGTTGTCAATATCACTAGCCATCAGGGAAATAAAAATTTAAATAGCCATGAGATATCATGATACATTCACTGGAATTATTAAAATTAAAAAGACTGACATTATTGAGGAAGGTGGAGATTTGGAGCAACAGGTACTAATGGGAATATAAATAGTATATCTTTGTAAAACTGTCAGTTCTGCCATTTAACCTTTTGATATTAATAAAAGACATGAAAGCAAATATCCACACGAAGATTTGTATTCAAATATTCATAATAGTTTTATTTCCAAAAGCCAAAACCTAAAAATGACTCAAATGTCCATTAACAGGTAGAGAGAGAAACAATATATGGTATGTCCATGTAATGTAATGCTATTTAGCAAGAAATAAAAATGAACTACTAATAATCATAAAAATATGAATAAATCTCAAATTCATTATCGCTAATGAAAAAGTTAGGTTCAACACAATACATATGAAATGATTCCATTTATTTCAAGAAATACCAGTTGATCTATAGTTTAGTGGTTGCCTAGAACTAGAGACAGAGGGACAGATAAACTACAAGGAATGTAGGGAATATTTTGAGATGATGGAAATATTTTGCATCTTAATGGTGTGGTGATTTCCTCAGTGTACTTAACATCTAGACTTACTGACTTGTACACATTAAAAAAATGGAGTTTATTTGTGCAAATTCTTCAATAACATTGATAGGAAAAAATACAAACCCTTGGAATCTGTTCATGTTACCAACCTACCTCTGCATATTTGTTCTACATAGATTAACAAAAACCTTTAATATTGTAATATTATATGTGTATATCACATTTCTATAAGGTATATTGTTATATAACACTAGGGAGTGTTGTCATTGGTTTGGACTGTTTGTGATTCTCCATTTAATCCTCTGGTATGCAAACTTTAGAGAGCTCCTTCCAGCCTAACATATGAATTTGTCCTCTTTATCTTCATAATAGAAAAAAAAAAAAAAAAAACAGAAGGAAGTGACATTGTGTGGATAAGGTGTTGTGTTATATAAGATGAACTGGAAAGCCTCTCTGAAAAGACTTCATTAAAATGAGAAAAAAAAAAAGAGTCATAACGTATTTTGGGAAGGTGAATCCATAATAAAGCCTGATAAGTACAAAGGCAAAGGCTCTGAGGAAAAAAAAAAAAAGAGAGAGGAAAAAGAAAGAAAGAAAGAGAGATAGAGTGAGAGAGAGAAAGATCTGGCATTTTCTGAGGTCAGCAAGAGAGTGAGCATATCTGAACATACCTGAAAGAGTGTGTGAAAGAATAGTTTCATTAGAAAAGAAAAATAAACATTAATAAGGTTCAATCATATACAAATTTAAGGGTCATAAGAAAAGAGTTTGAATTTTATTTTATTTTTTTAATTTTATTTTGAATAAGCTTTGGTAGTATTGAGAAAGGAATGAGATGATTGCACAGGAGCCCGCTTCTCCCTCTGCTTAGGTCTCTGCCTCTCTCTTTCTGTGTCTCTCATGAATAAATAAGTAAAGTCTTTAAAAAAAATAATAGTGGAGCTGTTGAAAAGTGGTCAAATTTGGAAGTTTTTGAAGGTAAAGCTAACAGAATTTGCTAGCATTTGGACATGGACTGTAAAGGAAAAAGAAGAATCAAGAATAATTCCTATATTTCAAGTGGACTTTCTTCAGAGAGTTAGAACAAATTATTTTAAGATTTGTGTGGAATCAGAAAAGACCCCGAATACCCAGGGGAATTTTAAAAAAGAAAACCATATCTGGGGGCATCACAATGCCAGATTTCAGGTTGTACTACAAAGCTGTGGTCATCAAGACAGTGTGGTACTGGCACAAAAACAGACACATAGATCAGTGGAACAGAATAGAGAATCCAGAAGTGGACCCTGAACTTTATGGGCAACTAATATTCGATAAAGGAGGAAAGACTATCCATTGGAAGAAAGACAGTCTCTTCAATAAATGGTGCTGGAAAAATTGGACATCCACATGCAGAAGAATGAAACTAGACCACTCTCTTGCACCATACACAAAGATAAACTCAAAATGGATGAAAGATCTAAATGTGAGACAAGATTCCATCAAAATCCTAGAGAAGAACACAGGCAACACCCTTTTTGAACTCGGCCACAGTAACTTCTTGCAAGATACATCCACGAAGGCAAAAGAAACAAAAGCAAAAATGAACTATTGGGACTTCATCAAGATAAGAAGCTTTTGCACAGCAAAGGATACAGTCAACAAAACTCAAAGACAACCTACAGAATGGGAGAAGATATTTGCAAAGGACATATCAGATAAAGGGTTAGTTTCCAAGATCTATAAAGAACTTATTAAACTCAACACCAAAGAAACAAACAATCCAATCATGAAATGGGCAAAAGACATGAACAGAAATCTCACAGAGGAAGACATACACATGGCCAACATGCACCTGAGAAAATGCTCTGCATCACTTGCCATCAGGGAAATACAAATCAAAACCACAATGAGATACCACCTCACACCAGTGAGAATGGGGAAAATTAACAAGGCAGGAAACCACAAATGTTGGAGAGGATGTGGAGAAAAGGGAACCCTCTTACACTGTTGGTGGGAATGTGAACTGGTGCAGCCACTCTGGAAAACTGTGTGGAGGTTCTTCAAACAGTTAAAAATAGACCTGCCCTACGACCCAGCAATTGCATTGTTGGGGATTTACCCCAAAGATACAAATGCAATGAAACGCCGGGACACCTGCACCCCGATGTTTATAGCAGCAATGGCCACGATAGCCAAACTGTGGAAGGAGCCTCGGTGTCCAACGAAAGATGAATGGATAAAGAAGATGTGGTTTATGTATACAATGGAATATTACTCAGCTATTAGAAATGACAAATACCCACCATTTGCTTCAACGTGGATGGAACTGGAGGGTATTATGCTGAGTGAAGTAAGCCAGTCGGAGAAGGACAAACATTATATGTTCTCATTCATTTGGGGAATATAAATAATAGTGAAAGGGAATATAAGGGAAGGGGGAAGAAATGTGTGGGAAATATCAGAAAGGGAGACAGAACGTAAAGACTGCTAACTCTGGGAAACGAACTAAGGGTGGTAGAAGGGGAGGAGGGCGGGGGGTGGGAGTGAATGGGTGACGGGCACTGGGGGTTATTCTGTATGTTAGTAAATTGAACACCAATAAAAAATAAGTTAAAAAAAAAGAATAATTCCTAGATTTCAAGTGGCATAAATAGGTGAGTGTTCATGAGCTGAGAATGCTTAGGTTAGGAAAAAGACTGGAGAGAAAAATCAAAGCTTTATTTTGAACTAAGTTGAAATGCCCAGGGGGTATTTAGGCAGTGATGTTAGGTGCAGATTTGAATAAATAGGAAGAGTTTGTATATTTAGGAGTCATCCAATGATAAATTTTTATAAATCCGTAGAAATGGATGAGAGAGCAAGGTAAGGAAGAAGACAGACTCCCAGGGATTTCTTTTATTTAACATCTTGAAAGATAAAACCCAGGAAACTTAGATTCAGAGAAAACTAGAAGTTCAGAAGTCATTGTTTTTATAATGGAATTTCTTTGTTAATAGATTATGAATTGTTTGATAATTGAAATTTTGCTATTAAGCAAATGTTAAATTCTTTTAGTATATTCATGATGAGAATAAACATTTAGTAATATTCATAATAGTAATAAACAGTAAGTATATATATCAGTATTAAGAATCTGAAGGGAGAAATTATATATACAGATTGTATAGCACATTATAATGTTCTGAAAGGCTTTTAATATCCATTGTATCATTAAATTTCTCAACAACCTTAGGGTAAAGCAATTAATATCTTAATTTTACCCATGAGAAATTTAACGTTCATAAAGATGAAGTGCCTTGCCTGGATGAGAAAAATAAATCAATGGAGTTCTTCCTCAGATAATAGATTAACTGAGACTCTTATGCAAGTTTAAAATATTTTTTAGTCATACTACTTTTTTTTTTTTGAATGAGTGAGAGAGTGAGGAGGGGCAGAGAACAGGGAGAGAGAATCTTAAGCAGGCTCCATGCCTAGTCTGGAGCCCGACTTGGGGCTCTATGTCATAACCATGAGATCATGACCTAAACAGAAATCAAGGATTCTGAGCAGAAATCAAGAGTTAGATACCCAAGCACCCCATGTCATCACACTACTTTTTAAAAGCCGTTTCTTTAAGACCAAGATCTCACAAAAAAGAAGCACTTTTTATCTGTACAACAGAAAGGAAAATTAAAAAAAAAAATTATTTGGGCAGTGTCATCCAGCATTTTCTGAAATACATCCTCTTCAAAAAACAACTACCACCTAACTTTGAAAAATACTTCCGGATTTTCAGAAAAATTACAAAGATAATACAGACACTTTCCATGTATCTGTATATAGTTTCCTTTAATATTAACATTTTATAATACTATGATATATATTCTACAATTATTGAGCCAATATTGATCATTATGGTAAAGTCTATCCTTTATTTAGATTTCCTTAATTTTACCTAACGTCCATTTTGTTTAAAAATTTTATACAGGATATCACTTTACATTTAATTGTTAAGTCTCCTTAGGCTCCTTTTGTCTGTGACAGTTTGTCGTATTTTCTTTATTTTTAATGACTGACAGATTTGAGGAGTACCGGCAGGTACAATGTTCTCCCCCTGGGATTTTTCTAATACATTGTTCTAGTGGTTAGACTGGTCCTGAGTTTAGGGGAGGAAGACCATGGAAGTAAAGTACCATATTTATGATATCATATCAAGTTTAAATGTCTTATGTATATATCAACATGTCTTATTACTGCAGACATTGACATTAATCACTTAGCTGAAGTAGGGTTTGTCAGCTTTCTGCAGTATGAAGTTACTCTTTTGCCACACTTTTTCATACTCTATTCTTTGGCAGGAAGTTACTATGTTCAACACACATTTGTGGAGTAAGGGGTTATGCTTCACTTCCTTGAGAGGACAGTGTCTCTACTGTTAAGGATTTTTCTGCCCTAGGGATTTTTTCCCTTCTCCAATTATTTGTTTGTTTGCGTGCTGGCTTGCTTTTTTGCATCAGTATGACTCAAGGATATTTATTTTATACCTGGGTTACAATCCAATGCTCTTTTATCTTGTTTCTCAAATTGTTGCAGCTTTGGATATAGGGTCCTTTACCAGTTGGATGCTGTATCACTTTGACATACCACATCATATAGGGGACGGGGGGTGGACTGTGGTTTTTGAATGGTATTTTCTTAAATTTTGATATTATAAGACTACATGTACATCTTGTATATTCCCTGTACCTGCCCTAAAACAGGGCATTTCTAACAAGGAGTTCAGGTTTCTTTTATGGAATAATAACCATTAGGATTATTCTAGATTCTTCCTCTTATTTCTGTGTAACCTCCCACTCCACCAGTGACAAATATGTATCTCACCAAGCATTATCAATTTATGCCACCATTTTATTATTTTACATTTAGATAAATTTATTTTAATTCGCTTATTTATTTTATTTATTTATGAAATTTAAAGAATCAACTGATATACATCTTGGAAACTATAATTCTCTGAAATAAAATATCATGAAATGGTAGATTCACTTTGAGCATGAGACAGATGAATCAGATTATTTATAATATTAAGAAGTTGGTAGGCTATAATTTCAAATATAAGAATGTATACTCATACATTAGGATTAGTTTCTAGTTACATCTATAAGTATTAAAGTTTTATTATATATTATTTTAGTAGCAAACTTTTATTTATTCTCATCTAAACACAATGGACTGCAGCTTTGAAAAAGACCTTTTCTTAGTATGGTTTTAATTTCTTGTTTTATGAAGACAATTTTCAAATATTAATAAGAATCATGGGAAACAACTGCAAATCATGTCCATTTTCTTGAAAATTGGATTTTGATTTCACAAATATCTAGGTCACAATGATAAACATCCTCCATACAACATGCTCAGAACCATATTTCATTCTGTCAGTAATTCAAAATTTCTACAGATATTTGGAGATATATGGGAACATTTTCCCATAAGTTCATGTGTTGTTTTAAAGTAAAATGTTTCCTTAAAAAATATATGAGGAACTGAACATGTTCACAATTGATATATATGTGCTACCTGACATAATTATTTACATCCTATTAAATAATAAAAATAATTCACAAAATGGTTTGACATGAGAACACACAAACAAATCAACTAGCCAGGTAATAAATACTTGCTTCCTCTTATATTTTGTAAGTTGTTTAGGATTTGAAAGATCTGATGGCCATGAAAAATGCAGCCCACAATATTTGAAGAATTCACTTTTTGAAGTATCATTCACACATCCTTTCAAATGAATAGTTGTTTATCTTGTCATTTGCCTTGTTCTATCCTGATTTCATTAATATCTTTTAACTGTACTGTCACTCTTGTGTATCTAATTATTTTCATGTGTTATACATCTTTTGCAGCCAAAAAAAAAAAAAAATCAGGCTTGCATTGCTCTTTTCCTACACAATACAAATTAGGTCACAGTTCAGAAAGAAATACCATGTTAATATATCTACTTTCTGAAAAAATAATTAATGCGTGTCCTATTTTGTCAAAGTCATACTACAAAATTTATGTGTAAAAGTGTAGCTAGACAGTTGAATTAGTGTTCTGTCTTAAACAGTTGGGATTGCTATACAAATTACCATAGACTGGGTGGCATGAATAACAGAAATGTACTTCTCACAGTTCTGAAGGCTAAAAGCCTGAGAACAGAATGCAGCATTGCCAGGTCCTGGTGAGGGCCTTCTTCTATTTTACAGAGGCTAACTTCTCATTATATCCTTACATGGCAAAAGATTAGCTAGCTCTCTAGCCTCTTCTTATAAGAGGCACTAATATCATTCATGAGATCCCATTTTCATGATCTAATTATGTCTCAAAGGCCTCATCTCCAAGTATCATCTCATTAGAGAGTAGACTTCAACATATGAATTTTGAGAGGACACAGATATTTACTACATAATGGATTACACCACAACTCAATTGTAATAATGGAGTTTGCAGATAATAAACACAAATCATTCAAGGAAATAAGTTTTCAGCTCTAGTCAGACTAGATTTAATGATGTTTCAACAATATGCAGAAAAATACACAATAAGAAGTTTCTATACATACCACATACTTAGTATATGCTCTTGATTTAAAACTTAATTGTACTTAATAGTTACTGCAGAAATTTTATGATGCCTAATTATTTTAAATTCCTTAAGAGAAAACATTAGCTCATAAAAGTTTTCTGATAAGATTGGTACCATTAGAGAAATGCATTTATAGACATCAATAATTTTTAAAAAATATTTTATTTATTCATGAGAGACAGAGAGAGGCAGAGCCACAGGCAGAGGGAGAAGCAGGCTGCATGCAGGGAGCCTGATGTGGGACTTGATCCTGGGACTTCAGGATCACGCCCTGGGCCAAAGGCAGATGCTCAACCACTGAACCACCCAGGCATCCCAAAATCAATACTTTTAAAAGTAAAGGATCATCATATTTATTTCCAAAATCATTTAATCAAGAAATAGAAGATGATGCAAACAAATGGAAAGATACATCAGGTGCAGGGATTGGAAGAATTAATTTTGTTAAAATATCCACACTAGGGCAGCCCGGGTGGCTCAGCGGTTTAGTGCTGCCTTCAGCTTGAGGTGTGATCCTGAGGACCCGGGATCGAGTCCCATGTTGGGCTCCCTGCGTGGAGCCTGCTTCTCCCTCTGCCTGTGTCTCTGCCTCTCTCTCTCTCTCTCTCCCTGTGTCTCTCATGAATAAATAAATAAAATCTTTAAAAAAAATAAAAAAATAAAATATCTACACTACCCAAAACAATGTAATGCAATCCCTATCAAAATACCAGCATTATTTTTCACAGAACCTGAACAAATAATCCTAAAATTTGTATGGAACCATAAAAGACCTTCAATGGTCAATGCAATATTGAGAAAGTAGAGCAAATCTGGAAGTTATCAGAATCTCACATTTCAAGATACACTACAAAGCTATAGCAATCAAAAGAGTATGGTACCAGCAAAAAATAGACATGCAGACCAAGGGAACAGCACTGAGAGTCCAGAAATAAACTGATCACTATATGATCAATTATCTACTACAAAAGTAGGTAACAATATGCAATGGGGAAAAGTAGTCTCTTTATTAAATGGTGCTGGGATCCTGGACAGCTACAGGTATAAGAATAAAACTAGATCACTTTATTATACCATACACAAAAATAAACTCAAAATTTATTAAAGACCTAAATATGAGAACTGAAACCATAAAATTCCTAAAAGAAAACAGAGGCAGTAATCTCTTGGATGTTGGCCTTAACAACATACTTATGGATATGTCTCCTCAAGCAAGGGAAACAGAAAGATGAACTTTGGGACTATACCAAAATTAAAAACTTTTACAAAGCAAAGGAAAAGATCAACAAAACACAAAGGCAACCTAGTAAATGGGAGATTTCTGCAAAAGATATATCTGATAAGTGATTAATATCCAAAATAAATGAAGAACTTCTAAAACTCAACACCAAAAAAATCAAACAGTCCGATTAATAAATGGGCAGAGGACCTCAATAGACATTTTTCCAAAGAAGACACTCAGATGGCTAACAGCCCTATAAAAAGATGTTCAACATCCCTAATTGTCTGGGAAATGCAAATCAAAACCACCATGAGGTATTATCTTATACTAGTCAGAATGGCTAGTATTAAAAAGACAAGTGTTGGTGAGGATGTGGAGAAAAGGAACCCTCATACACTGTTGGTGGGAATGCAAATTGTCCAACCACTCTGGAAATCAGCATGGACATTCCTCAAAAAATTAAAATAGAAATACCATGTGATCCAGTTATTTCAGTGCTGTGTATTTACTCAAAGGAAACAAAACCACTAATTCAAAAAGATCTATGCACCTCTTTTACTGCAGCTTTACTTAAAACAGACAAGATATGGAAGCAGTGCAAATGACCATCAATAGATGAATAGCTACACATACATAAACACACACATAATATATATGGCATATATAAGTAATATAGATAAGTATATATTATATAAGCATATGAATATTTAACTATATATAAGTATATATATTGTATATGCAAGTAAAACCACATGTTTACCAATTCCTGCAATGAGGAAGAAAAAGCAATTTTGTAAGAAATAATTCAGAAAGATTTTATGTTGACATTCATTCGTGAATGAATTCTAAGTTAAATTATGATTAATGTAGGAAAGAGAAACCAAAAATGATTAATAAAGAAAATTTAATATAAGGACTTATTATTTAGGTACTGAATACTTTTAAAAACAAAAGGAGAATACTATGATGTCATAGAGATATTAACTGAAGGAAGCTGCTACCCCTCCTTGGACTGGGACTATACTTGAAATTATTAAAAGCTTAAGATTGAAGGAAGACTCTTGCAGGGCTGATATTCATACATTTGATAGAGGGTGCTCTTAAATTTAAATTCAAGATAAAGAGGAGATAAGAGAACATAGACTTTTGAGAGAAGCATGGACCAGCTGGGGCTAGTTTTGCTGAGAGGTCAAAATAAGTTGCTTTTTAAAGTGATGGAAAAAACTAAGCACTGAATTCATGTTACTAAAGCATATTGTCACTATCAGAAGGAAGAACTGCTAAAGTGATTTTCATAGAAGCAAGAAACAAAATGGAAGAAGTTTTCCTCCATTTCCAGTTTTCCTAGCTTTCCAGTTTTCCTCTACCACCCACACTTGGCTGAATTTTACACAGAGACAGCTGTCTGAGCAGGCATGTGGATTGCAGTGTCTCAACACAAGCATCACAAACTAGCGTTGAGGTGGGTGGTTTTGATGATGAGAGGCAACAGCATAACAAAGGGTTACTCAATAAATTTGCCAGTTACTAAACACCTGTGCATACACTTTTACAAATATTTCAACTTCCTTACTCCAATAAAAACAACTTTTGCTTTCAGTAACCTGTACAACTATCTTTAAAGGGACAGGTCATAAATATTTTAGTCCCCTTGGGCCACATAAGGTCTGATGCATATTCTCCTTTCGTGTTGTTTATTTTGTTTGTTGGTTTGTTTTTCACAACCTTTTAAAATGTATAAAAACATTCTTAGGTTGCATCTGTTTCAAAACAGGCTGAAGGGTGGATTTGGCCTATGGGCAGTTTTTTTTTTTTTCCCCAATCCCTGCTTTGTATAATCAAAAATGATCTCACTCTCTCACAAAACTGAGAAGACACAAAGTTCCAGTCGTCATTACTTTCCATTTATGAGAAGCAGTTGTCATAAATTCCCCTATCCATTTCTGGTATTTCTTATTTACTTCTTTTTCTGATCATAGCTCCATCTGAACATTTTTTACTAAAGACAAAATTGTGAAGTTAACCACCAACAATATGTCTATCAAATAATAATAACAATGAAGAGAGAGAAACTCATTTGATAAGAGTTAAAAATCTATTTCACTATACAAATAACAAGAAATGAAAGATACACGCAGCTATTATGTTCCTTATTTTTATAACCAATTGCAAGGTTACATTTGTTATCTGTCATTTTCTGTTTCTATTATTCATTCTATGATTTCTTTGTTCTCAATCAGTTTCACATGGTTCATGACCCAGACCTTCATTCCTTAAGGTCACAGTGTTTTACATGTTCATGAATTGTTTCTTTAGTTGCTCTAATTTGTCATTATATTTTCTCTTAGATATAAAAGTACTAAAGAGTGTTCTGTTAATACTCTTTGGGTTCCAAATTTAGTCCTCTCTGTTACTAATGTGAGGCAGTAAGCTAATATCCTCTTGGTAATCTGGATCACTCATCTGAAACATAAAAAACAAAAACAAAACTTTGTTATTTGGTTGAGGAGCACAAAAAACACAAAATGATCAAGTGGCCGTCCCACCTCTAATTATGTGGAATTACTGTTGGTTGCATTGGTGGAAGCATTCCCATGTGGGATCTAAGACCTTTAAATCAGCACTGCTCAGGGTGGCAAGAGTAGGAAGCAAAAATATTTTTAGTAGGTTATTAGAGTATCAAGAGAAGCCACTCTCCCTTCTGTACTAGTCCCAGGTATTCTAGCTGGGGAGTTACAACATTGTATACAAGTCTCTAATTCAGGGCATATACTGAATCCTTTAAAATAGAACATCATATATCAATCATCTTTCATAAGATTAACCAAGATCATAATATTTTCTTATCATAAAAATACTATCTCTAGGTATCTATGTGTATGTGTATCTATCTATTTTAACTACCTTTCTCCTTTTCAAATTTATATTGGGAATGCCATTCTTTATTAAAATAGATTAACTCTTTGCCATATTATCTTGACTATTTTTTATTTTGTTTATTATTTTTTTTTATTTTTTTTGACTATTTTTTAACTGCAACAACTTAACAATGGGAAAAGCACTGTAATAAATGTAGATTATATTTATTTTACATATTACTTCCAGTAGAGCAACTGCTATACAGCTGGTAGCTTTAAAACATCTGTTATTGAAAGAATGCAGCCTATTTTTTTTAATCTTAATTTGTTTGTACCCAGAGGACAGTTGAAATTAGTCCAATAATAACAATTATAACATGATAATTGATCTTCAGTGCTTCAGGGCTCATAACAACATTTGTCTATTATGATGTTGGGTTTAGAACTTGATGCATAAAATATGAAGAAGATAAAGAGTGAGACACAGGGGGCAAAGTCAATTTGTGAGGTAAATAAAAGTCCTTGAGAAATAAGAGATCAATAAGAATATCCAAAAATGCCTAACTGATGATCAGTCCATAATTACTAACTCATAGAAGAAAAAAGTTTAAACACCTTTAGATATCTCTGAACAAAATAGATTACTTACTGATGAACATCATGAATACACCATGAATACACTTTCATAAAAATTACATTTGTTTTTGAGGCCAGTATCCCTTGGTAATCTTATTGATGATGACAAAAAGAGCTATAGGACATAAAAGCTTGTTTATCCTTAAGTTTCAGTTCTTGGTTGAACTGTTAACTATTATGAAATATATAATTTGTTAAAAGGGTATAAAAACAATTCACAAATACACATCTTAAGCATCTACAACACAATAATCTAAGAAGGAGAAACCCCTCCTTTTTTTGACAGTGAGAAACAAGTTGTAACCTGTTTCAGTCTATTGGCTATTCTTCAACTTTGACTCTATCATGTAACTCCTTCTCATACCACTCTTTTAGGTAAAGTGCAAAGTATTTTGCATTTTCTGAGATGTAATGTCTATGTGGCCTTGCTTAGAGTATGTTGTTCCTGTTAGTTGACTTTCTTTCTTTCATTCTTTCCTTCTTTCTCTCATTCTATTTCCCTCTTCCTCCTGCTTCCTTCTTTCCTTCTCTCTCTCCCCTCTTTTTTATATTCCATAATCATGTCCATGTATAAGAATCTTGTTTCTTCATGATAGTCCACATATACATAACCAAATGGAATAAAAAACAGAAATTCTTCAAAATCATAGAATAATCATAAAATAAAGATTTCAATATAATTTTGTTGGTGTATAAATAGACCTCTCTAATGCAGAGTTTTTATTTTTTTTTTCTTAAGTGAGTTCATTCATGATTGACTGATGTTGGCATTTTCAACAATTGGCTTAAAGTCCTATTCCATTGAGGAAGCAAAATCATTCAAAATCTCTTATTATTACCATGGAGATTTTGCTACTGAGATGTGTATTTCATTTTTATGGAGGAAAAACTGATTTATCTAACATAATATTTCCATCATATACACAGACCTTTATAATGTGAAAAAGTTAGATGAGTTCAGTCATTTTAGAAGAAAACAGCACATAATCCTATAATAAACTTTCTCTCTTGAATACAGTGGATGTGAAGGCACATTACTGATAATTTATATTGTTTTGATGTTTATTAAACACCTTGGGGAAATTTATAAATGGGAAACCTTTGAAGAAATTGAATTTTCATAATGTGAACTTCCAATTAATTGATGTTTGACAAATATTCGTATACTTTATTAAATGTGACTAGTGAAATACATCAACAAAACACATCTGTTAATGATGTATGGAAGACATGCTCAGTACTTTTTTTATGAGAAGTATCTCCTTTGAAAATTACTCATTCAATTTAAGCTGTCACTGCTGTGCCATCCTTTTGAAGAATTACATTGATATGTCATACAATAATAAGGACCCAAAGACTAATGTTTGTTAAAAAAAAACTAAAATTATTTACTATAGAGAATTAAACAATGTAAAATAAAGACTTGTAAGAATTGCTTCTAATATCTCCACAAGCTTATTCCTAGTCCCATACATTTTTATCCTCCTGGATTGCTCTGGAAAGAATAAAAGCTCACAGGAGTCACTAGGTTCAGAGTGTTCCAATAAAAAAAGATATTTATGTGTCTGTAAAAAATAATTCAAAGGTACAAAGACATAGTTCTGAAGAGAGGTAGACTACTAATTTTTCAGGTAGACTAAAATGTAAAATGGGTAAAGGAGAGAATGCATTTCATTTGTACTAAATTCAACTGTAGCCTTGGATGAGAGCAATTAAAAGAAAATCTTTCACACAATTACAACACAATAAGTACATGAAAGGGGTGATAGTTAAGCATGAATTTAGAGGCCTTTTAAGCCAGCGAGGTAATTTTTATTAGATTCTGAAGTCAATGGAAACTAGTAAAACAAACAGAAGAATATGAACAAATTGGCATTTGTAAAGATAAATCTTGCAGCAAGGTATAAAAATGTGTCATGTGAGGCAATAATAGAGACTGAGAGACCAGGTAATAAGCTGTCCTGTTAATTCCAGCAAGAATGTAGAGCCACCTAATGTAATAAAGAAGAAAAGAGGACAGAGATCATTTAGAGGTATATTTTAAAAGAATAATTTTATATTTGGCTTCAACAAGACAAAGGGAAGATTTAAAAGTGTGTTCCATAATTATGGCTGAGGGCATTGAGAAGAATAATAGCATGATACACTGAGATGGTGTATATAGGAAAAGAAGATTATGTAGCAGGTTAATTATAAGTAAAATTTGGAAGGGGTTGTATTTGCGATATCTGTGGTACATTCCAGTGAATAGTATCACATCTGGGTTTTAAGCTTTTGTTATAAATGAGCCTGTGCTAGGGACAGTAGTTTAAAATTCTACCGGCATAATATTTAAAGATTTACTTATTCACTTAGAGCGAGTGTGCATGCAAGCACACATACACACACACACACACACACACACACACACACACACAGAGCTGGGGAGAGGCAGGAGAGAGAGAGAAGACGACTCTGGCTGAGCCCAGAGTCTAATGCGTTCAATGTGGGCCTCCATCTGATGACCTCGAGAGCATGACCCCAGCTGAAATCAGAGGTCCAAAGTTCAAATGACTGACTAACCCAGGCACCCTCAAGCCTTATTTTTATCAGATATTTAACATCTTTAATATATAAATTACACAAATTGAAAATAATAGCATCAAGAGCTAATTAGGCAAAATCACAAAAACTATGCAGAAAATTCATGGAAAAAGTACAAGTAACCAATAAATAATAATATGGGAAGAATTCACATGGCAATTATTATGTGCTAGCATTTTTTAACAGCTTTGTTGAGGTATCAATGATATACAAAGAACTGCACATATTTAATGTGTATAATGTGAGGAGTTTGGATATACACAAACATCGATGATATCATCAGCACAATCAAGATAGTAGACATACTCGACACCTCCCAAAGTTTCCTTGTGTCCCTTTGGTTTTGCTTTTTACTTTTTGTTGTTTTGTTAATTTTACTGTAGGCATTAACCTAAGATCTAACCTCAACAAATTCTGGGGTACAAGATGCCATATTGTTAACTATATGTTGTCAATAGATCTCCAGAGTTTATTCATGTAGTGTTAACTGAAACTTTATACTCATTGAAAAACAATTCTCCACTTCTCCTACCCCCAGCCACTGGCAACTATCATATTCTATTATATAATAGCACTATTATATCTCGGTTTCTCTGAGCTCAACTATTTCAGATAACTCACATAGGTGAAATACTGTAGCCCTTCAGAGACTGGCTTTTTTCATTTAATTTAACTTCCTCCAGGTAGCTCATTTAATAAATGAGGAGCCTAGGAACAAGATATAGGATGAGGAGAAAATGGAACCTTAGAGAAAACCACGGGCAAGTGAAAATATATAACTGATGGGAGAGAGAAGATCATACAAAAGAAAGTGAGAATGAACATCCAAGAAAAAGCAGACTGAGGGAGGAGAACACTTTAAGGATGAGGAAATAGTCAATAACGCTATATGCTATACAACATTCAATTAGGATAAGAATACAAAATGTAAAATGAGGCTGGCATAACAAGTTCTTGGTAACTTTATTCAGAAAAGTGTTACTAGAGAAGTATGGGAACAATCAAAAAAGTATTGAATTCCATGTAGAGGAATTTGGGTGACTATAATTTACACTTTTGAGAGTAAAACACAACACTGAATTATTATCATATAAATGAATTATTAGAAGTGGTCCACAGGGATAAACCAGAACTTTCTTATGCAAACTGAGATTTATGGCCTTCCCCAAAACACATTATCTAGATAATGTATAGTCTTAGAAAATCTATCCCTTCAGACAAATTTTCTGTAGTATTGATAGAAGCTAACATTTATTGAGCACTTAATCACATTCTTCCAGTCACTTAACCTATAACAACTCATCTTATCCTCATGATATCCCCAAAACAGGTAGTATTGCTATACCATTATTAAAGAGAGAAAATTAAGACACAAGAAAGTTAAGTAAATTACCTGAAATCACACAGCTATTAGGAAAAGAGTCAGGACTTGAACCCCAGATCTCTAGTTATCATGGGTATTTTCTTAGTGACACTGTACTGTGTTTGGGTAACACTGTGCTTTGTCAATGAATGACAAAACTATGGTGGGAATAATGAGAATAGAGGAAAAGAAGCTGCTTAGACATGTATTTTATGTACTTTAATAAAATATTTCTCAAAAACATAAACTGTACTACATTTGTTAAATGGTCTTATGTGAATAGTTCACCTTTGGCACAGAGTAGCAAAATCAATTGTGTACATAAGATCATTTTTACATAGAAGATAAAGGATAAGCACTTAGAAAGACCTATTGAATCAAACTTTTTGATTTAGGTTTCTAACATTAAGTGGTGACATCCATTATTGGTCCTATACTTCTAGTCTTAAATTTCCTCAGGGTCAGTCAGAGAGAACAGATAAGCAAACTATGGAAATTCAGGCAAATAAATCACTGGGGTAGCACTGTGTATACAGTCTATTGTGTTTAAACAGTAGACACAAACTTCTAATACATTTAATTAGATCTGAGACACATATTAAAAAAGAGGAATGGAGAGAAAAAAAATAGCATCCATAGTTGTGAAATACAATTTTACTTGAAAGAGTGGCTTTTCCAAAGTAAAGGGCAAACACTATAAATTGCACATGAATGAAGGAAATTATATAGCAGATGCTAATATAATATCAATATACTTTAACATTATTCATTAAAATAAGCAGGAATGTAATTGGGAAAGTGAAAACCCAATTAACCCGCTTAACCTGCTTATTTATATTGTAAGTTGTGAGCATTCCTTGCATACAATTCCAGTATCATGGAACAATTTGGTGAATTCAAATGAATTTAAGACAAGTTAAAAAGTAAAATATGCAGTTCTGAAGATAAAAATAAAACAGTATTAAAGTAGACTAAATTCCAAAGTTAATATCCAGTGTTAAAAACATATTTACCCCATCCCACCGATAATATTTTAATTCGTATTTAAAAAACATGTGTTATACATTAGAAATGGAAAATGTTCACATACTATGAGCTTATAGGCCTGAGAGTATGCACTGTGTCATCCCTAATAACGATTCTTTTGCAAATCAAAAGCAATACTATTATATTAAAAGTATTGCCTGAGTTGTACAAAGTGGCAGTGATATGACACCATAGTTTCAGTTTCCTTTCCTTTTCAATGACAAAATGAGGATCACTTTATTCTGAGAAATTGAGAAACAAGTTTAGTGATAATTGAAAACATTCTCTGAGGATGAGGATGGGGGTGAGAGATCTTTATATTTTGCAAATATATTAGCAGGAAATGTAATTTCTAATTAAATTCAATATTCAGTCCATTTCAGATTCCCATATGGCTTCAGCTGTACCTCATGGCCTCAATGACTACCTGCTCTGGTCAAGGACATTACAAAAACTGAATGAAAGCTGGCAATTTATTCTACTCTGAAACCATTTAATATTTTCTAAAGAGAAATGATATACACTTAACATGATATAGAAAGCTGAGCAACACACACAATAAAACAAAAATTATGACTTGGGAGACAGGAGAAAATTGTTAGAAGATCATCTCTCCCTGTTATTACTGGTAATTCATCATTACTCGTCTATTTTGTTCATCCAGGTTTCCTCCTGCTTACCAATCTTGAGAGTTTCTTTTTAAATTTAAAATTGCAACTGAATTTTTACCAAAATTATATGCCACAGAGCATGTAATTTACATAGAACAGCATTTTATAATTTTTTTTAACTTCTTGTCAGCATCACGCAATCTCAACATAGTATTCTGTAATAGAAAACTCGTGAAAGTAACTTCAGATAAAATACAAGTTAGGACTTTCCCCCCCAAATTAAGATGATTTAAGAAAGTTGCATTGAGGGGCGACTCAGTGGCTCTGTCAATTAAGCATCTGCTCTTGGCTGAGGTCATGATCCCAGGGTCTTAGGATGAGCTCCACATCTGGCTCCTTGCTCAGTGGGGAGCCTGCTTCTCCCCCTACCTGCCATTCTCCCTGCTTGTGCTCTCTATCTGTCAGATAAATAAATAAAATATATTTTTTAAAGGAAGCTGCATTGATACTTCAAAACACATTTACATGATTATTAATGATAATTACATGTTCAATGAAAAACTAAACTTCTTTAAATAGATTTCCTTTAATTTACATACTTCACATTCAGCAGCTTCCATAAGCTAAAAGCTCTATAAATACAAGTGATACCAATGAAGGCTTCATGGCATATTTTTGTTTTATTTTTAATCAAACATTTAAATATTAAAAGTAGTTAATATTGTTGTAGCTAATATTTTAAACTTATCCTAATTGATTCTTATGGATTAATATTACTTACTGCTGGTATGTCAACAGAGTGAACAATATTTTGTTACCTTGTAACTTATAAAATGCTGATGTTTCTGTTAAATGAAAATGATACTTCTTGCTTAACAAAGCATCAGCTGAGTATGGGACTCTGCACTGAAAATGTTCACAAAGAACAAGAGTGTTCATATAGCTTGTCACTTCTGTCTTCAGATAGCAGTTAAAAATCTCTTAATACTATTCATTTTTCTATAATATGAAACTTGATCAACCTATAAAATAATATGAACAATTTATTTGAAAGTAAATATTCCTCTCACATGCAAGGTTCTGTATAATACCTGTTATCCTCCCCTTTACTTACCTCTGTAGATAAATTCTATAGCTATAAATTCCCAGAAAGAAACAACCCCAGTAAATACAGAAAATAATGCTGCACGTAGAGTATCATCTTTCTTTGGAACATAAACCATTTGCTACATAAATACTCCTTTCCGCAGAGAAGGGTTAAATGAAATATTTAAGCCAGAAGCATTATCTAAGATCCAGCCAAAATATCTGATTGATTTCTGACAATCTACATGGGCTCGTGTAGCTCCATGAAATATATTTACAAGGCAAAGGGGCAGAAATGTTGTATCTTCTATACACAGAAGATGTTAATATGGTTCTTTTAAAAATAAAAATTAGCTAAAAATAATCATGAATATCAATTACAATGATACATGAATACTAAAATATTCCCACATCACAATTTTTAGTTCATTAGACATCTGAAATTCTGTTATTGAATCAGAAAATTTCAAATATTTAAAAGGAAGAGGAGCAAGATAAATGAGGAATAGACATTGTACCCCTGTTGTTGTTATTGTTAATGCCCCAAAGAATAACTGAAAATAAGAGTTCTCATGGTACTAACGTTTATTTTTACTTTTAGGGATAAAAATACAGACTTGAACATTCAACTTTTACATGAGACAAAATTTCAAAACTTAAGACAATAAGAGCTAAAAGGATAAACAGGTTATTTTAGTTTCTGTTCTGTGGAAAGTGTAAAGCATTCCAACAAAGGGTTTTAATGTAGATTTTTTTTTTGCACCCATGCTGTTGATTGCTAAATGTAATAGTCTGATCATGACGCTGAATAAATGTGTCTTTAAAAAAAATAAAAAATAAATAAATAAATAAATAAATAAATATAAATAAAATAAAATAAAATAAAATAAAATATTGTCAGGCTATTGACAGATACTCAAATTCTGTTTTTAACAATGATGATGAATATTAATAAAATTTTTTCTTTAAAGAAATTATATACAATGTTGAAGAAAGGATTATCTCATTTGCTTAACTAACATTTATTAAAAATGATTTGGAAGCACTTTAGAGACAAGAGGTAAAACTGGTAAAGTCACTTCCAGATATTTCTGTAAAAGTAGAAAATAAGTAAATCCCAACTTTGATGACAGCTGTAAATAATAATCTACAAATCACAGACATGACACAAAGAAAGTAAAAATTTACAAAATAAAATAACATACAACTGAATTTCAAAAATTTACAATGACAGAATGATAATACCTTGTTTTATTGTATAAGGAACAGAACAAGAAAATGAAAAAATAAATATTATATAATCTTTAAGGTATACCTCATGCTCATGTGAGCTGATATCAGAAGGTGGCTGCTCAACACAAGGGTCATATCCTTCAAGACCACTGGATGGAGGATAAGAAAAGTTTGTTTTTAAAGACTTTATTTATTTATTCATGAGAGACAAGAGAGAAAGAGAGAGAGAGAGAGAGAGAGAGAGAGAGGCAGAGACACAGGTTCCATGCATGGAGCCTCATGTGGGACTCAATCCCGGGACTCCAGGATCATGCCCTCCCTGGGCAGAAGGCAGGCGCTAAACCGCTGAGCCACATAGGGATCCCTGATAAGAAAAGTTTTTGTGTGTACCTAGCATTACTCAAGTGGAAGAGTACCAGATATGTTGTCTTAAGAAAAAAATACTGAATAACTAGAAAAGTGTGTTCTCTGAAAGGGAGAAATAGTTTGTAAGTCTCTAATTCTGCTTATACCATCTAAGCTCCGACAATCTAAACAAACAAACAAACAAACAAACAAACAAAACAAAACAAAAAAACTCCGACAATCTAATCGTGTCTTTGTATTTTTCTCAATTCCATGTTCAAGAGGCATGATTTTGCTTAATATTAGGCCTAGGTAAGTTATATAAGACATTCAGAGTCTCGAGTAATCTGATATATTCCTCATCTTTGCTCCATTAAATGAAGTGTGTGTGTGTGTGTGTGTGTGTGTGTGTGTGCACGTGCACGCATTCCATTAGTTATTTTATACAGGGGAAAAAATTGACAGGTATTATACCCAACCAATTATTCAGAGAACTGGTAAAAGAAATGTTTTATCAATGTCAGTATTTTAATAAGATTTCTCTAATACATGAATATCATTCATATATATATATGTATATATATATACACACACATACATATAGGCAAGCACCTATGAGCACCTATGAGTTAGGTTAGTGGGTCAGGCAGTCTGTATATGTTCAGTGTTAAAGAAACTGCCAAACTATTTTCTAAGTAGTGTATGATAGTTGCTCTGAAACCTCACTAACACTTAGCATTGTTAGTTTTTTTTTTCTATTCTATTCTATTCTATTCTATCCTTATTAATACTATTCTAATAGATGTATAGTGGTATCTCATAATGATTTTTATTTTGCATTCCCCTAATAGATACTAATATATTTATTAGTCATCATATCTTCAAGGCTAGGTGGGAGTTTTTTTGTTGATAAATCCAGCAAAACCAGGATTCTGTTTTAAAAAGAACAGTAAATTAGATGATGAGTTGGTCATTAACTATTTATTTCACAAGCACCAATAGCATCCTGCTACTATTTTACTTCTCAGTTTGAAGGCTAGATATACTAAAAAATACATTAAAAATCTAAAATATATGTATATTTATATATATATTAAAAATCCAATTATTTCTTAGATGTTCTCAGCTATCACTCTGGCCTAATCCAACATAATCTCTTGACTGGATTATTAAAATAGCATCCTACCAGTATTCTTCATTTACACACTTGCACCCTGCCACAAGTTACATTTCCATAGTTTGAATGAGTCCTTGAATCTTAAATCAGGGAATGATTACCACTTAAATCCTCCAATTGCTTCCGATTTCACTCAGAAATAAAATAAGATATTTAGAATGGCACAAAGGTCCACAGCTGAACAGAATTTCTAAAGCCTTTAGCATTCAAAAGCAATTATTTTGAGTGCAGTGTACATGATAGATTGGGAGGAGTGGTCTTAAACAAGAAAACACAATTGAAAATTAAATGGAGTAATAAAAGCAAAGAGAATAAGAATCTATTTTAGAAAGCTATCCAGTGGATTCCAAAGTAAGGGGATATATTGTGAAGCAAGTATTGTGAGATTTATATGAAAAAAATTATACAAAATATAGAGAAATTATAAACAAAATCTTATTAATATATTAATATACTCAGTTGGGTTTTTAAATTTTTTTCATCATGATAAGTGTATTCTTTTAAATTCAGTTATTTTGTAAGCAATTGTTTTATACCTACTATGTTTCTAGCACTGTTTCAGGCTCTGAAGATAAAATGATAAATTGGCCAAAGTGTCTGCTCTGTATTAGTTCATGGTCCAGGAGAGTCCTACAAATAAAGAAAATTAAATAGGCAGTGACACATCTGAAATGCTGGACTATAGGTGCACATCTAACACAGAACAGAGACTCAAGAAATGCACAGCAGAGGAGATAATATCCAAGCTGAAACAGGAGTAAAATTAAGTCTGACGAAATGGAACAAGATTCAATGCATTCTAGGAATTCATCTCAGTATATACAAAAAAAAAAAAAAAATGGATAGGAGAAGCACGAGACTCAGGTTAAACTGAGAGAATGGTGTAATAATAATAAAATTAGGAAAATTACCTATAAAATTGTCTACAGTGACTTTTGAAGTTGTAAAGATGTCAAGAGAAGTTACTCCTCTGAAGAAATTTTATATAGAGAAAAACAAATGGAGGAGTCACAGCAGTGATGCAAAAAGAAATTGAGAACACATAAAAAATTTAAAATAAATAAATGCTATGTGTGTATACTTATATAGATAATCGTGTTAATGAAAAATAAGTAACACGTAACAAATTCACTGATAATGGAAATTTAACAATAATTATCTGGCATGTATCCAAATTGTTCTGTTTTCAAATAAATGCCAAGTCAAAAATACAATATTTTTTATTGAGTTGAGGTCAACTCTAAGTGAGATTGATATGACTTTGCAATTATTCTTGAAGGTAATATCATCAATTAAAAAATCAGAGAGCTACCACAAACAAAAAGAGTGAACTTCTTAGTTTAGGGACTGACATTCAAATACATTTATCATACAGTGAACATACGTAAAGCCACAACAGAGAAAGCCATGAAGAAACCAAATTACAATCGAAACTTTGTTTTCATGATCACAGCTCTTCTTTTTTGTGATGGATTTCAAATAATTATTTGAATAGCTAAATATCTCTATAACTTCCTTTTCATTTTATACAGATTTTTTTACTATTTATAATTTTGAGTACCTATTTTTCTAGTGATACTTTTTAAAGATTTCATTGATTATTTCTCCACACTCCATATGACAAAGCTGGAGCATCACATTCTAGGCTCCAAATGCACTGAAATTGTTATTTAATTGGACACATCTGTCACATATGATTTGATGGAAAATCATCAATTTTGAAAATCCTTTCACCTTCAAACCTCTTAATTTTCTTGTAGAATAGTTATTTTGTGCTTTTCTTTTTTTTTCTCACTACTTTGTAAGCTATGTGAAGTGCCCCTACAGGCTTCATCTTTATTTCTTCTGAATTGCTTACTATAAAGTTTTGCTTGAAGTAGGCAATCAGCAAAGACTTAATAGAAAATAGCTATTAGAATGCTCTCATTTTATTTCCTGATTATAAAAATGATGTTCTGTTTGTAATTACTTGTGAAAAAATAGTATTTAAGTAGAAACATATTCTGCACTACTAAAACTCATTCTCCATATAGACCTACCACTGTATTTCTTAACTCTGTATGATGTGTATCAAATGATGAATGTTATTTTAAATAATACCGAGAAAGAAAAATACATGTTTAGATGTAGGCTACAATACTCTTTAAGTTAACACATGTTTTCTTATGCATAATAAAATCCAACTGTTTTCACTTCCAAGTTCACTGCAGCATTATTCATAATACCCAAGACACGGAAGCAACCTAAATGTCCACCAATCAATGAATGGATGAAGAAAATGTGGTGTCTATGCACAAAGGACTATTATTTAGCCACAGAAAGAAGGAAATACCACCATTTGTGACAACATGGATGAACCTAGAGGACATTTTACTAACTGAAATGAACCATATACAGAAGGATGAGTACTACACGGTATCATTTACATGAGTTATCTAAAACAATCAAACTTGTAGAAGCAGAGACTAGGATGGTGGTAGCCAGGGGCTGCAAGAAGAGTAAACAGGGAGGTATTAGGCAAAAGTACAAGATTTCAGTTACACAAGATGAATAAGCCCTAGGGGCCTACTACCCAGCATTTTGCTTATGGTTAACAAGACTATATTGTATACTGAAAATTTTGTAAGAGGATAGGTCATACGTTGTGTTATCACAAATAAATAAATAAATAAATAAATAAATAAATAAATAGCATAGGAGGAAACTTTTGGAGGTGATGAATATGTTTATGGCATACATTGTGGTGATGGTTTCATAGGTTTATACTTATTTCCTAACTCATTATGTTGTACATATTAAATATAGACCATTTTTTGTTAATGTTAAAAAAAGGGTTAATTACACCTTCATGGCAAAGTTTTAGAACCATTTCCTTACTACTGTTTTTTTCAAAAGAAAAAACAAAATAAAACCCAACTATTACTAGAAATGCCATAATAATATCAACAAATGGAATGATATATTCATTTAAGAGTTTAATCTCTTCTGCATTTTAGTTTCCTGAAAACATCATTTAACAAATATTAAATTATATATATATATATATATATAAAACTGTCCTTGTTTTTCTTTACTGTTGTTCTCTTTACTCTGTTACCAATATGAAAGTACAGTGAAATTCTACTACTTATAAAATAAGACATTTATTTGCAGAAAAATAAAATCCCTGTGTAGTGAATTTTATCTTGGAGAGTTACTGATTTAATTGATGTAATCTGACCTTGCCATTAGTCTAGCTAGAGGCAAGCTATTTCTGTCTGCATTACTTTTCATTATTGCTTCCTTGTAGGATTCAGTACCTGCTGCTCCATATAAATGTGTGACAAAGCTAAAGAATATAGTCTAGAAAGTCATTCAATTTTCATCTGCTATTTTCCCACACAATTGTATTCTTCTTAACCTTCATAGTTTAAAGACTGTTGTTTCAACTGAAATTTGGAAAACCTACATTCAAGATTCTAACTTAACATATAGAAGAAAATTTATATTCCCTATTTATTTACCTAATGTCCAGGAATCATCACCCATGATATAAATCACTTGAATCCCCTAGCAGCTTCTTTTGCAGCATGCCTAAGCTTATTATTAATTTACTCTGTTCTTCCTAGGTGCAGAGTGAAGGAGAAGATCAAGTCATATATCACATAAACAATTAAAAACTATCCTTTGGCTGTAAGCTTTTTGAAATGATGAAGTGCTAGTACAGAGTGAGCTGTCCTTGAATTACTTTCATTGGTAAGTATTAGACAGTATGATGAATTTTTTACAAGCAAGACATTTGGAATGGTATCTTCAAAGCTGTGTCAGCTGCCTATTTATCTTTATTATGGCCTAGAAACTGATAGCAAAAATACAATGTTAGTACATGTATTACATTAACAACAATTATGGGCATCATTTTTTTCTCTTAAAGATGAATGAGGTAAAAGTTGGACTTTCATAACAATGCCATTGCTTCCCCCTTCGTGTTAAAAGTAATTCCAGTATAAATATGTTACAGTGTTAAAAATCAGATTATAATATATTTTTAAGATTTATTTATTTATTTATTTGTGACAGACAGACAGAGAGAGGCAAAGACATAGGCAGAGGGAGAAGAAGGCTCCCTACTGGGAGCCCGATGGGGGACTCAATCCCAGGACCCCGGGATCACACCCTGAGCCAAAGGCAGATGTTCAACCACTGAACCACCCAGGCGTCCCTCAAATTATATTTTATGCTCAAAAGTGATTCCTTATAGGATTAAATGCAATTTTGTAACTTGCATTATGAAGAACAGTTGACTCCCTAAGTATTTTACAACACAGACATACTTAATATTTTATATAAAAAATACATTGATATACTTTCTTTGAATGAAATAATTGTCATTAGTGCAATGACACAGTGTATCTCTAGTATCCACATAAAAATAGATTTTCTATTTTACATCATTTTTCTAAATAATTATAATTTAGAGTACACATATATACTAATATAATTAAAACTTTTTTTTTTAAAGATTTTATTTGAGAGAGAGAGCACACATCTGTGAGAAAGAGAGTACAAAGGGAGAGGGAGAAGCAGACTCCCTGCTGAGCAGAGAGCCAGAGGTAGTAGGTTGTTCCCAGGACCCTGAGATCTTGACCTGAGCCAAAGACAGACACTTAATCAAATGAGCCACCCAGGCATCCTTAATACAAGTAAAACTTATTGTCACTTGAAAAAATCATATTTTAAACCAAAACTAACTAGTAATTTAACAAATCATGAGATAACCATTATGCATTTGTAAGATAATCAAATGGATTGTTCAAACTGGAAGGAAGAAGACCCAGCTCAAACCCACATAGAGTATATTATAAAACAATTCAGCATAAAAATTCACCTAGTTTATTTTTTAAACATATAACTATAGTACTAAGAAGCTACATGAGTTACCACAAATCTCAAAGTTAGTAAGTATTAAAACTGAATCCAAAGGGGGCTCTTACAATTCTAATTTATAACTCCTCATAAGAAATCACTCTTCTTTCCAGACCATACTTCTCTGATGGATCCTACTTACATTATGGCTCTAAGTAAGCTTTGAAGATATATATTTTCATCGATACTTACCATTGTTAATATCAAATATTTAAAGATTAACAAGATATAATGTGCAATTGCTCAAAATATTTTAAAATATAACAAAATTATTTTTGAGTGGCAATCTTTCTATTTAGATGAATATACCAGATAGCTACATGTACAGAGACATACACACATATATATATGTACAAACACAGTCTGCAAAATTCACTTATAAATGATCTCCACTCTGATGAGACACTATTTTTGACAAAATTATGTCCATATAAAAATAACTTAGAGGCAGTTACCCAAATTTGGAACCATCTGTGTCCACTGTGTACAAAATGAAATTGAAGATTTGAACTACAAGTAAAATAAACAAAGAGACATGGCTTTTCATATATGAGTCTATACACCAAGAGACTATTTGATATTTAAGGGACACTAATGGCTAGGGGCTTATAATAATTGTCGGATTACATTTTATATTTGTACTTCATACACATTATTTCTTTGTTTTGATTTGCTCATCTAATTTTTCTAAAGTAATATGACATTGTTAGCCTAGCAGAAGTATATTTCAAAGGTCAAACTATAAGCAAGCCTAATTTTAACAAGGGTATCCTCTAATGGCATAGATTTTAATGTACTGTGTTCAAATCACCCCACCCTAGACTCATTTTTCTCAAAACTTCTTTGCTCACTTAACTTTTGCTTATCTCTTTGAAGCTCATTACCTTAAATTTGTGGAACCTGTATTACTATCTCTAAAGCCATATCTAACACTTACAAGCTGAAGGACTTCAAATAATTGCCTAACTTCTTTGAAAAAACAAAATGCATAATAAATCAAAGCTGTATCATTAGAATTAGATGTGTTTGGTAGAAAAGACATGTAAAATAAGCTGTATCTATATTAAATGTTTGTTAAATATTAGATAAATCAATATCAAAATTGATGCTAAATAAAATATATTACATGTCCCATGTATGATATTCCTATTCTTAACCAACTAGAATTCATTCTATCAAATTTTAACAATGGAAAAATACTATAGTCCCTCCTTATACCTGGGGGATACCTTCCAAGACCCCCTAGTAGATGCCTAAAATTGCAGGTAGTATTAACCCTATATATTATAGTTTTTTCCTGTACATATATTCCTATGATAAAGTTAACTTATAAATTAGGCACAGTCGAGATGAACAACGATAACTAGTAATAAAATAGAACAATTATAACAATACACTGTAATAAAAGTCATGTGAATATAGTCTCTCTCTCTCTCAAAATATGTTATGGTCTTACACTCATCCTTCTTGTGATGATGTGAATTTATAAAATGCCTATATAATGAGGAGAAATGAGGGGACTGATGTAGGCACTGTGATGTTGCATTAGGTTACAATTGACCTTCTGACAATAAGTCAGAAGGATTATCTGCTTCGAACTGTGGTTGATGGCAGGTCACTGAACATACAGAAGGCAAGACTGTGGATAAGAAAGGACTACTATATTTATGATTTATATAACTACATTTCAAGAAAAGTAACTAGCAATAAAATACAGACATATTGCTTTAGACAATGAGAGCACTGAGTCTATTGATTATGAATTCATTCCAATTATGGAGTAAAATTAAAATCACAATATTCTCTCAAAATTTTTGCTTAAAGTCACAATTTCTTGATTTGACAAAAAGATACAAGAAATTTCATTGATTTTTAAAAGGGGATTATTTTAAAGTCATCTTTATAGTTTAAGAAAAAATATTTTATTCTCAACTGGAAGGCAACATCAAGTTATCTTAACTTTATGAAAAAGCTCTATTTTGACAAGAATAGAATTTGTGAAGATAAGTAAAATTCATATTTAGAGTTCACAGCCTTAGATGCTTCTAAGCCTTTTCTTGGCAAATGAAAAAAAAAAAAACAAAAAACAAAAAACAGCCAAATTCTATAATCAGTTACTGTACTGTATCTTCAGGGATATTTTATTGGAAATTATCAAGAATGTCTAGTTTACCACTCAGGTACCATGAAAAGTACTTAAGGTACTTAAGGTCCTTATATGGGTGACTTCCTAAATGTCATTTTCCATATCTCTATATAACAAGCCCTAGGAGTTGTTCAAGATATAACTGTGTCAAACTACACCAACTCCAAGACAGTTATTTCTTTTAAGATTTATTTATTTTTTTTGAGAGAGAGAAAGAGAGAATGAGGTGGGTGAGGGAGAGAGAGAGAGACAGAGACAGAGAGAAACTCAAGCAGACTTCTTGCTGAGCATGGGGCTCAACCCCACAACCCTGAGATCACAACCCAAGCCAAAACCAAGAGTCTAACGCTCAATCAACTGCCCTACCCAGGTGCCCTAAGACAGTTACTCTTACTCTATACTGTTTCCAAACATTTTATTCATGTCTGTGTTATAACATTTGCCATATTAATTATAAGTTTTAATTTATTTGCCCTTGATCCACTTCATATTGGAAACATTGTTAAAATGTTTATATATCTAGCATTTAAGAGAGTGTTTATAATACATGGATATTTCAAAAATGTTTTGATAAATGATAAAGTGAAGGGAGATAATGTTATATGAAGAAGGGACTGGAGGAAAGAAGGGGTTAAGAAAATCAAGTTGAAGGAAGCAAGAAGAGGAAGGAAAGAAGAAAGGGTAAGACAGATGCTAATAGTTGACACAACTGTGTCACTGCCCCTCCAAGGTTGGCTTTTATTTGCTGCTTTTTAATGTTATCCTTTTCTGTTTATACAAGTATTGCTAACAATAGTAATTTCATTAGCATATGACTTTTATGAAAATTATTATCATCAATAATGACATTGTTTCTGAATTAACCAGACAGGTTTATAGTGTTGATAACCAGCCCCTCCCAACCACCAGAGCCTCTTCTAAAACAGTTTTTGAAAAAAAAGTTATCACAGTTTAGCAAATAATAATTTTAATCTCTTAAACATAGTCATGAAAGGAGGATTCATTTCTGTTTCTAGTTTTTGTGTAGAAAGCTGAAAAAATGTTTATTCTTCTTTAAAAATACTTTTAAAAGGTTTTATTTATCAGAGAGAAAAGAGAGAGCACATAAGCAGGAGGGGAGGGGCAGAGGGGGAGGGAGAGAGACAAGCAGACTCCCTGCTGAGTGGGAGCCCACTGCAGGTAGATCCCAGGACCCTGAGACCATGACCTGAGCCAAAGTCAGATGCTCAGCCAACTAAGCCACTCAGGAGCCCCACTTTTTTTCTTTTTGAATATTTTATGTTTTAGAAAAGGGGGGAAGGGGAAGGGCAGAGGGAGAGGTAGAGACAGAATCTCAAGCAGACTCTATGCTGACCACAGGCTCTGATGAGGGGTTTAATCTCACTACTCTGAGAATAAGACCTGAGCCAAAATCAAGAGTCTCAGGCTTAATCAACTAAGCCACCCAGGCGCCTCCAAAATGTTTATTCTTAAACATGAAAAAAATCCATATAAACTACTAAATCATAACCACCTTGAACCCATCAAAGAGACAAGATTCTAGGCCAATGAGGTAACTACAATCTGAAGAAGGCAGTCCTCTACTGAGGAAAGACAAGACATGATGATTATCTCACCTGTGGTACAAAATAGAATGAAGAGACAGATGCACAGTTTTGTAGGTGGGAGAAAATAGCCTAAAATTTTAATAACTATCAAAATACCAACTGTAGACTTGTTTGATACTACGGCAACCCTGGGATTTTCATATAAAAAAGAGAAACTTCACATTCACACACGGGTTCTTTTCTTGCACTTCCATTTGCTGCTTGAGAACAAATGATGACAGGACAGGAAAGTAGAGAAATTCCCTTGTTGGTTATGCAGACATATGGAAAATGTGAGCAGTCAAGTTTCCAGCAGGATTTCTTTAGGCATTGACAAGTTAATTACAGAATTTATGTGACCAAACAAATGAACATAGGGAATTTAAATAGTATTGAAAAACAAGGGTAAATCTGGAGATTTAATCTACAGAAGTAAACATAGTGTGTGATTGTCAGAATGGTAGACATATCACTCCACATAATTAAATAGGGACTTCAGAAATAGACTCACACTTACATGGGCAATTAATTTCTGACAAAGATGTCAAGGCAACTCAATGCACAAAGAATCATCTTTTTTTAAAAAATGGCATAGAAAAAATTTCATGGTCCTAGGCAAAAAAAAAAAAAAAAAAAAGACTCCTGACTCATACTTTCAATCTATAAAAAACTAAACTTGAGTGGATCATAGATTAAATGCAAAATCCAAGAATACTGAACTTCTATAACTAAAACATTAAAATGTTTTAAAGGATAAAGTTAAAAAAATCCTCAACCATGCTGAGTGCTGGAAAGGATGTAAAGTAACTAAAACTCTTGTATGTTGCTCATGTGAATGCAAGCTGACAGACACTTTGGAAAATAGTTGAGAATTTTCATATATTCTGCAATCTACTCCTAGATCCTTAGTCAAGAAAAATAAAATACACACATGCAAACACACAGACACACAAACCTAAAGATAAATTTTTATGGTGGCTTTACTCATAATTTTCAAAAACTAGAAATTAAAAAAAATATTTCAAATGGTGAATGGATAAGCAAATTGTGGTACATACACACAGCAAAATACTACTGAGTAATAAAAAGGAGAGAACTATTTCCATATCTAATGGTGTGAAACAATCCTTATTAAAAGTAAAAAAAGCCAAATACAAAATCTTAGATAATATGATTCTACTTTTATGCACTTTTAACTTTTTTAAAGATTTTATTTATTTATTCATGAGACACACACACACACACAGAGAGAGAGAGAGGGGGGGGGGGGGCAGAGACACAGGCAGAGGGATAAGCAGGCTCCATGCAGGGAGCCCAATGTGGGACTCGATTCTGGATCCTGGGATCATGCCCTGAGCCAAAGACAGAGCTTAACCACTGAGCAACCCAGGAGTCCCTTTTATGTACTTTTTAAAAAGGGAATAACTAGAGTGACAGAAAATAAATCAATGCCTGTCAAGGGCTAGAGATGCAGGCACAAGGGAGCCTCAAGAGCTGTTGGAAATACACTGTGCCTCAGTTGTAGTAGTGGTTACAGAACAATTGTACTTACCAAAATATATAAGAGGTACTCTTCAAAAGGGTAAATTTTATAACATGTAACTTATAGCAATTACTCCTCAATAAACATGATTTACATGTAAAAAGCCAAAATTATGCCATGAATTATGTTTCCCAATATATAGTCAACACAGAACTACTAGTTTCTTCTCCTGACTTAACCACATTTAGCTTTCAGCATAGAAAACATTTTTTAAAGTATGATTTGTGTAATTTGAATACATAAAAATTATAAATGTGTTTTATAATATAGATAAAATTATTTGAAATATTTTAAATAGACAAAAAAATTGAGTCTCAGCTCTGGGAAAGGAAGGAAAGCCCAAGAGCGAACTGATTCAACTGAAATTGGTAGTTGGCTCAGACCTACTTCTATTTGCTTTTGTTGTAAGTGCCCTCTGCTGGTCCTAAGAAAAACAAATTCCTGAGCATACAGAGAAAATGCTCACTGGAGAGAGGAGTCAGGTCTTGTCTTCTGGGTGAAATAATTTGATACCCATGTAATCAAGAGCAGTGTACTATCAAGCTCTGAATTGGTAACTTTTATCTTAGAAGACAAGGCACAGTTACCCTCAGAGATCCATAGTACCAGACAAAGAACTGAGACTCAATTTATATGGTAACCTGGTGCTCACTCAATGATCTCACGTACGTTTTTTTTTTTTTTTTTTTTTTATGATAGTCACACAGAGAGAGCGAGAGAGGCAGAGACACAGGCAGAGGGAGAAGCAGGCTCCATGCACCGGGAGCCCGATGTGGGATTCGATCCCGGATCTCCAGGATCGCGCCCTGGGCCAAAGGCAGGCGCTAAACTGCTGCGCCACCCAGGGAACCCTCACGTACGTTTTTTAAAGAGTTTATTTATTTATTCATGAGAGAGAGAGAGAAAGAGGCAGAGACACAGGAAGAGGGAGAAGCAGACTCCATGCAGCAGACTGATGCAGGACTCGATCCCGGGTCTCCAGGATCAGGCCCTGGGCTGAAGGCAGGCGCTAAACCGCTGAGCCACCCAGGCTGCCCTGATCTCACATATTTTACTTCTAGTGTTGGCACATCAAGTGTATAAACCTTTGTCAGTCCTTTCTAAAATATCTTCACAAGTAATACATTTTGTGAGCTTTGTTAGAGCCTCAACATAGAGCAATGATAGCTATATGCAATAGAAATATAGAATTAAATAGATTTTATAGTAATAATTATTTTGTACCAACTTCAGATATGCCCAGTATTATCCTAAAGATGATGAATCAACTTGGATTTCAATCCAAGAGAAGATAACAATTATGAATTATATCTGATTTTCAAACTAATTTGACATTTTAGAAAATCTAAAATTAGTATTAGTACACTTCTTTACTATATGCAACAGTAAAAAAAAAAAAAAAAAAAAAACAATTTAAAAGAAGCAGAAAAGGCAAATCCTAAGTGCTTTTCTGCTGAGGATCTTTAAATCCTTTTCCTGAAGTCAATCTCTAATCCCTCTCCTCTCTCTCAGTCTCTGTCTCACACATGCATACAGTCATTCAAAACTCAGTTTAATCAATTTGAAATACAGTGACAATTATAAAATTTTGAGGATTTATCACAAATGTCATTAAATTAAGAGATTTGGGGATTGATCTCATCACTGGATATATACCGAAATATATCTTTAAGTAGCTGCAAAGGGAGGATTGAGATCACACAATATACTGGGAATTCTTATCTAGATAACACAGTTAAAAAGTAGCTTACAGGATACTGAACACATACCACCCCAATTATTGGCTGGTAATGAACCACAGCTTTGCAAAGCAGTAAACACATTCTTTCCAGGACGGCAATGACTCATTACTCGAAGAAATGATTAATTTCCTTCAGAGTTCAAGCCCTACACTATTATCTGCTTTGCCTATATTTAAAGCTGGCTTGAGTTAGGGGCAACAGAATATCTACATCTGAGAACAGATTAGTTAAACTAGTGTCTAATTCCATTCGCATGCTATCCTCAGTCTCACGTCCTCATAAATCAGTCAGAGAGAGAACATAGGCGCAATAGCCCCGGGTGACTTGATTATATTACTCCTGGAGAGCATGCATTTGTTTCTCCTCATTTCCTGATCTTGAAACAACAGACACAATGGCATTGGTAGAGTACTGAGGGGTTAAATGGCCAATTAGTCAAGCAGAAAATTAAGTCTACTGGGATGACAATTTCAAAAAATAATTTTGAAAACAGATCTTAAATAAGATTATGAACAATCACTTCTGTATACTTTCCAATGTTTGACATAATTTAGCCTACACAGTACAAGAAAACAAGGCTCCCTTTTATTACTGCTGCCTATGTCATTACTGTTATTGTAATATCACTTCATTATAGTTAATAATAGCAACTTCTATTGTACTTGTACTATATGGACACTACTAAAACAATGTCTTTAATGATCACTACCATCCCATCTTTTCTTTTTTTTTTTTTTTAACTGAAGAGACTTATACACCAGGTAGTTTATATAAATTGTCAACCATGTACAACTAGTGAGGTACAAAGACAATGCTCAGATCCCAATTACTCTTACTTCAAAGTCTTCTCTGTGAGTACCACTGCTTTGCTCTTTTTTTTTTTTTTTTTTAATTTATGCAGAGGTTGTTTTCCATTGTTCCGCACTGTTTTCATCCCTGTGGATAGAATATAGGTAGTCTTATTTTTTTTTTATAGGTAGTCTTAAACCATGACGTCTCCAAGATTAAAATTGAATGGAAAATTTAATAGATTAAATATTAAATTCAGGAAGTAAACCAATCATTTGGTGCTTCAGATGGTTTGCATATTTTAGACATATGTTGGAAACTATATTTTGCAATATTACCTGCCTCCTGTTTCTTTGATTCTTTTGACTCACATATAAAATTTATACAGAAATGTTTAATTAGTTTTAGCTTGATCAGCAGATAAGTGTTATTTCCCACAGGCAACCAAGTAAATGGTAAGTATTATTGAGACGGTAGAGAAAAAAGGCACATAAGGAAAAATACTACAAAAAAATTCTATCAGAATTTACTGTAGCTTCCTCTTTAAAGTGTTTTGAGTTACTTATGCATTGCTGAAAACCTCAGCCATGATCCAACAGAGGAGGAAAGCCTTTGCCTCACACAGCAGGAAAACATTTAAGAACTGTATTTTTGAGGAGAAATACATAAGAGAAAATGAATTTAGATTCATCATATACTTTCTAGTTTTGAAAAATTAGATTTTTTGCAAATTAAAATGCTCTGAGGATAAACATTTAGTTTCTTTTTTCCCAAGTTAGTTAAATCTTTAAACTCATAATTAAGAACAATTGGTAATTGTGAGGAAAATATTTTAATACACAAAAGTAAGCTTAAGTCAATCATGAATTCCTGCCAAATGTTTATGTGGGAATATTATGTATAGATGCAGGGTTTTTAGATTCAAATTTTCTTTTAATATTTGTTAATTCAAAATTCAGCTTTTC